>NW_022111323.1:126886-143423 GCF_000313985.2 Echinops telfairi | reverse complement strand
GTACAGCCATTATGGAAATCGATTTGGCAATATCTAAAACAGATGGAAATTGAGCTACTATATGACCTAGCATTCCCCCTACTGGGCATATACCCTGTCGAGGCAAGAAACAAACCACAGCCAGACATCTGTGCTCAAATGTTCATTGTGTCACAGTTCACAATTGCATGGAGTTGGAAAAACCCCAAACAGGTGAATGGATAAATAAACAGTGGTACAATGGAGTACTATACATCCCTAAAAAGCAACAATGAATACATGAAGCACATCGTCGCATGGGAAGAACTGGAGGAAATTATGCTAAGTGAAGTAAGCCAAGCACAAAAGGACAAGTACAACATGAGTCCACTGAGGTAATCTTAATTTTAAAAAATGGGGCATAGGGGAAAAGCTTCTGTATACTTACATCCCCGGTGTGATGTCCAGCAACTATGGCTTGGGCCAAACCCAATCCAGGGATACATACAACAGCCAACTATTAAGAGGGGGAAAGAAAGATGAAAAAGTCATTGGTAGGGGTGAAGCAGGCACTAACCCACACAAGGAGAGGGTATTGTTTATATCTCCACAGGAGAGGGAGAGAGAGACCAGGCTTCATCCCAATGTGCCTAGATGTGAATACAACATATTGGCATGTATCAGAATACCAATAGAGAGGTCTGCAGGACCAGTTCTAATCTCAAATATGTGGACAATTCCCACCCCCCGGCCCCCAAGAAGAATGTACTCAAGAGGACAGCATTTGGGCTACAGCTTGGTGAGAGGGGCGCATCCGATTAGAGCACATGGGAGAAATGAAAAGGGATGGAGAGGGAGGGGAGGATATACTGGCTCACCAAGACTTGAGAATGATACTCTTGCTTGGAGCAGACAATGTACAGAGAGGACCATAGGGCTGCCACCATGGCGAGACAGGACATCCCTTGCTAAACCATACTGCTGCAGGGGAAAATACTGGAGACACAGTGCAGGAATAGTGACCCCATTCTGTGACAATCTGATCCCATCATGCTGGGGCAAAACACTAAGGGCATGCAGCAGCGCAGGATGGGGAGCAGAGTGATGAAACCCCCAGCAAATACCAAAAATAGATTTGGGAGATAGAGTGTGGCACCCCATCAGACTTGACTGGAAAACACTCATAAAGGCCAACAAACAGACCTTGAACTATTGTTAGGCCTTTCCATTTCTTCAGTGGCTTTCTTTCTGTTGCTGTTGTTTTGTTGGTGTTGACTTCCTTTGTTGTTTTATTTGGCTTTACTGGGTTTTTGTGCTTAGTAATGTATCTGCATGTCTATCTAGATAAGATAGGCAGGATAAATAACTCAGAGATGAAAAGAACAGGAACAATGGTTCCGGAGGGATACGGGAGAAGAGGAGGTTGGAGAAAGGAAGGTGTGGGGGAAAACCAACCCAGGCACAAGTGAAAAAGTGAACTAAAATAGATGGTGAGAAGAGCGTCGGATGCCTAGTGGAGGTTAATCAAGGGCAATGTAGCAGCAAGGAATTACTAAACCCGAAAGAAGCCTGAACATGATGGTGGGGCAAGGGGAAAGTAAAAGAAAATAGATGAAAGAACCAGGAGGCAAAGGGCAATTATAGAGGTCTAAATACAGGCATGTACATATGTAAATGTATATATAACAAGAGGTGAATAGAACTACGTACTCATATGTATATGTTAAGAATTAAGGTTACAGGTGGGCATTGGGCCCCAACTGAAGTACTCTCTCAACACAAGAACACTTTGTTCTAACAATCTGGCATTCTGTGATACTCAACTACCTGACATGCTCACTGAAGACAAAATGGGTACATACGTAAATGTGGTGAAGAAAGCTGATTGTGCCCACTATCTAAAGATATAGTGTCTTGGGTCTTAACGGCTTGAAGATAAACAAGTGGCCATTTAGCTCAGAAGCAACAAAGCCCACATGGAAGAAGCACACCAGCCTGTGTGATCATGAGTTGTCGATGGGATCAGGTATTAGGCATCTAAGACCCAGAACAAAATCATAACCAAGGTGAATGGGGGGTGGGGGTGGGCATGGAAACCCAATGCCAATCTATAGAAAATTGGACATCCCCCTACAGAGGTGTCACAGGGAAGAAATGAGCCAGTCTGTGTGCACTATAGCACCAGTGAAACACACAACTTTCCTCTAGTTCTTTGGTGCTTCTTTCCCCCCACTATCATGACCTCAACTCTACCTTACAAATTGGAATAGACCAGAACATGCACACTGCTACAGACAAGAGCCCACAACACAGGGAATCCAGGATAGATAAACCCCCCAGGACCAACAATGAGGGTAGAGATACCAGGAGGATTAGGATATGGTGTGGGGAGAAAGGAGGAATCGATCACAAGGATCAACCTATAACCCCCTCTCAGGGGGATGAACAGCGGAAAAGTGGGTTAGGGATGACGGGGAACGATGTAAGATGTGAAAATAATAATCTAAAACTAATCAAGGGTTAGTGAAGGAGGGTGTGGGGGTGGGCAGGGAAGGGAAGAAAGGGGACCTGATATTGGGACTCAAGTGGGAAGAGAATGCTTCGAAAATGATGATGGCAGCATATGTGCAAATGTGCTTGACACACTGGATGAATGTATGGATTGTGATAAGAGATGTAAGAGCCCCCAATAAAAATATCTAATTTAAAAAATGTGGGTCCCCTCAGCCTACCTGGGCGGTCTTGGGTGCTTACCCAGCTGCAAGCACGAGCGCGATGGGGGTGGCTCGAGGTCCCAAGCTGTGGCTGTGGACTTAGGCAGTAGAAAATTAGAAATATCCTCTGGAAAACTGGTCAGATTTGCAGAGGGCTCTGCTGTAGTGCAGTCAGGTGACACTGCGGTGATGGTCATAGCAGTGAGTAAGGTGAAGCCCTTGTCCTCCCAGTTTATGCCCTTGGGAGGACTATAAACAGAAAGCTGGTGCAGCTGGTAGAATTCCCACAAACTATCTTAGAAGAGAAATTGGTTCTCCTGATAAAGAAATTCTTACAAGTCAAATAATAGATCGTTCAATTAAGCCTCTCTTTCCAGCTGGCTACTTTTATGATACCCAGGTCCTCTAATCTATTAGCAGTGGATGGTGTTAATGACCCTGATGTCCTAGCAATTAATGGCGCATTGGTAGCCTTCTCCGTACCAGATATTCCTTAGAATGGACCTATTGGGGCTGTGCTAGTGGGAATAATCGATGGAGAGTGTGTTGTTAACCCTACACGGAAAGAAATGTCTTCCAGTGCTCTAAACTTAGTGGTTGCTAGAGCGCCCAGAAGTCAGATAGTCATGTTGGAAGCCTCTGCAGAGAACGTCTTACAGCAAGACTTTTGCCATGCTATCAAAGTGGTCATGAAGCATACCCAGCAGATCATCCAGGGCATACAGTAGTTTGTCAAAGTAATTGGTGTTGCCAAGAGGACACCTCAGAAGTCGTTTACTCCCTCACCATAGATTGTGAAGCACATTAAAAAATTTGCCATGGAAAGACTTTATTCTGTTTTTACAGATTATGAACATGATAAAATTTCCAGGGATGAAGCTGTGAACAAGATAAGGTTAGAGACTGAGGAACAAATAAAAGAAAAATTTCCAGAGGCTGATGCATATGACATCATAGAATCCTTCAATGTGGTTTCAAAGGAGGTCTTTAGGAATATTGTTTTGAAAGAACACAAAAGGTGTGATGGTCATGATTTGACTACACTTAGGGATATAAGTTGTGAGGTAGATGTGTTTAAAATTCTTCATGGATCAGCATTATTTCAGAGGGGGCAAACACAGGTCCTTTGTACTGTTACGTTTGATTCACTGGAATCCAGTTTGAAATCTGACAGAATTAGAACAGCTATAAATGGAATAAAAGATAAAAAAAATCATGCTGCACTATGAGTTTCCTTCTTATACAACGAATGAGACTGGCAAAGTGACTAGTGTAAATAGAAGAGTGCCCTGGTGGAGAAAGCACTGTATCCTGTCATCCCCAAAGATTTCCTGTTCACCTCAGAAGTCCTCGAGTCAGACGGGTCATCCCCTATGGCATCCGCATGTGGTGGAAGTTTAGCACTAATGGATGCAGGGGATCCAATTTAATCTGCTGTTGTGGGTGTAGCTATGGGATTGGTCACTAAAACCAATGCTAAGAAGAGTGAAATAGAAGATTATCGCTTGCTGACAGATATTCTGGGAATTTAAGATTACAATGGTGACATGGATTTCAAAATAGCTGGCACTAACAGGCAATAACTGCACTGCAGGATTATATTAAGTTACCTGGAATACCAATAAAAATTGTCATGGAAGCCATTCAACAAGCATCAGTTGCGAAGAAGGAAATATTGGAGATAATGAACAAAACTATTTCAAAACCTTGAGCATCTAGAAAAGAAAATGGACTTGTTGTTGAAACTGTTCAGGCTCCCTTATCAAAACGATAAAAGTTTGTTGGATCATGTGGCTGTCATTTAAAAAAAAACTTCAGGCAGAAACAGGAGTAACTATTAGTCAGGTAGATGAAGAAACTTTTTCTGTATTTGCACCAACACCTAGTGCCATGCATGAAGCAAGAGACTACATCACCGAAATCTGCAAGGATGACCAGGAGCAACAGAATTTACAGCAGTGTATACGGCCACAATAACTGAAATCAGAGATCCTGGAGTGATGGTAAAACTGCATCCAAATATGACTGCCATTTTACTTCATAACACACAACTTGATCAGCGAAAGATTAGACATCCCACTGGACTAGAAGTTGACCAAGAGTTTCAGGTGAAATACTTCGGGCATGACCCGGCTAACTGAAGAATCAGGCTTTCTCCTAAAGTGCTTCAGTCTCCAGCTACGTCTGTTGTCAGAACTCTGAATGACAGAAGCAGCGTTGTCATGGGAATGTCTGTCTCACAATCATCATCCAGCTCCTCTCTGTGATCCCTGAGGAGAAATCCCAGGGTGGAGTCCTAGACAGCAAACATTCAGGAGTATCTGCTAATATGGATATAGTACTAGCATATATTATATGTAGTATACTAATATATATAGTATAAATGTACTCCAATTCCTTTGTACTAAAAAACTCATTTATGTGTGCCATTTTGCTTACTTCAAAGAGTAATTCATTATCTTCATATACATGGTAAATCAAATATTTATCATTAAATGTCAAACATTTAAATACATCTTAAGAAAGAAGACCCTTTAGTACTAAGTAGCTACCTGATAAATTAAAACAATAGATCACATTTGCTACTGTAGGGAATCTTTCTCAATGCAGAAGTAGTGGCAGTTTTCCTGTTGGCATCTAATAGCTCACTTCTTTGCCCACCTACTTTCCTTACATACAAATATCTTACAAACTGGAACTTGCCATTTTCAAAGGTAGTACTTATTTCTTAAGAATTATATATAATTAGGAGTTGAGGGAGTAAGTTTGACCTGATTTTAATAATATGAAACCTTTCAAACTAATCACAAAGGTATAAACAGAGTGGAGTAAATATTATAAATAGAACCTATGTAAAATGATGCAGTAAACATTTTTTAATTTGCCCAAATATGTGAAGGAATAATTTATTCATCATATGAAAACTGGGTCATTTTCTGAGTATAAATATTACAAAAGGAGAGAGGAATTATGATTTTCAGTTAATAAATAGATCTTTGAAAATAGTCACATAAAAATGTGCTGGAAAACTCGGCTTATAATCGAGTGTATATCAAGAAGGGTTGATATCACCACAATTAACTTTGGAACCTTTTCTTCCTTCTTGTACCCATTGATGTTGATTCCCAATTTCCCTCCCCTTTCTCTAAAGTTAAAGCACTTTAAAAAAGAAAGCCCAGAAAGAGGGCAGAGAATGTGGTCACCTTGCTTTACTACTCCAACCTGGAAGGCAATATAGGGTGCCTCATTGCCACATTTGAAGATGCTGTAAGTGAAAAAGGCACTGTCATAGAAGGCTGCAACCACATTGGCCTCCTGGTGCTTCTTCTTCTCCTATCTTAAGGCCTTTGAATAGACAGTTCTCTCTGCCTGAAACAGCCCTCCCAGTTTTTCCACATTTCATGACTCCTCTGAAAAGATGTTGTGGTAGTTACACTACTTTATATCAACTTGAAGATATATAAAAGTTTAGGGGTGGTATCCAAGCTGTCAACCAAGTCACAACCTGATGGTGCCTCCTTGTGTGTGTGCCCTTCTCATAAGTAGGGTCTGGGGTACCTGCCAGTTCCCTCTGCTTTGACTTTTCTGATTGGTAGACACCCTGAGAGCTGCTGAAGCCCTGCCTTGTTTCCACCAACATTGGATTCATGTGACTTTGCCTTCACTAGCCTATGATATTCCTGCATTCTCTGAGCAGTGACTTATGGACTAGTCTTTGACTTATGGACTTGAGTTAGACTGGACTGAGATGTTTTCTTGATATATAATTACTTCTTGATACAAAACTATTTCTTGTACATATATGAATGTCACTGGATTTGTTTCTCTACTCAATCAGGCCTAACACAGATGTCTTCTCCTCAGAGGAGCTGCCTCTGGCATTCCTGTTAAAAATAGTCTCTCCCTTCACTATAGTTTTATAGTGCTTATATACATTATACTGGTATATTTTTATATTTGGCTTTAAAAATGAGAAAATTATTGTATCAATGTTTTGGAGAATGAAAGTTCAAATCATATGAGCTTGGTTGTAGTATCAGAGAAATAAATAGTTTCAGGGAGACTTCTACTGCTCTTGTTTGTCTGGTGCTTTTTGGCGGGGGGGGGTTCGAATTTGAGTTTTGCTCCACATTTTTTATTTCGTTCTACCTTAGTCAGAATAGTCAATAGTGTTAACCAGTGTAGATGAGGTGTGGATCATGTAGACTTGGTTATTTTAGGAGCTTTCATACTGTCTTGTTCATGCTGAGTAAAGACCTGTAGTTATGTCTTAAATGACCTTTACAAGTTTTTAAGGCTCCAGATGCTAATCACTGCACTAAGACACAGGTCATGATTTTTGCAAATGATTGATTGAGTTCTGACATAAGATAATGGTTCTCTGTCTGTGTGATCATGAGATGTGGACAGGGATCAGGTATCAGGCATCAGAAGACCCAAAACAAACAAAGCCCATCTGTAGACAATTAGACATCTCTTCACAAAAGGGTCACAAGGAATGGACGAGTCAGCCAGGGTGCAGTATAGTACCGACAAAACATACAACATTCCTCTAGTTCTTGAATGCTCCCCTCTTCCAATTATCATGATCTCAGTTCTACTTCACAAATCTGGCTAGACCAGAGCATGTACAATGGTACAGGTAAGAGCTCTGAACACAAGACACACGGAATCCAGGGCAGATCATCCCTTCAGAAACAGTAATGGGAGTAGCGATACCATGAGGGTAGGGTGTAGGTCGGGGAGAAAGGGGAAACACATCACAATGATAAATGTATTAATCCCCCCCAGGGGGAATGAACAACAGACACGTGGGTGAAGGGAAACTGGACAGTGTACAATATTAAAATAATAATAATAACTTATAATTTATCAAGGGTTCACGGGGCTGGGGGACGTAGGGGGAGGAAAAGTCTTTTTTGTTTTTTTGGTTCTAAGCTAACTCAGAAAAACAATTTTATTTGTATCTGTATTAGTGTTTTCAATAAAAACTTGACTAGACCCATGTATTTGTGTTTATGTGTAATTATAGACAGTGTTATCAATTATGTACAAACCTGTACCTACCTGTATATCAGTATGCCTAAAATTTTCAAACACTTTTTTTTCCAAAACTGTTTTATTTATTTATTTTTATTTAATAAATCATTTTATTGGGAGCTTTTCCAGCTCTGTGTAGATCCTGCAAATGTATTTTGAGTTTCCACTGTCATCCATAACACGCCAGAACCTCACAATTTAAGCTTTGACACTATTCCTTCCCTTGGATTTGGACTATATAATTTACAATCCTTGGATCAGAGATGTTGGTATGCCTTTTCTATATGGGTTTAGTTGTTTTTTTCATTTAACAATATCCGACACCCATTTCTGATAAACATACTAAGCAAAATAGGCACAAAATTGATCTTTCTCAACAGTCAGTAGCATGGGAACTCTGTGAAGCAGGCCCACCATCCTCAAGCTCAAGCGATGTATGCACCAACAGTGAGGTGAAGCTCTAGGGAGCATCAAGCTCTAGTGTCAAGATCCATGGGTTGGCTTGGCCCACAGTACAAGGTTGAGACAAAGAACTCGCTCAAACAGCAGCATGCTGGTCTGATCATCAGGGAGGAAGAAAGAAGGGGATGGGTCTTGGAAAGTCGTTTATCTCGTTGCCCTCCAAAAACGCTGTAACCTGATTAAAGTCTGCCAACATATTCTTATTGGCCTAGTTGGCATAACAATCCTAACTAGCACTTATGATTTTTACTTTTTCTATTCTTTTCATTATTTCTTGAACAATTTCCTCATCCATTGAAGAAATTAATTATTTTTCATGTAGATCCAGAGTAATTTTTTTTAGAAAATTCCTTTCGATTTAGGTGGTGTTTACTTCTTTGTGCTTGTTTTTATTGATTATTCTTTTGATTTGGACTGAGATTGACTGATGTCTTCCTGGCATCATGGTGCAACTTTTAGGCTTGGGAGTAGCTGCTGGGTCAGGTAGGGAAAGTTGTGGCTGATAAGTGGTATATGTGAGGAATAATAGAAACTGGAACACAGATGGAAGAATCAAGAACGAAGAGAAAAGAGAATAAAGAGATTTAAAGAGAGAGAGAAGCACAAGAGAACCAGTCATGCAGGCTAGGGGAGTGAACTCTCTCTCTCCTGGGATATTCTTAATATAATTTCTCTATGCAAAATCCCCACTCTATGCCTTTCAAAGTGAATCTTTATTTTTGGTAGGCAAAAATCTGAAGCTCTGGTAAAGTTTCTGGAGAGCCAAGCCATGGGAAAGAATGGAGGAGCTGAACTTCAGCCCTGTTCCTCATCACTGCAGATCTGACTGAAATCTTATCCACGGAAGGGGATGTGAGCAGTGGCCAAAATCTCTTCAATTTCTTGTAAGAGTCCAGCCAACTTTTGGAGGTGAGAGAACCAGCTTAGAGAAATCTATCTCTATCTTTGTCTCTCTGTCTGTCTCTCAGCTTGGGGGTGTCTCTCTATATGATCCAAATTTTCTCTATCCAACCTTGATAAGGTCTGGTTAGGATGAACTTAGTTTTATGTGTGTGTGTTATTTTTAAGTGTTCCTGTCCTGATCTTGTACACTCCCTCTTCTCTTAAACTGTTTTGAAGTTTGCTCTTTTGTCCTATATTAAAAAATGTTGGGAATCTGAAATGGAGTAGAGATTCTTAAATGTGGGTATTTTAAAATGAACTAATTGACTATTCTTATGTGTAGGAAAAACAAGAATTGAGTATAATCTGTTTAATTTCTAAAAAATGTGGGCCTTAAATACCTAAGATAGTGACTCTCAGGATGACACATGTGGAAAACTTCCCAGGATAAATAGTCTCCATTGTGGAAATCAGATTTTTCCTTTATCTGATAACAAATGCTCTTAAGTTTATTATTTATTTTAATTGGTATAACAAGGTTAGGTAGTTAGTTTATTGCGCCAACTTGGCCGATAAACACATGTGGGTTTAATTGAAGGGTGGAGGGATAAATGGCTCAGTGAGCCTCGCCTTTCTAGTTCTCGGGTCTCTTGCTTTCTGATGGTCAGACCAGGGTGCAGCTGCCTTAGCCAGTTCCCAGCTTTAGCTGGCAAGGCTCACTTCCTGCAAGACATCCCTGAGGAGAAGCCACTTGGACCTACCTGGATGCAGCCGTGGGCGCTGAAGCAGCCATGTGGAGAACCCTGCCAGCACTGAGATGTTTCAACATTCACTGACTTGGTTTTCCTCCTGCAGTCGGCATCATTGCTTTTGTTTTGTGAGATGGAGGAGGACTTTGTGGATTGGTGTTGGACATATGGGTTAATGTTGGACATATGGGTTAATAGGTTAATGTTGGACTTGTGGACTTGGGCAGCACTGGGTTGGGATGTTTTCTTGATGCGCACTTGACCTTTATATAAAACTCTCTCTTATACATGAGTTTCTGTGGATTTGTTTCTCTAAAGTACCCAGACTAAAACACAAGGCCTTGTAACAAAATATTGGTAAAATATAAGTTGAAGTTCTGGATATTAGGTATATGTAGTGGTTAGGTAGCTTGATATAGGAACAGGGGGTTGTCTCTTCCATGCCTGCAAAGGCTCCCATAAAGGAAGTTGGGAAGAAATCAGTTAAACATTAGACAACTATGCTCATACCCAAGCCCCCAAGTCAGGTGGGAAGTACACCTGGGTGGTCCAAAGTAGGTCCAGGCTCATGACATCACCCAGGTGAGCTCAACCCAGCCAATGGGGTCAACCAATACCATCAACCACGCCTCTCCAGCCAGAAGCTTTAAGTATCCTGACTGTGGGAAGACAGGTCTCTCTTACCCAGCTCCCAGCAACAGGGCTGGGTGAGGGTCTCACATGAGCCTGGTCTGGGCCTCCTTGGGGTGCCCAGGCTCTCTTGCCCCTGAACACTGACCCCCTCACTCTCTGGGCTCTGTGCCCTCTTGTCCCTTGATACCTTGGCCCCTGGAACACCCCCCCCCACCCCAAGTTCCACAAGTGTGTGTGCTCTTTTTCATGAGGGTGATCTTGCCCAATTGTGAACCCCTTTGAGATGGTAAAACCTGAAACTTGTCCTGTCCTTCATAAAAACTCACTTGGATTACAAAACGGGCTTCGGTGTGAATTTTTTCATCGTGTGAAGCCAAGAACCTAGGTATTACCCACTTGAGAAACCTTACAAAGTGTATATGAATTTACTTAAAAGCTTAAATTTGATTTTGTAACATGTTCATGCTTATGAACCAAACTGATTTATAACAACTGTAGGATCAAGATCTCTAAGTTATCTACTAAGCAGTATGTTCATCTTTTTATGCTTAAAGGGTTACTTATAAGACTTATATAAATAATAGATAGAGTTCAATAGATTCTAAGAACAAAGCATTTGTATCTCAAGTATAAGAAAACCACTCTTAGCATTTGAATCCAACTCTACACAAAGTTGAGAAACGTGTTTGTTGAGAGGAGATCTGGTGGTTATTCATTAAGCTAACTAAACAATACCCACATATGCTATCTGTTATATCTTTTAATCTGAGATTATGTAGATTACCTGTCTGGTTACCTTTTGTTTTTTATGGGGTAGACATTTGGATTAAGAATGCTTCTGTTGAACTGTCAAAATCCATATTACTGTAAGTGCTGGTAATCTAATGCAGTGTGAAAACAAAAAACTCTGTTTAAAATAGGGAGTTTTCTTTCTTGATTTATCATTTCCTTTCAGCCTGTTAGACCAAACTGCTACTTCCTGTTTTTATAGTACAGTTTAAATTAAGATTTTTAAAGAATGAAGTAAATGAGATAAAAATGTAAAATAATTTGTGATTTTAGTATTGTTCAGTATTGTTCTTAGGTATGGCACTACTGGGTGCCAATCAATTCCTCACCTCTCTTTCCTTTTGTTTCATTATAATTAAGAATTTCCCCTAGGACAATTTTGTGTGTGACTGTGGATGGAATTTTCTGAAAGAACATACCCAATCAATCCTGGAGGACTTAGACTGCTGACCAGTGCTTTAAGTTTAGCATCTCTCCCTTAATATACAATAGACTGAGAGATTTCTACTCATATAAGCAGGTTGATGATTTACTCGGCCCCATAAAAGCAGGAAGTAGCTACAGAAGGAGAGACCTTAGTCTCCAATCAATGAAAGAATTATGTATATGAAATCTCTAGGGAGGGAATGTGTAGCACATGGGAATGAAGGTGATTTGGACTAAGCATGTGCAGAAACCGTGCAATACTTGTTCCTGCCTCCCATTTTACTGCTTCCTTATGCAATCTCTGGGATGTGGAGGTTTTAATTTACTTATTTTTCAAGCTGCTCTCTGAGATTAGTGGCCACCAGGTCTTTCTGGTTGATTTCCTTTTAGCTGTTGTCTACAGTGCTTTGTTTTTATTTTTCTTTGTAACACTTATCTAATGACATGTATTGTCTATTTCTCCTTTTAGAATGTAAGTCCTATAATAGGATTTTTGTATATTTTCTTCATGCTGTGTCTAAAGAAGTGCTTGTTCTATAATGGGAGTTGAATGACAAGCAAATTATTTCATGGCATTTACTTCACTGTGTGTTAATTTATCTTTTCACATGTCTTGTACCTATTAGAATTTTATGTAGGATTCCTCTTTTTCTTTTAACATTTTCATTAATTTCCTAACCAATGCTTGAAACAATGTGTGTTAAATTGGTAAGTGCATGGATGCATGGATAGACTCGCAGATATGTGGCAAAGAGGTTCAAATAATGGCTAGGTGTTAGTCTAGACTAGACTCAAGAAATCCACCATGGTAGCCTTTACAGATACATGACTATTTCACACTTGAAAAGGTATTTGTCTGAATTGAGCTGTGTTGCCAGTATAAACTACATGCCAGATTTTGAAGCCTTGGCATTACAAAATGTAAAACATCCCATTAAAATGTTTTTATTGATTATATGTTAAAATGATATTTTAAATCACCTGTGTGATGTTTAAGGTTTTGTGTCAACATGGCTGGGCCAGAATGCTCAGTAGCATGGCAGTTAAGATATAGAAATCTCCCATGATGAGACCTTTTTAAAATCTGTCTGATACAATATGTTATGAGCAGCAAATCAATGGGAAGGAAGTTTCTTTAGGGATGCAGCCTGATTGCAATATGTGTGGATGCTGTGAAAAAGTTTGCTTTCTTTTTGCTAGGCCTGGATCCTGCGTCTAGCTCATTGCCTAACCTCTAGGACTTTATGCTTGAGCCAGTGGTGTACCTAATGGCTTGTTTTCTGAAATTCATTTGTCTTTGCAGCCAGAAACTTGCTTTTTAAAAATTAATTATTTTATTTTTTTTATAATCAATTTATTGGGGCTCATACAATTTATCACAATACATAGATCAATTGTGTAAAGCACATCTATACATTTGTTGCCCTCATTATTCCCAAAATTCGCTTGCCTCTTGGGTTCCCGGAATCCGCTCATTTTCCTTTCCGCCCCCCCCCCTTCCCTTCCTCCTCCCCTTTCCCCCATGTACCCTTAATAATTTATGAATTATTATTGTATCTTCTATTACACTGTCCGGCGTCTCCCTTCACCCACCCCGCTGCTGCCCATCCCCCAGAGAGGAGGTTATATGTGGCTCCCTGTTATATACTACCTCCCCTTTCCCTCCCTCCTGGTATCACCACTGTCACCCCTGATCCTGAGAGGTTCTTCTGTCCTAGATTCCCTGCGTTTCCAATTCCCATCTGTATCGCTGTGCTTCATCTGGTCTAACCAGGTCTGCAAGGCAAAATTGGGGTTCTGGTAGTTGGGGGGAGGAAGTGTTTAAGAACTAGAGGAAGGTTGTGGGTTTCATTATTGCTATACTGTACCCTAAGTGACTCATCTCCCCACTACCCCTCTGCAAAGTATGTCCAGTTGTCTAGAGATGGGCATTGGGTCTCCATCACGCGCCACCCTCATTGACAAGGATATGACTTTTCTCCCCGCCTTTGGTGTTTAAAGCCTGGTCCCTTTGGCCCTTCATGATCACACATGTTGGTGTGCTGCTTCCATGTGGGCTTTGTTGCTTCTGGGCTTGATGGCCACTTGTTTACTTTCAAGCCTTTAAGTCCCCAGACGCTATAGGTCTCGATAGCCGGGCACAATCAGCCTTCTTCACCACACTTACTTATGCACACATTCATCTTCAGCGTTTATGCGTGGAAGGTGGTCACACAATGATGGTTTTTGTTATTTGGTGTCTGCTGCCTGTTCCCTTCAACACTTCGTGTTCGCACAGGCTCGTGTGCTTCTTCTCTGTGGGTTTTGTTGTTTCTGAGCTAGATGGCCGCTTGTTTTCCTACAAGCCGTTAAGACCCCAGACGCTATATCTTTTGATAGCCGGGCACCATCAGCTTTCTTCACCACATTTTCTTATGCACACATCTGTCTTCAGCGATCATGTCGGGAAGGTAGATATAAAATTACCGTTTAGCTGAGCAAGGTGCTCTTGTATTAGGGGAGTGCGCATGAGAAGGCCCAATGTCCACCTGCCACCCCACTACCAAACCAATAATTATAGAAGCCAGAATGAAGACTGAACATGGTATTGGGACAGGAGGAAAGCGTAAAGAAATAGAGGAAAGAAGTAGGAGGCAAAGGGCATATATACAAGCCTAAATACAGACATGTACATATGTAAATATATTTAAGATTAAGGGGGGAACAGACCTAGGTGCAGAAACTTGCTTTTGACCTGCCTATTTTGAAGTTCTTTAGACCCTATGTGAGTCAGGAAAATCTTCCAGTTTTATATCTGATCCACTGACTTGGAACATTCCCACCACTACAACTATGTGAGCTACTCCTTGATTATAACTCATCCATATGTAAATTTAAGGAGCCCTGGTGGCATAGTCCTTAAAAGTTGGATTGTGATCAGCAAAGTCAGCAGTTAGAAACCACCAGCTACTCTGTGGGAGGAAGATGGGGCTTTCTACTCCCATAAGATTTACAGTCTCAGGAACTCACACTGTCCTATAGGATCACAACGAGTTAACATTGACTCAATGGCTATAAATTTGTTTTTTAATATATATACATTTATATGCAATGGGCACAAACATAAGGACAATTGTGAGAATGGTGCCCAACATATGTACATTTGTGAGCTTTATTGGTTTTGCTTCTCTAGAGAATCCAACCTAAGAAAATCAGTTCTTTTGCTTTTCTTTTTAATGTGGTTTTCTATTTCTATTGTTTAGTATTGATCTAGAGGTTTTTATTATTTACAAGTTTATATTTTCACTATTACAAGCTCATGAGATCTCTATATGTAGAGAGTGTAATAGGTTTGTGTCAACTTGGCTGGGCTAGGAATCTCAGGGGTTTGAGAGTTAAGACCTAGTAATCCCCCATGATCTTAACCTAATACATTGTAATCAACTCCATTATGGGATCTGCTATGAGCAGCCAAACAGCTGTAAAAATATTAAGATGGGATGCAATATCCTTCCTTAAATCACAGCCCTAATGAAATTGAAAGGAAATTTCCTTGGGGGTATGTCCTGCTTCCAATATAAATGTACACTATGGAAAAGTTTGCATAGCTTTATACTGGCTCTGAATCCTGCATCAGGCTCATTGAACTGGTTCTTTGAAGCTGGTTCTTTCAGTTTGATCCAATGGCCTAACATATTGCTTACTAATACTGGGAGTTTTCAGTGACCTGACATCTGACTTGCTGACCTTGGATTTATTTGCCTCTGCATCCACAAGCCTGATGTCTGAACTTGGATTCATATAACTCTGCAGCCACCAGCCTGTGACATTCCTGCTGCTCTTGGGTTCATCAGCCCCTATAGCAATGTGTCAAGAGAAGCCTCCAGGTGAACATCTGACCTACAAAATTGGTACCTGTCTGAACTTTGACTTTCACTGATTTTGCTTCTCTACAGAACCCAGTCTGAGATAGATGGTTAGAGAGGGTTCCTTGTAATCAATGCATTATTACTGATCCTGGGGACTGGTAATAACAGTGTCAAGTAGGCACCATGGTTAACTTCTCAACTTCATCTTCCTCATATATGTGGTTTTCTACTCTAGTTTACCATAAAGCTGCCAGCCACAAGTCCTATGGAATGATTACATTTTTCTACACCTCTTCTATTATCGCCTGAATGGAGATAGCCATGAACAGAGAGCTCAAAAGTGAGCTAACCATTGGAAAAGGAGCATCAAAGATCTAATGCATCTTATACTATCCATATGTTGCAAAAGCCCCAATTTGTAAAATCTATCTCTGTCTGATAAGTGATTTCATGCATATAATCAACACCCCTGGTAGAGTCCCAGTCTACCTAAAAGGGAAATACAAAAACAAAAGAAACACCTTTTTTCCTCTAGGAGATTAAAAGCAAATTGGGAAACAAGACAAACATGTGAAACGTCAAACAAGAGCACAGAAGAGTATCCCCCCAAATATTGAGCAGAGTGTGATTAGGAGATAAATAAAAGATATAGTGTCTGGGGTCTTAAAGGCTTGAAGATAAACAAGCGGCCATCTAACTGAAAAGCAACAAAGCCCACATGGAAGAAGTACACCAGCCTGTGTGATAACAAGGAGTTGATAGGATCAGGTATCAGGCATCAAAGGACAGAAAAATCATATTGTGAATAAGGGGAAGTGTGGAGTAGAGACCCAAAGCCCATGTGTAGGCAACTGGATATTCCCTTAGAGAAGGGTTGTGGGGAGGAGACAAGACAGTCAGGGTGCAGCATAGCACTGATGAAATATACAACTTTCCTCTAGTTCTTTAATGCTTCCTTCCCACCACTATCATGATCCCAATTCTACCTTACAAATTCAGCTAGACCAGAGGATGTACACTGGTACAGATAAGAGCT
>NW_022111323.1:114044-126323 GCF_000313985.2 Echinops telfairi | reverse complement strand
GTGGGTGGGAGGAAGGCCCTCAATTAAATGGACTGACATAGTGCCAGCATCAATGGGATCTATGCATCCAAGCCCTCCATATAAATTACATCCGCAGAAACAAAAAATCATTATGCCAGGAAGAGGCCTCATAAACAAGCTGTAATAAACCCTCCCTGCATGTTCATGGATTGTATAAAAAATAAAGTGGTATCAGTACTGAAGGAAACTCATTAACAACCTGCAATTTGCAAATGATACAACTTGCTTGCTGAAAGTGAAGAGAATTTGAAGCACTACTGCTAAGTATTAAAGACTACAGGGGGTGGGAGGAAAAAAAATGAAGAGCTGATACCAGGGGTTCAGATAGAAAGTAAATGTTTAAAAAATGATGATGGCAACATATGTACAAATATGCTTGATACAATTGATGTATGGAATGTTATAAAAAAGCTGTAAGAACCCTCAATAAAATTATTAAAGACAAAGAAAATAATAATAATTTATAAATCATCAAGGGTCCATGAGGAAGGGGTGGAGGGGAAAATGAGGAGCTGATACTAAGAGCTCAAGTAGAAAAAACTGTTTTGAGAATGGTGATGGCAACAAATGTACAAATGTGCTTGACACAATGGATGTATGAATGGATTGTGATAAGAGTTGTACGAGTCCCCAATAAAATGATTTAAAAAATACAGCTGATGATATAGTTCTACCCTTTCTAAAGCAGTCAGAAGATTATTCCTGGCAGCAATGGACCTTGAAAAATATGTGTAATATTAAAACATCCTAATTTTTCAGAGCTTCAAGTACTATTCAATAGAAAAGAAATCATATTCCACTTCTTTTCCCTGAGATCAAGAATGCAGGAAAAGAAATTACCCAAGATTAAAGAGTTAGTCATGGGGAATAAGCATGATTTTCTGGTTACAGTCTACTATTAGACCTGAGGTGCTGAGATATTATGGGGTCCCAGGTATTTTAAAGGCCCAAATACCTGGAAGGTGCTATTCACACTCCAACAAGGGTGTGAATCTCCTTCAACACACATGCACATCTCTAACCCAGACATTGGGTCTTCCCTTCTTTTTTCACCCAAGACAATGTTAACTAAGCAGGAGAAACAGATGACAATAAACTCAAATTATAAGTCAAACATCATGTTTTTTATTTAGTTAGATATGGACCATGTGTTGATGAATGGCTTCTCTGATGTAACCTGCTATCTCAAAAGCTTTGAGGTTGAGAGGTCCTCCTTCTGTTCCCTTTTCCCCCATCACCACAACGTATACAGACTCAATTTGAACCACTGTCACTGCCTGGCTGCCCCGACTCTGACCTTTGGTGCGGAGGTCCATGGTGTTGTTGCCCTCAGTGTACAGGTTGTCCCGGATTAGCAAGCATTTGGTCCCTGCAAGGATGATTCCCTGAAGAAACAACTTCTCTCTTCCATCCCTTGCCAGCAAGATCTGAATTTCTTCCTGGGTCATCTGAAGCAATTTTCCTTCAGGATAAGAAGCTAATAGCCATGGAGGGGAATTGGTGATGATTGCTGCATCACAACACATCCCAGTCTGCAGGAAGAGGGTGATGCAGTCCTGCCAAACCTCTTCACTGATATCTCCTATACACTGCATGATTCATGTAAGCTGTTTCAAAAAGATAAACGAAGCACTTTTTAACAGATTGGTTTCCAAGGAAAGCTTGTTGGCAGTGGGTTTAAGATGTCTGATAAGCTGAGACTGGAATAAGCTAAAAATAGTTATTCCCCAGAAGCAAGACTTAGACGGTCTTGGTGACTTAAATGAAGTTATGCCCCAACTGCCCACTGTTATATCAAATTGACTCTAGAGCAGGAGTGATGTCACAAAGCCTTTATGACATTTTAAATAGTCATCATGTCCCACATCATGGGTTACCTCTAGCAGTAGCTTTCTAAAACTATCTCTAGCTAGCATTATATATCTCTAGGAGAGCATAGTATCCTTAATTGCTTCTGTGAGTGTCCATGGGATAAAACACCAAACCCCAATAGTGAGATTGCTCCAGAAGAAGAACATGGGTGGACAATAGTAGAAGTGGAGTCTTAGAATAAAAGCAGAATTACTGTGGCAGCCAGTATCTGGCTGATATTTCTGAGACCTTATTTGTACCCTGTCTTCTCTGGACAAAGTTAAAATAGTCCACACTTTCACCAGTTCACAAGTTTTGGGGGATTATAACAACAACCTCTTAACTGTTTTCCCTGTTGGCGGGCTCTCTTCTCATTTATTTCCTGAACCACTCCAGTGGTTAGTCTCAAGTAATTTATCCTCATCATTCAACAAGTATGTATCAAGCATTCACTGTATGCCAAATTTCTAGGCAGAGTTCCAGTAGTAAGCAGAACAAAGACAAACTTCTGCTTTCATTGAGTTGACAGTCTAAAATGGAGAGACAAATAAATAGATACTATTATTATAACTTTCATTGACAACATTTTATGATTCTAATCCTTTTAAAATATTTTATTGTTAATTGAGTGATTTACAAAGCAGATAATCAGTTGAACATTAATAATAGTTTATGAGGCTCATGCTTACATTTTCCAGATTTATCTTCCTCTTATTTTTTGTATTGCTCTACTCTTTTGAGAGTCCATTCTGACTCCTGATTTTTCTGTAAACTCTAGTAAGCCACCGTCTGTGCCTCAATTTCCTCTGCAATGATATCAAATTGGCTTAACAGGGAACATAATGAGTAATATGACTGTTTGCTAGGTCTGTTCTAGAATTTATATATCTAGTAGGGAATAAAAAGTCCCTGCCCTTCTGGAGCTAACATCCTAGGGAAAACCAACAAAATAAAACCGATGTCATAGAGACAATGCTCACTCATACCCACTGTGGGTTTCTGGGACTGTAACTGTTTATGGGAGTAGAAAGTCTAATATTTTTCCCTTGGAGCTGCTTGTAGTTTTGAACTGCAGAGCATGAGGATTAAAGCCCAACATATAACCACTTTGCAAACAGGGCTCTTGCTGACATCCTAGAAGAAGAGAAAAATAGTAAATTCATTTACAATATATCAAGGAGTATTGACAACTATGAAGAAACCAGGTTAGGAGATTAAAGAATTCTGAGGAAGAACTGGTGGCAGAACTGGTTTCATATAAAAGGATTTTCTTTCTTTATTGAATGTTGTTTATTGATTAATCTTTTCAACTTGTACATTTAACACAATATACTTCCTAAATGGAAACAATTAATATACCTTAAAATCGACATTTCTGCCAAGTTATCACAATATACAATATCTGAAGAATGCAGAAATATTTTTATTTTTTAATTAATAAAGTAACACACATATGATGATGATGTATATTCACATATAACTATTCTTTCTCATTTAAATTCAACTCTCATTTAAATTTTCAATAAACTCCAGAATAATTTCTGCAATCACTACATGGAGCATACTTTATTAGTACTTCAATAGCTTATTCTAACGCATGTCTTCTTTTATACTCTAAAACAACTTCAAGATGGTGCTTGATGAGATAGGTCCACAGGAAGACTGTGATGTCAATCAGGTTTGCTATTTGTCAGCTCCCTAGCTGAAAGATTGCTTGGAAGCCAGGTGAGGGTCAGCTGCTGGGAGAAAGGGCGTGTATCACCGGCAGTACCATCTTGCTGATGTGGCTCCCAGGATTTTCTCTATATAAGAATTTTATGGTATGTTGACATATGATCAAAGATTTCACAGGGATGAGGGAAGTAAGAGCATTCCAGGCAGAAGCAAAAACAAAGGTAAATTCCCTGAGACAGGAACATGTCTGGTATATGTGAGAAACAACAAGGAGAACAATATGACTAGAAAAAAGGAGAGTGATAGAAGATGTAGACAACATATATTGGGAAAAGATTTTGTCAAGCATCGTAGGTTATGACTCAGGATTTTCATTTTACTTGAATATGGAGAGCCACAGAAAAGTTTTTTCCCCCAAAAACTATTTTATTGGGAGCTATGCAGATATATCACTCCGTAGTTCAGTCTCATCAAGCCATATTGTATAATTTCTACCACAATCAGTTTCAAAACATTTTTTAACCTTCTTGAACTCCTTGACACCAGCTCCCTTTAAACCCAACCCCCTAATACCTGTACTCCCAGAAACCCTTATTATACTTGCTGTCCTTATGGGTTCATCAATCCTGGGTTTCATATACTGAAAAATAGAAAATCATAACAAAAATTCAAGAGGGTCACCCTTAATAACAAAATACATCTGCAATAAAGCCCAATATGAACAACAGTAACAAAAGAAACCACAGAAAATGCTGAAAACCAGATCAGACCCAACATGCATCAAATGACAAGGTTTTAACTGTTCAAGTAAGATTTATCACTTTGATCTCCTATATTTATCTCTCCAACACACTCGCTTTGGTAACCAGGTTCTTCCCATCCCTCTACTATGGATAGAGGGAAATCACCAGAGGCTTATTTCCTAAGTTGATCTCATAAATATATCTCAGGCTCCCACTGTCACCCATAGCCTTCTGTAAACCAGAATCTCATAATTTAGGCTCTGATACTAATACCTCCTTCGGTTTTGGGTTATATTATTTATAGTCCTTAGGTCATTGATATTGGTATGCATCTTCCATGTGGACTTAGTTGACATCTCATTTAGATAGCTTATTATTTGGAAACAAACCTTGATTTAAAAGTCCAGGCACTATTTTATCTGCTGCCAGGCACCATCTAAGTAGTTCACCACAATTTGCTATAGCACCCATATATACTATTCTGGTAAACCTGTGACTGACATTCTCAGTGAATATCATTGTAAAATTTCCCTGGATATATGTTTGTTTGTTTGTTTGTTTTTTCCTGCCTTTGGCTCCCTTTAGAGACTTCCCTGTTAATTGATAATAGAGAGTCTTATCGGTCATCTTTCTGGGACATGAAGATCTTCAGTTAATATGTTATTGATAAGACCCTAATACCAATTTTTTTACAGCACTGTTGAAGGAATTTGTTCAATGTAGACAAACTTCCTATCGCAATACCAAAATTATTCACTTGTATAGAATCAATCCTTTAGTGGTTGGACACTGTTTACACACACAACGGGAGTTGGTTGTCATGGAAAATCTACAATGACATTCGCTGAGAATGTCAATCATAGGTTTTCTGGGATAATACAGCATACAAGGCATTAATGTAGCAATTCCATGCTTGTCCACATACTGACAGTTCAATACTCTTGGTATAGCTGTCTTCTGCTTTTTCAAACACCATGAATTTTCAGTCTGAAATCCTCAGGTTACAAGAGTGTTTAAGGTAGAGTCCAGTTCACCTAGTGGAATTTCCTCATCAGTTCTCTCTGATTTGGCCTTTAGAGCATGTTGTGTGCCTTGAAGATCCAGGATTTAATGCCCCAGTATCCTATGACACTTGGCCTGGGTCCCCAGGATGTGCCCAGAAACTCACGTCAATGTGGATTATTCGGTGCATATTACCAAGATACTCTACCATTAGGGTACTTAAAATATTTTTTAATAATTTCTCACCCCACTTGGAGTTTGGTCCTCCCACTTTTCCTACCAACAGTTGTGCACTTGTGCTCCCCCAGACGTGTCTGCACCCTTTCTTCTCTCCTGAGTTGACTTTCCCATCAGTATCCCTAATCCCTTTGATAGTGATTTCTACCTCTCTGGAGACACCTCGTAATAGCTTTGCATGACAGCCACTTAGTAGTAAACATCCCCTCACCCTTCCTTAACAATTTTATCCCAGCTGAAGTAATAAGCCCTCCACCAAAGTAACCTTCAACATACATACCTAGATAGGATGTTTTAAGGTTCATTGGCACCAATCAGGCTAACTACCAGGCTGTCTGGCCACCCTGGCCATCAGACAGGATGCCCTGCTTGTGCCTGTCCTGTTGCTTGTCCCTACATCAGTGGCCTCAGATAGCACTTGTCCTTTTGTGATTGACTAATTCATTCCACATAATGTTTTCCAAATCCCTCCATGTCATGAGATGTTTCATGGTTTCATTGTTGTTTTTTAGGGATGTGAAGCATTCCATTTTGAGTATTTACTAGGGTTCTTTTTTCATCCAATCTACTGATGGGAATGTAGGCTATTTCCAACTTCTTGCTACAGTGAATTGTGCTGCAATGAACATGGGGGAACATAGGTCTGTTCATAATCTGTTTCTTATTTGTTTGGCGTATGTGTCCAGTAATGATATTGCTGGATCATTTGGTATTTCTATTACCATCTGCTTTAGGTATCACTTTCCATAGTGGTTGTACATATTTACAAACCCACCAGCAGTGTATAAGAGTTCCAATCTCTCCACATCTTCTCCGGCATTTGTTATCCTCAGTTTTATTTTTAATTAGGCTATGGTTATGGGTGCTTGATGGTTGTTTTGACTTTCATTTCCCAGATTGCTAGTGAATGAGAATATTTCCTCGTGTGTTTATATGCCATTCGGGTGTCATCCTTTGTGAATCATCTGTTCAGGTCCTTTACCCACTTTCTCAGAGGCTTACTTGTTTTTTCTTGTTGTAGACTTGTCGTATACTGTAGAGTTTTGTAATTAGTCCTTATATCTTTTTCCAATACATGGGCTCTCTTTTTACTCTTTTCATGAAATCTTTCGATATATACAAATGTTTTATTTTTAATAAAACACTCATAAATTTTGTCTTCCAGGGTGTGTACTTCCTTTGTTATATCTGGTAGCCTGTGTATGCCCTGTACTACGGCACTCAGATTTGTCCCAATTTGTCCCATTGATGGTCCTTATAGCTTTTACCAAGGTAGTCTTTGATCCACCTTGAGTTTGTTTTTGTATATGAGATGAGATATGGTCTTGTTTCATTCTTTTGCACATAAATGTGTTGGGAGCCGGCCCTAGCAGACATTCTCAAGGTCCTTCAGTGACCGGCCCTAGTGGAAAATTACTGGCAGGTGGTTATGCCTTAAAAGATATCTTAGTCACCAAAGCTTCCTTGTTCTATGAAAATGTCTGAGACAGTTTGCAGTCTGTGTTACCCTTCGTCTCCCCCCGAAGTGTTCTTTGACTATTGTGCATCTGTAACTGTTCTGCAGCTACGTGACCTTGGTTGGTTATCTTCCCCACTCTTCACCCATTGGTTGAAATACTAAGCACTCATTGGACTACAAACATACCATATTGAGAATATGATGGATAGCCGATTGGTTAACATTCTTATGCTTCATTATAATAATACATGTTGGATTGGATACTGTGCAGCACACCTTATTAGAATATGCACCTCCCAGTTCCTCTTTATATTCCCCTAACTTTGCCCAAATAAACGAGCTTGATCAGCATTTGTCTTGCTCCACGTCTCCGTGTCTTTCTTTCCATCCAGGTTCGTCTTTCCCCCCAAGGTCCTGCTCGTGCGTCCCGCTGGCCGGGACGCATCAACAATGTCCAGTTTTCCCAGCACAATTTATTGAAGAGGGCCATTTCCTTCGCATTTAATGTTTTTTGGGCCTCTGTCAAAAATCTATTGTCTGTATGCAGATGTTTTTATTTCTGGGTTTTATGTCCAAATCCATTGGTCTATATATCATTATACCAGTGCCAGGCTGTTTTGACAAGTTTGGCTGTGTAGTTTTGTGTACACACCCACCTACTTTGTCCTTTTTTGAGGAGTTTTTGCCTATCCTGAGCTTCTTCCTTCTCCGTATGAAATTAGTAATTTGTTTTTCCTTCTTTAAAGAGCTATGTTGTAATATAGATTGGGATTGCATTGAATTTGTAGATTGCTTTAGGTCATACTGACATGATACCGCGTCTTTCAATCCATGAATATGGAATTTTTTTTCCCATTTGTGTAGACCTCTTTTGTTTTCTTTAATAATTTTCTGTAGTTTTCTTTGTATAGGTCTTTTGTTTCTTTGGTTAGATTTACTGTTGGTATTTTAGTTTCTGTGTGGTTATTGTGAATAGTATTTTTAAATATCTTTTTCGAAATTCTCATTAATATACACTATTAGGTATCCAGTTGATTTCTGCTTGTTAATTTTGTATCTTGCTACTCTATTAAACTCCTCAATTGTTTCCAACAATCCTATTGTGGATACTTTAAGATTCTCTCTCTATAAAATCATATAATCTGAAAATAACAAAAGTTTCACTTCTTTGCACAATTGTACTTGTTTGATTTCTTGCTGCTGTCTTACTGTTCTGGCTAGGGCTTCCAGCACAATGTTAAATAAGAGTGTAGGTAAGGGTTATCCTTGTCTGTTTCCTTATTTAGTGGAAGTGTTTTCAACATTTCTCCATTGAGTATGATATTGGCTATTGGTTTGTTATATGTAGCCCTTATTGTGTTGAGAATTGTCTCATCTAATCCTATCTTCTTAATAGCTTTTATTAGGAATGGATGCTGGACATTGTCAAATTCTTTTCTTGCATCAATCGATATGATCATATGGTTCTTATCCATTTTCATGTTTAAATGGTGGATTGCATTTTTTTGGTTGTTGTTTTTTTTTGTTTTTGAATGTTGAACCATCCCTGCATCCCTGGTATAAATCCCACTTGGTCATGATGCATTAATTTTTTTTATATGTTGTTGGCCAAATTTTTGCTGAGACTTTTTGCATTTATGTTAACAAGAAATATCGGTCTGTAGTTTTCTATCTTTCTGGGGTCTTTTCCTGGTTTTGGTATCAGAGTTATGCAGGTTTTGTAGAATGAGTGTGGGTGTTTGCTGTCCCTTTCTCTGTGACACCATCTTGTCCTGGGCTTTTGGGGTTAGGAGTTTCTTGATGACTTTGTCTATTTCTTCTTTTGCTATGGATTTCTTCACGTTCTTAATCTCCATATGCATTAATTTGGGAAGAGTGTATTTTTATAGGTATTTGTCCATAACATCTAGATGATCAAATTTGTTAGAATACAGTCTTTCACAAGACTGCATTATTTTTCTTTTTATTTCATTTGGATATGTTGTGACGCCACCTGATTCAACCCTAATTCTAGATATTGTCATCTTCTTTTTTTCCTTTGATAAGTTTGCTAGTAGTTTGTCGACTTTGTTGATTCTTTCAAGGAACCAACTTCTTGCTTTGTTGATTTTTTTCCCCACTGCTCTTCTTTTTCTCAGCTCATTTATTTCTGCTCTAATTTTTATGATTTCTTTTCTTTTGTTGTTGGAGAGTTTATGCTATTGATTCTGTTCTAGTTTCTGGAGGTGTTGTGTTAAAGCGTTTAACATGATTCACTCCTCTTTTTTCATGTGCGAATTAATTGCTATAAAGTGATCTCTGATAACTGCTTTTCCTGTGTCTCATAGATTTTTATATGTTGTGTTATCGTTCTCATTTTTTTTCCTAGGAACTTCTTAATGGACTAAATGCACCAGAAAAGAAAGAGTAGCAGAATGGATAAGAAAGCAAAATGCATCAATATTCACCCTAAAAGAAATATACCTCACAAACACAGACATGAACAGACTGAAAACCAGAGACTGAATAAAAACAAACCAAGGAAACCACAACCAACAGAAAGTAGATATTAATCTGAGAAAATAGACTTCAAGACAAAAAAACATAAGAGACAAGAATAGACACTACATAATGATCAAGGGAACAATAGTCACAAAATATATAACTATATTAGACATCTATGGTACCAATGAAAGACCCCCTAAATACATGAACCAAATCCTTAAAAAATTGAAAAAGGAAATAGACAGCTTGACAATAATAATAGGAGACTTCAAGACACCACTCTCAAGGAAACACAAAACATTAGAATAAAACTCAAATAGGACAACAAAAATTTCAACAACACAATCAACATAGTTGAGCTCATAGACATACACAGAACACTCCATCCAATAAAATCACTGCATATATTTTGTTCTATACGCATGGAGCATTCTCAAGATACTAGGCTACAAAGCGTGCCTTAAAATTTTTTAAATATTTGAAGTCCTACAACCTTTCTTCTAAGATAACAATGCTAAAATACTAGAAATCCACAAAAAATGAACAGAAGCATAAAGAAACACATGGACCTTGAACAACATAATACTAAAAAATGAGTGGGTAATAAAGCAAATAAGGGAAGACATTTTTAAAATCCTTGAGACAAGAACAACATACGAAAACGTTTGGGACACAGAAAAAGCACTAATCAGAGGCCAATATGTATCGATCAACACACACGTGAAAATCGTGGCGAAATCCAAAATCAACACCATGATACAACACCTAGAAGAACTGGAACAACATAAACCTTCCAATAAGAGAAGGAAAGAAGTCATCGGGATTAAGGTAGACATAAACGATAGGAAAACAAAAATGGGAAAATAACTCGACAGGAAGTTGGTTCTTTCCAGGTTTAACAAAATCAACAGATCACTGGCAAACTTAACAAAGGGGGAAAAAGGTACAAATTTCCAAAATAAGAAATGAAAAGGTGATATTATAACAGCTTCTAATGAAATAAGAATAATAACAATACACTACTATGAAAAACTATATTCAAATAAATCCAGCAATCTAGAAGAAATGGACAGATATGTAGAAACATGTCACCCACTCCAATTAATACATGCAGATATTGAAAAATTCAACAGACCCATAATAGAAGGAATATAATAGGTCATTAAGAAGCTACCAACCAACAAAACCCCTGACCAGACAGTTTAACAGGGGAATTCTACCAAGTATTCAGAGAAGATCTGACACCAATATGACACAAACTCTTCCAGAACATCAGCAAACACCCAAGCACATTCTTTGAAGTTAGTGTAACACAGATACCCTAAAACAGGCAACTATGCCACAAAGATAGAAAATTATGGACCAATATCCCTCATGAACACAGACACTTAAATGCTCAACAAAATTATAGCCAATAGAATCCAACATCATATCAAAAATAATAATAATTCACCATGACAAAGTGGGATTCATTCCAGTTATGCAGGGATGGTTCAATATCATTAAAACAATGTAATCCACCGCATAAATAAGGCAAAGAATAAAAACGACCTGGTCATATCAATAGATGCTAAAAGGGCATTTGACAATATCCAAATCCTTTTTTATTAAAACACTCTACAAAATAGGAATAGAAGGAAATTTCTCAACAGAATAAAAGTCATATATGAAAAACCAACAGCTCAATGGGGAAAAGCTAGAAACATTTGCACTGCAAATAGGAAGCAGACAAGGACGTTTCCTATCACCACTCTTATTCAACATTGTTCTGGAAATCTTAGCTAGAGCCATCAGACAACAATAAGAAACCAAGCGAATACAAACAGGCAAGAAGAAGTGAAAATCTCACTATTCACAGATGATAAGATTCTATATAGAGAAAACCCAAAAGTCTCCACAAAAAAGCCTACTGGAAACAATTCAGCAAGGTAACAAGATGCAATATTAACAACCAGAAATCAATAGGATCCCTGTATACCAGTGAAAAGAGCCGTGAAAAAGATATTTAGAAAAAGAATACCATTTACAATAACTACACAAAGATGAAATACTTAGGAATAAATCTACCTAAAGAAAAAAAAAAAAGACCTATACAGGGAAAACTACAGAACATTAATACAAGAAACCAAAAAGACCTACATAAATGGAAGAATATTCTGTGCTCATACATAGGCTAACTTAATATTTTTGTGAAAATGTCAATACTACCTAAAACATTCTAAAGATACATCCAATCCAAATCCAAATCCCAAATATATTCTTTTTAAAAATGGAAAAAACACTACTGACCTTATGAGTAGGCAAAAACCCAGGGTAAGTATTGAACATTTTCAGAAGGAGAAGCAAGTACCACCTAGCACTAACTGACCTAAAAGCCCACTACATAGCCACAGAAGCCAAAACAGCCTGGCTGTGGTATAACGAGAGATATATAAACTATTGGATCAGAACAGAAAACCCAGACAAAAATGCATTAGCATACCAGCAATTAATCTTCAACACAAGACCTACAAATATCCAATGGCACAAAGACAGTCTTTTGAAAAAATGGTGTTGGACAAATTGAATTTCCACATGCAGAAGAGTGAAACAAGACACATATACCTCCTCATGCACCAAAATTAACTCAAATTATATTAAAGACATAAATGTAAACCCCAAAGATATTAGCGCCATCAATAAGAAAGCTGGAAAAAAGTTAAGGGTCCTGTTGCAGGGTATACATAGATTACAAAGTGTGTTAGTCTAGGTACTTTGGAGAAACAAATTCACAGCAACTCATGTATAAGAGAGAGTTTTATGCAAAGA
>NW_022111323.1:78232-112573 GCF_000313985.2 Echinops telfairi | reverse complement strand
TGGCCAGGCTGGCACAATTAACTAACTCACAAAGTATAATGAAGGAGGCACACAAAGAGGAAGACAAGATAGATGACTGAGACATGCTGAAATTACATTACTTATGCACATCAAAAGACTTCATCAGGAGAGTGAAACAGATTGGGATTTTCTTTTTTAACTGATGACACATCGGACAAGAGTCTAATTAGCAAAAATATACAGAACTCTACAACAGCTCATTAAGAAAATAACAAAGGATCCAATTAGAAAGTGTGAAAACTACATGAACAGACAGTCCCCCAAAAATGAAGTACAAATGGTTAACAAATGCATGAAAAATACTCCAATCACTAACCATCAGGGAGATGCAAATTAAAGTCACAACAAGATGCAACATTGCACCAATAATGCTAGCCCAAATTCTAAAAAACAGAAAACAACAAATGCTTTAGAGGATGTGGAGAGATTGAAAACATATATACTGTTGGTGGACTTGTAAATGCTTACAAACACCATTGAAAATGATATGACAATACTTAAAGCAATTGGGAATTGAAACCCCATATGATCCAGGATACCACTATTAGGTATATACCCACAGAATTAAGAGGCACACACAAGTGGATATATGCTTTCCCGTGTTTATAGCAGCACAGTTTACAAAAGTAAGAATCTGGAAGCAGCCCAAATGCCCCAAAGTGGGAGATAGAGAAACGATGGTATGTACACACAGTGTAATACTGTGCATCCCTAAAAAACAGCGATGAACCACCAGATGACATGGAAAGTCCTGAAAACCATTATGTTGAGTGGAGTTAGTCAATCACAAAAGGACATATATGACTCCATTAGTATAAGTAGAAACACCAATTAAACAAATCTTAGAGAGCAATTCCCAAATAAAAGGGTAGAATATCTGCCTACCGGCCATAACACATACATCACTTCCTTTATGTGCATTTTATAAGAACCACCAATGTGAGTAGACCTCACATTGGCTGGAGTCACTCCTTCAATAAGGGGGAAAAGGAAGAAGACCATCCACTTCATACTATACAACATTGAGGCAAGTCTGCCACAAAACAACGGGCCTTCCACAGGAACGAGAAGAGAATATTACTGCAAAATCAAGTTAAGACCAGAAGAAGAGAGCATCTACATATTAGAGGAGGCACTGATATTTCTCTTGTTGGATATGGTGGGTAAACTGTGAGGAGCAACCTCACACCGGGAAGGATTGCTAAAGAATAATTTTGGGAACCCAAGGGGAAACTAAACCCAGTTCTATCATCCTGAGTAGACACTTCGAATATGTTTCTACTCAACCTTGCTGAACCACATCATGGAATAAGCACTATGATGACCTTAGTCATTGGCCTTACAGAAAACATGGTATCCCCCAAGGACCACACCACAAGACTCCAAGTGGAAGAACAACTGAATACTCTGGGCCCTACCTCAAAACTACCTTTACCATCAGACTTAGGAGTGAAATACCCTGATGGGAGAGGATGTAAAGATGGCCACCCCAAGACTGGTGATTGCTGGACCTTGTGTGGGACCCCAAGTTTAGTGGGTGTCTGATGAAGGGAGACCCAGAACTACCATATATTTAGTACCCCTATTCTCCCTTTGCATCAATATTACAGGTTTTAATTTGAGAGGCAAGGATCTTCCCCTTGTTGAAAATGATACAGGTAATTTCCTCTTAGCACCAATTCCCCTGTGCAATGTAAGCAGAGGTCAATTAATTAAGAAAGAATCTGTTGGACATTGGGCCTCTACTCAAATACTCCCTCAACGCAAGAACACTTTGTTCTATTAACCTGGCATTCGATGATGATGCTCACCTTCCTGACAAAATTGCTGAAGACAAAGTGGGTGCATAAGCAAATGTGGTAAAGAAAGCTGATGGTGCCCGGCTATCAAAAGATATAGTGTCTGGGGTCTTAAAGGCTTGAGATAAACAAGCGGCCATCTAGCTGAGAAGCAACAAAGCCCACATGGAAGAAGCACACCAGTCTGTGTGATCACAAGGTGTCGATAGGGTAAGGTATCAGGCATCAAAGAACAAAAAATGATATCATTGTGAATGAGGGGGAGTGTGGAGAAGTGGTCCAAAGCCCATGTGTAGGAAACTGGACATCCCCTTAGAGAGGGGTTGTGTGGAGGAGACAAGCCATTCAGGGTGCAGTATAGCACCGATGAAACATACAACTTTCCTCTAGTTCTTTAATGATTCCTCCCCCCAAATTTCATGATCCCAATTCTACCTTACAAATCCAGCTAGACCAGAGGGTGTACACTGGTACACGTAAAAGCTGGAAACACAGGGAATCCAGGACAGATAACCCCTCTGGACCAATAATGAGAGTAGCAATACCAGGAAGGGTAAGGGAAAGGTGAGGGGAGAACAGGGGAACTGATCACAATGATCTATATGTTACCCACTCCTTGGTGGACAGACAACAGAAAAGTGGGTGAAGGGAGACATCGGTCAGTGTAAGACATGACAAAATTATAATAATTTATAAATTATCAAGGGTTTGTGAGAGACGGTTGGGGAAAATGAGGAGCTGACACCAAGGGCTCAAGTAGAAAGAAAATGTTTTGAAAATGATGATGGCAACAAATGTATAAATGTGCTTGACACAATGGATGGATCTATGGACTGTGATAAGAGTTGAATGAGCCCCCAATAAAATGATTTTTTTTTAATTAAATGAATCTGTAAAAGGAACAATTCTGGATGGATTGCAGTTCACAGTTGGACTCTACTTGCATAAATGCCTCATATCAACAGTACTTTAAACTCTATGTCATTGGATAAATTATTGATGTTATAAATGCAAATGCCTCATACCATAAGGAGATGATTGACAGTGTTTTTCTTTTTTATTTCTTTTTGGGCTTGCTTATGTTTTTGTTGTTGTTGGTTTTGGTTTTTGTCATAATATGACCTCCAAAGTAAACCATAGTTGTTCATAACCCAGGGACCAGCAGATGGATTTGGTGCTCCCATGTAATTCTAGCTCCAATCCAAGAAGAGTTTGTTTTTATATCTACCACAAAGTGTGGTGAAAAAAGCAAACAGTGCTTGGCTATCAATTGGAATAGCTTTTAAAGGCTTGTACTCAAACAAGCAGCCAACTAAGTGAGACATCAATTAAGTGCACATGGACTTAGTTCCAACCATGAAGCAAACCAGTCTGTGTGATCCAAAATGACAATAACAAAACCCAACTACAATGAAGGGGAAAGCATCCGAACTTAAATTGTGAACACCCAATTTGTAGAAGGCTATGGAGGACAGAGGGAGCTCAAAATCCATCTGCAGCATATCTAGTCAGATTAAGCCTATGGCAGATCCATTCCAGACACAGCTTTACTATCATAGATTATTGTAAACTTGATTATGGTGGATTGAGACATGGTATAATATGGTACTTAGTCAGTTGGCCTCCCTCTTGACCCAACCTGAATTTGCTCTAGGCTCAAATATATCTAATTTGTTCCACCACAGAAATTTCTTCTCTGATTTTAAAAATGTTGTTGGTAGTCTTTTATTACTTACTCTATATTTTTATCTTTACATTATTATAATTATTGTTTTCCTCTTTCTATTTCATTTTGTTTTTGTTTAAATTTTTTCTGTTATGTTTCCCAATTTAGAAGCACAGAGAAGTGAATGCATAGAGAAAATAACTATCGGGAATGAGGGTATGGTGGGGTGTTTGAGGGGAATTGGTAAGCAATCAATGAATGCAGGAGTAATGAGGGAGCATTAGAAATGATCATGAAGATGCATACACAATTCTTTTAAAGTGTGATTTAACTATGAAAGTGTATGATGTGTGAATGATATACCAAGAAACTACTAAAAGAAAGAAAGAAAGAAAGAAACCAAACTTGATGTAAGGTTACAGTGCTTAGGGGGCATTGAGTTTAATTTAACGATGGGGGAACAATGTGGAGGATGCCAATAATGGTTGTACAACACAGAGTGTAATCAGTGACACTGAATTAATTATACATGTATAGGTTGCTGAATTGGAGAATGTTTTGTTGTGTATAGGTTTGCCAAAATGGAAAAAAATAATTACATGGAAGAAATAATTGATATAATTGAACTATCGAATTGTTTTATATATGGTTGCAGTCCCAATAAAACTGTCATATTCTTTGATGAAGACCAAATGATTCAGTCCTTCTCCTTTCTAAAAGGAGAGTGTCTTTAAGGAGTTTGGTCTTTTTCGTTCTTCACATTTGAGAATTGTGTTTTCAAAGAGAGTAAGTGAATTCTCATATATGTAGAGAATTCATATTCATGCAAGGAATTCTGTTTACATTTCTTCTTTTCATTTGTATAAAGTTTGGAGAACTGCTGTTTCTGAGAAATTTTTAAGGGCCTTTTTGGAAAAAAAGCAAACGAGTTGTCTTGAAGAGAATTTAATACATATTATGGTAATTTGCTTTCTCTCAAGGCATGTGTTACATTCTCCATATAAATGTTTATCAAAACATTTTTGAATAAGAAAGCAGTAATGGCAAAAGACATTTACATTTTAATTTTCTGTTATAATCTTGGATATGTCATTTACACATCCTGAAGATAATTAATGATTCAGTGCTTCACATTCTCAAAGATAATATTCGTCACACATTCTAAGGGTCGGTAAAGAATTTGCACTTTTTTTTTTTTTTGAATTTGCACTTTTATGCTCTGAAGCACATTTGAAAAGTGGCTTTTTTAGTGAGAATATTTCACAGAATGAATTTTTCTTTTCATTCACTTAATGTTTCTGATGAATTTTGAAAGGCTTTTGTTAAAAAGAAACAAAATGCATTGTCTTGAAAACGTGGTACATTTCATCGTAAATATGCTTTTCCTCAAGATGTATGTTACATTTTTCATATGTGTGGGAAACTGAGGGCTGGGAAGAGAGTGTATGTGGATGAATTCTTTATTTTCACATTTAAGAAGCCTGGGAGACCAGGGTGCTGGATGGAGGGAAGCCTTCACACATGTGAGTTAGAGATGATTCCCAATCACATTCTCATAACTAAGATTAGTCCCCACAATATCCTCCCATAATAGTGCTACCTTAAAGTTACCTCTTACAAGCACATGGCTGATGGCTATCGGACCACCAGCCTTATCTATAGGAGCAGACATGTTGCTATTGCTCTCTGTGCTTAGAGGACAGTCGCTTCCCCTTACCTGCCCCCAGCACTGGTGTTATGGGTGTTATGGGTCCTTGCATGACCCAAGACTACATAAATAAATTAATGTTAAGAATACATTTTCTTTCTCTACCAGACCTGTATCCTGATGCCAGGGTGGAAGTGAACACCCCAAAACTTTTGTCTGTCTCTTAATTTCTTCCCATCAATTATACAACCGTCCCTTATGACCCATCCAGATGTGGGTCTGGATCCAACACATATGAATACTTATCAATACAGCCTTTGAATATGGAAGAATTCATGTTCAAAGACATTTTAAGGGTGAACTTTGCATTTAAAACAAATGTGTCAATTACACATCCTGACAATGAGCAAATAATTCAATGCTTCTCCCTTTCAAAGAGAATGTTACAGCACATTCTAAGTGTGAGAAAATTATTTCTTGGTTTACCTTGGTTTATTTTTTTCATTGAGAGTATGTTGGTCCTCACATATTCTAATTCAGACAATGAATTCATATTCACACTTGGATTTCACATTCAAACCGGGAATTCTCCTTTTACATTCCTCCTTTTCATTCACATAATATTTGGAGAACTGCTGATTTCTAGGAATATTGAAAGGCTTTTCTTAACATAAGCAAAAAGCATTGTCTTTGAAGGGAAGGAAAAGTTTTCATGCTAAATGTACTTTGTCTCCATATATGTCTTACATTCTTTATATGAATACATAGCAATACAGCTTCTAAATAAAGGAAGGTTTAATGTCAGAGGACATTAAGGGTTGTGTAAAAGTATTGGATCTGTGCATTACACATCTTGAAGATGAAAAATGATGCAGTGTTTATCCTTTTCAAACAGAATGTCAGCAGCACATTCTAATGGTCAGTAAAGAATTCACTCTTTTTCCTTCTGAAACACGTTTGGGAATTGTCGTTTCACTCAGAGTAGGTTAATACTCACATATTCTCAGTGAATTTTCCTTACATGCCTTCTTTCTATTCATATAATGTTTGGAGAACTACTGTTTCTGAGCAATTTTTAAAGGCCTTTTATTAAAAGAAGCAAAACACATTGTATTGAAGAGAATGTAATACATATTATCGCAGTGTTATTTTCCTCAAGATATATGTTACATCCTTGATATAAATATTTATTAATATATCCTTTGAATAATCAAGTAATGTCAGAAGACACTTAAGGGGAACTTTGCATGACAAACCTGAATATTTCCACTACACATCCTGAAGTAATGAGTAAATAATTCAAGGTTTCTACTTTCCAAAGAGAATATCTGCGGCACCTTGTAAGCATCAGTAATGAATTTACTGTTTTATGTTCTGAAGGCAGACTTGGGAATTGTCTATTTAATGACAGTATGTGAATTCTCAAATATTCTCATTCACAAAATGAATTCACATACATACAGTGAATTCTCCTTACATTCTTTCTTTTAATTCACAAAATGTTTGGAAAACTGCTGTTTCTGAGGATTTTTGAAAGGTCTTTCTTGAATAGAAGCAATAAACATTGTCTTGAAGAACATTTTATCCTTAAGGTGCTTTTCCTCAAGATATGTGTTACATTATTCATATGAATGAATAGCTATCAATGGAGCCTTTGAATAAGGAAGAAGTAATTTCACAAGACGTTTAATGGAGAACCTTGTATTAAAATCTTGGATATGTCTATCACACATCCTGAAGATGAACAAGGGATTCAGTGCTTTTTTTCAAAGAGAATTTCTGCTGCACATTCTAAGGGTTGTAAGGCGTGGGGAACAGAAGGATTTCTCCCAGTTGTCTCCCCCAAATTTATGCCAAACTTAGCTGCTTGCGAATGACAATACACTTGGAGGTCATCAGAAGTAGATCAGGGGTTATTCTCCCTAAGGGTTATCAGCCATCTAGAGCAAGCAGTCACCATTGTTTATCCCACAACAGGTAGGGCCCACTCCTTTTTTATAAGGATAGTAGCTGTCTGTTTCCTTGTAGGAGAGCCCATAGAGGTCAAGCCCACCCAAAGGTGACCAAGGTTAGTCCACCATCATGAATCTAGGGTCTTCCCATATTGTCACATGTATACCTCTAGTCCCTCCCATTCCTATGTACACACCCCTAGCTCATCCCCTTCCTGTCACACTTATGCCTATCGTACATCCCCTTCCTATGATGTGTATGCCTATTGTACTGCCTCTTCCTGTGATGTGTGGTTACCTGTAATCACACACCCCTAAGTAGTTATAACCCTTGGTTAGCAATAAAGTTGGGGCACTCTCCTGCTCTTGCTCCCAGGGGTCTCCCCATGAGGACTACCAAGCAGGGCTGAGGTGAGCATGCTACCATGAATTGTGTCTGACTACATTACTTCTATCTCTCTTCTATCTCTCATGCTCTCTATGACTTCACTATAATCTTTACTTATTATTTCCGTACAATTGCGCCTACCGGACCGGTGATGATTTGTTGGGGGTCCTCCTTTCCCCCGCAGTAAGGAATTTACTCTCATTCATTCTGAAGCACATTTGGGAGTTGTCTTTTCAGTAAGAGTATGTGAATTCTCACATATTGTCATTCATACAGTAAATTCACATTTACACAGTGATTTCGCCTTACATTCCTTCCTTTCATTCACATAATGTTTGGAAAACTGCTGTTTCTGAGGAATTTCTAAAGGCCTTTCTTGAAAAGAAGCAAAACACAGTTTAGTGAAAAGAATATAACACATTTTACAAGATCCATTACACGTATTGAAGATGAGTAAATGAATTAATGCTTCTCCTTTTAAAAGAGAACATTGCACACATTCTAAGTGTTCAAATTGGTCTCTTGTTTTACCTCCTAAAGTGCATTTTGGAATTTGATTTTCCATGAGAGTATGTCAATTCTCACATGTTCTAATTAAGACGGTGAATTTACATTCACACATTGAACTCACCTTCACACTGGGACTTTTCCTGATATTCTTCCTTTTCATTCACATAATATTTGTAGAACTGCTACTTTTGAGCAATTTTGAAAGGCTTCTCTTAAAAGCATAAGACTTTGTCTTTGAAGGGAAGGAAAACTTTGTACACCAAATGTAATTTTTCTCAATATATGCATTACATTCTTTATATGAATACTTTTCAATATAGTTTCTGAATAAGGCAGTGTTAATGCCAGAATGTTAGGTTTCTGTAATGGGTTAACTCAGTTCTTGCTTCCCAATGCTGAAAGAATTCACACGGCAGAAGTAATTTTGTAATCCAAGTGACTTTTATGAGGGAAAGGGAAGTTTCAGGTATTACAGTTTCAGAAAGTACACGCTGTTTCTGGAAAGCATAAAAGGCTGCGTGGGAACCATGCAGGAGCTTGCGAGTTAACTGCGCCCCCTCACAAAAAGAACAACACAGGAAAAGAATGCCGGAACAGGAGTGCAAAGCCACCTATACAGAACCAGGAAATCCCCAGAGGCGAAGAGAGCATGTAGGGCTGTGAGCCCTGCCTTTACTCCCTCCAACCCCACTGACTGGGGAAGCATGATTGAAGATATTGGCCAACCTTATTGGCTGAGTTTAGACACACCTGTGTGATATCATGTGCTTAGGTTGTGGCCAGGTTTAGTTTCACCTGCGCCTAGGAGGTCTTAGTCGCACATGCTCAGTTTGGATTTCTCCATTGTGGGGGGAGGTCAGATGCGCAGGCATTCCCTTCCCTGAGGGCAATCAGTTGCCAGACTGCTGTCTCATCCCACCACAGGGGTGGGCCTGCTCCCTGCCTCTGGGGACAGTGGACAGGCTCCTGTAGGCGGAGTTTTCACCCTACTGATAATGGTTCCTATGGAGACCCAGAGACCATCCCCTAGACCACCCCCTCATTGCTGTGTAACCTACAGTGCAACCCCTTCCTGTGACATATGTCTCTACCTGTAATTAGTGGGCTGGCATGCCCCCAAAAGGTATATAGGTGTGGGTTAGCAAGATAGAGCTCTCTGACCTCTCGGACCTCCCTCTCTGACCTCTCCCTCTGACCTCTCTCTCCCTGGTCGCTCCCCTCTCTACCCCCTTTCCTCCCACCCTCTCTCCCTTGTTCCCTGGCCCTCTTTCCCTTCCCCCTCTCTCTACGTGGACCACCAAGCTGGGCTGAGGTGAGCAATGCTACCATGTAATGTGTCTAACTGCTTTATTGTATCTCTCATGCTCTTAATGACTTTAATATAATACTTATATATTTCAACCGTACAATTGTGCATACTGAACCCATGAGTAGTAGCAACAGGTGGGGGCTGGCCCCTCATCCCCCACCCCTGCAAATTTAATTTAATACTATACTCCATAGATGTCTAATGAGTGCCCCTTTATTGTGGCCCTAGGCAGGCATTTGGGGAGACAATCCCTGCTTTTGTTCCTATTCTCTAACAACTTCCTGCTATCAATAGACACAAAGTGGGGCTTTGGGTCCACTTCCTTCCTGCTCTATTAGTAGGGGGTTTTCTATTTAGAGGCCAATGGTGGATGGGATTGAGGTGGTCCAGGCACTGGTGATCCTGGGGATGGCAACGTGATTCAGTGCCATTAGTAATCTGACAATTTCTGGAAGGAAAAACAAACAGGTGAACAGTTAAGATAAGGCTAGTGTAAGAGCTATGGTATGGCAATGCCCATGCAACTGTGGGTTAGTTTAACTCTGGAAGATGCCAAAGGAAATCTCAGGAGGTATTGTTAGTACTGGATTGACAGGAAAAGCCTGCAAGCTTGCTTTTAACACAGGAATTGTATCACAGAATTTACTAGCTTAAAGACGGTTGTGGGATTGAGGTAAGGTTTACTACCAAGCATTTGTCTGTTTCAGAGTGCCAATGAAACATCATCTTAAGGCAGTCTAATGGTTCACACGTGTGGCTCCATTTGATCTTCACCTATGGGGCCTGGTTCTGATGATTTCCACAGTTTTACCTGTGAATGTTGGATCCATGAACTCTGTCCTGGAACTTTAATGGCAGTGGCGGTAGAGAGAATTACAGGGAAGGAACCTTTCCAGAGTGGCTGGAGCTGGGAACGTGGGTACCCATCTGTGTTACACAGGATTCGCTAGAGAAACAAAACCAGGACACTTATGGTTTTTTAATATAGATATAACACAATGAAATAAAAAGCTAATTAGTCCACAGATCAGTACAGAGGGCTCAGTTCAGTTCACTTCCGTGAAATAGTTAATATACCAGCAGTCCTTCAACTCACGAGGACTGTTGGGTACAAGTCAAGGCAGCAAACAGCAGGGCGGGTCACCAACAGTCAGATGACAGGGTCTGACAGTCCCCAACTCAGGTGGTGTACACACCAGCAGTGTGGTGAAGCAGGTCTTAAAGGAACCTCAAACTATAGGACACAATCCATGGGTTGGGTGTCCCACAGGTAGTGTAGCTCACAAGTTGAGGCAGAGAACTAGCTATGGCAGTCTAACGCTGGACCAATCAACAGAGCAAGAGACCGAAAGGCGAGGCTCACCAAGCCATTTATCTCTTTTCCCTTCAATTAAACTGCAATCTTATTAACCCCACATGTGTTTATTGGCCAGGTTGGCACAATAATCCTACCTATCACACCATCCTTCCAAGTCTTTATAAGAACTAGGTCTCCAGGAAGGCATAAGGGCCATCCCCTTGGGCCTGGATGAGCTCATATTGATGGAACGCCTCATGGCATTGGGTTGCTCTTATGGCATATTGTTGTATTAAGGATACACTTCAGAATCTATGGCTGGCTCTGTTACAAGGAAAGGTCACCTATATAAAGTGCCATGGTGGCTTAAACATGTAAGGTGTCGTGGGGCAATTTGGAACTGTAACAGAGCTATTGGCAGTGCATCTTTCCAGTTCATGTGAGTTTCTTGTGTCAATTACCTGAGAGTTAGTTTTAAGTGTTGGTTAATTGTCTCTACTTGCCCTGAGGATTGCAGTCTACCGGCAGCGTGGAACTAAGTGTTGAGAGACTGCCTGAATGATTTGGGAGATGAAAGCTGACCCATTATCACTTTGTGGTGATTTAGGAAGCCCAAATGGAGGAATTAATTCCTGAAGTAATCTACTAGATACTTCATGAGTCTTCTCAGTGTGGATGAGATATGCTTCAACCCATCTGGTAAATGTGTCTATGAACACTAGAAGATTTGAACCCTTGGATCTCTGGGACTTGAGTAAAATCCACCAGCCAGTTTTCCACAGGATAAGATCCTTTGTCTTGAGCAGGCTGAACAAGGTGACTTCTAAGGACGCCTTCGGGATTGCTGGTCTGGCAGATAGGACAGTGAGACTTGATAGTTGAAGCTAATTTTTGAATGACCTTAACAGAGCTTTGTAGCTGAAATGTGTGGCATCGTGAAAAGCTTTTGCAACTTTCCATGGTAACCTTTATGGCAATAGAAGTTTGTTATTTTTCCCCCACCATCCATCAGGTTGAAGGCAGAGTTCTTGAACTATTCGACTTCCTCAGGAGAGTAATCCAGGAGAGAAAGCTGGTTCTGAGGGATTTGAGAATTTATGGAGACTAGGGGTTTGTCCCGAGTGCTGTTTGTCTGGCTGCCCAGTCAGCTGCTTGGTTGCCAATGGCAACTTCTGAATCTCCCTTGTGGTGTCCCCGGCAGTGCAACACTGCTACTTCAGAAGGTTCCCCACCCACCCCCTTACTTAATGGGGTTTCCTTGAGTGGTTAGCTGTCCTCCTTCTTCCCAGATTGTGCATGAAGAACTAAAAATCTCTATTTAGAATCTGTGTACAGGGGTTATTTCTTTCTCTCGGGTAGCTCCAGTCTCATGACAAACCTATGTGTTCAACCAGCTGGGCTGAGGTACCCAGGAGCAGGGGATTGGCTTCCATGATTTTGTTGAGGGAAACGATGGCATAACCAGTCCTGAGCACTCCATCAGTTACAAAGTTACTACTGTCATAGAACCAGACATAGTCTGCTACAATAGGTGGTTGGTCTTAAAGGTCTAACCGAGGCAGGCTGTTAATAAACAGTGGATCAACTCAGGAATGGAAGGGCTCAGTGTTCTCCATAGGGTCAGGGAGTAATGTAGCTGGATTGAGGTTGCTGTAGGTGTGGACTGTGATGTCAGGGTTCTCTATAAAAAGGACTTGGCATTTTAATAAGTGGCTATCAGAAATCCAGTTGTAGCCTTTGGCTTGTAGAACTTCAGAGATCCTATGGTTAGTCAGAGACTCTAAAGTTCCTCCTATTGTAAAATTACCTGTTTCTTGGATCAGGAGTGCTATGGCAGCCATTGTGTGTGGGCGAGGTGGCCAGCCAGCTGAGATAGGATCTAACCTCTTTGATAAATATGCCACTGGTTTAGGTTGGGGTCCTAATTAGCACTTCCAGGGATATCCCCTTTCTGTCATGGACATATAGAAATAGCTTTTTCCTAGGGTCTTGGAGGCCCAGTACTGGGGCTTAAAGCAGAAGAGCCTTAAGTTGGTCTACTGCATTCTTTTGTTCTGTGTCCCATAGAAGAGGTTCTAAGTCACTGTTCTTGTTTAGGCTTTCATATAGAAGTTTTGCTAGGAGTCCATAGTTGGGCATACAGATTCTACAAAACCCAGTAAGCCCTAGAAATGCTCATTGCTGTCTCCACATTTCTGACTCAGGTAGCTCCACAATTGCTCTTACTCATTCTAAGGTGAGTTCCTTCTTTCCTTTTGAAAAGACTAGTCCTAGGTATGTTCATTCCTTTTGCATTAGCTAGGCCTTGGCCCTAGATACTCTATAGCCTCTTTCTGCCAAGAAGTTTAGAACTTGTACAGTATGAGCAATAGAGAGCTCTCAAGGGTGGAGCAGATGAGGAGGTTGTCTACGTATTGTAGGATTGTGCCTCCCACTAGGGTAAGGCCAACTATTGGGTTAGGGCTTGTCCAAACATATGGGGCTGAGTTAGTTAATTGTGCCAGCCTGGCCAATAATCACATGTGGTGCTGGTTGAAAGGCTGAGGGATAAATGGGTGATGAAGCCTCGCCTTTCTAGTTCTCGGGTCTCTTGTTTTGTGATGGTTGTATCGGGTGCAGCTGCCTTAGCAGTTCCTTGCTTCAGCTTGCAAGATTGACTTCCTCCAAGACATCCCCAAGGAGAAGCCGCATGGATCTATCCCGATGCAGCCCTGGGTGCTGGAGCAGCCGTGTGGAGACCCTTGCCAGTGCTGAGATGCTTACACGTTCACGGACTCAGCTTTCCTCCTGCAGTCGGCATCATTGCCTCTGTTTTGTGAGGTGGAGGACTTTGTGGACTGGTGTTGGGTTAATGGGTTAATGTTGGACTTGTGGGCTTGGGCAGCATTGGGTTGGGATGTTTTTGTGATGCACCTTTTCTTTACATAAAACTCTCTTTTATATGTGAGTCGCCGTGGATTTGTTTCTCCAAAGTACCTAGACTAATACAGGGGCCTATCTTGGAAGCACAGTCCAGGAAAGTTGGTATGACTGCCCCTGTTCTAATTTCCACTCAAAAGCAAAAAGTAACTGGTTCTGAGGGTCCAGCATGATGCATAAAAAGGCACCTTTTTACCACTGTGTGGAGCTAGGAATCTCCCTTAGGAGAGTATAGGGGTTAAGTCCTACTGCATGCAGTAGAATCACTGCTTCATTGATTATCCTAATGTCTTGAACCAGCCAGTAAGACTCATCTTTATTTTTTACTGGTAATATTGGGGTATTACATGGGAATTAACAGGGACGAAAAGTCCATGCTGGAGGAATTTATTAATAAGTGGTTTTATTCCTTTAATGGCTTCAGGTTTCAAAGGATATTGCCACTGGCGGGGAAACTGGGTGGGGTTTTTAGGAAAATCTTTACAAGGGTTGCATATTTAGCTCTGCCACGGACTCCTGTGTCCCAGACTTTAGGGTTTATGGCACTTCCCCACTGTTCCTATGTGGGGTTTAGCAGCTCCTCTGAGTAAGAAACATTTGGAAAGCATTGTGGGACTAGGATGAGGCCCTATGACTATGTACTTTTGTAGTTTAGACAATACATCTCAGCCTAGAAGAGCAGCTGGACATTCAGGGATTATGAGAAAGCTATGAGAGAAGTAAAGGTTGTCCCAGAGGCACCTTAAGGGTTCTGTACAGTGTTTGACTACAGGTTTTCTAGACACTCCCATGATCGTGCCTGTACGTGGTGCCAGGGGTCCAGAAAAGGAGGTAAGGACAGAGTAGGTTGGCCCCAGTATCTAGGAAGAAATTTACTGACCTACCTGCCATATCTATGCTTACCCGAGACTCCAGACCAGTAACAGTAATCCCCTGGTGCTGGGCCATCCAGGCCAGGCCGTTCAATCCTCAGTTAGCAGCTGCACACTTATCTGGGGGTGCTCCCCTCCTGCATTTTCCCATAGGACAGAGCCTTGCCCAATGGCTAGTTTGTTTGTGGAGTTAGCAGTGCCTTTGTAGAGGCCTCATTCAGTTAGGGCAATCCCTTGCCCAGTGACCCGGACAATGGCACACATGACACTTGGTGCTTTGATCAGGGGTCTTGGAAACCTGGGAGGCAGTCGATGGGTGTTGGTTAGCAATGGAGGCCAGTACCTGTGCATGCCTAATGTTCTTCCTGCTCTCCTTCTCCTAAGCCTGGGCTTAGTCCCTATTGTAAAATGTTGCATTGGCACTAGTGACCATCTGTTCTATGGTAACTGCTTCAGGCTTTTAAACTAACTTCTGGAGCTTTTTTCAGATGTCTGATGCAGCCTGTGTAAGAAAATTATCTCTGAGTAGGACTTGCCTTTCATATGAGTCTAAGTATACTGTGGTGTACTTACTCAGGGCTTCTCTCAGCTATTCCAAGAAGCTTACAGTACTTTCATTAGGCCCCTGGTTAATGGCTGTCACTACAGTGTATATGATGGCCTTTTGCCACCCTGATTTTAGTCCATTTTTGATACACCTTAGAAAATGTTCACATGCCCACCTGTCATTATAATACCAGGTGGGGTCAGTTGGAGGCACAGCTGTTTCTCCTATTAGATACCTATCATTCTTTACATGTAAATTTTCTGCAAAACTCTTAGTTTCCTTTAGTACTCTCTCAGTCTATCCTAGAATTATCATTACATCCTTCCAAGAAAAGTCATAGGCCAGATACCTTGCTGAAAGGTATCTATGTACTATACTGGATTGTCTGAGTAACTGCATAGGTCGTTATAAATCTGTTTGACTTTAATTAGGGTGAAAGACTTATGAATCATCTCAAATTCTCCAGCTGCCTCTACCAAGGTTAGAATTTTGATGGGGCCCTTTCGCTTCTCGGGTTCTATAGGTTCAGTGAGAGAGGCACTGTAGTTGGGCTAGGGGCTTAGAGGCTCTCAGCCCAGGCACTGAGCCATTTATAGGTCCTTGGTATATTTGGAACAAAGGTCTTTACTGTTTATCAATAGGAAAAATGCCTGAACATACAGGATTTCCACCCATTTTCCCATCCTCTTACAGAATAGCTCTAGCTGAATCAGAGTAGGAAGGGAAAGTGTGCCATTCTTTGGCCAGGATTCCCCATCACCTAGAATGTACTCAGGCTCAATAGTGTTGCAGAAGGTTAATAGTTTCTGCTTCTTTAGTGTCTGCAGGTCAAATCTATGCCAGTTAGAAAGGATACAATACAAAGATGTTCCCCTGGGAACAGATTCCTGGTTTCCCATTTAGAAAACAAAACAGCAAAAAGGTTAGATTGTCCAGCATCCCGGGATTCTTAATGAGAGGCTCCCGTCCTTTGGAACCTGAGAGCCTCAGACAAAAAGTTCCACTCTTGGTTGTGTCGTGGCTAGGCCCCGACTCTTCTGTAGACAGCAAGACAGGCATTAGGGTACAACCAGCTAAGGTGGCATTTCAGAACCTTCAAAGGGGATCACAGGCCTGCATTACACACCAGGGATTCTGAAGGTGGCAGGGGGACCTGTCTAATGGCTCACTCTGAATGCAACCAACTCTGTGGAAATTGGAATCATTGGCTGGGTATCCATTGACTCAGCGGAATTATACCAAGGATGTAATAGTGTGGAGGCAGGAGGCACATCTGTGCTAAAAAGCCTCTTGAATGGTTTTGGAAACAACAGGATTAGCAATTGTTTAGTGACAGTACTTCCAAAATGTCTTTTGCTTGGCAAAAGTGGGGAAAAACAACAGGAAAACAAAGACCAAACACCAAAACCAAATCAAGACTGAACTCAAGAAAGCTAGGCATTCCCTTTCATCTGGCTTATCTATAAACTGGAGGAAATAGGTTTGGAGTAACCGGGAAGAACCAGAGGAACAAATTTGAACAGATTGGGGGGCGGGGGAAATCGGAGGGACCATGAGAACCAGAACTATGGGAACCAGGAGTGCAGTCCAGAAATCCAGAAAGGGATGGGAGACGAACCAGAAAAGACAGGGGAAGGCAAACTGGGAGGGACCGGAAGGGACTGGGTAACCAATAAGTCCCACCACCAGAAACACATGGATAGATCCGTGGTGGGAGCAACAGATGCCATCTTGAGACGCCATTTTGGCAAGGTCAGCAAAGGATCACATGTTCAGCTATCCTGCAAAAAACGATGGGGATGTCAGGAGACTGAAGAGAGAAAGTGGGGAGTTGATGTCCTGTAGAGAGACCAAGTAATGTAAACAGCACTGGTGAGCAGCAGTTTGGGAATTACAAGTAAGACCGACTCACACTAGCCACGGTAACGCCATCTTGTTGACTGCTGAATGACCTGCCTCCTTCCCCCCTCCTATCTAGTGATTGATTCTAGAATGTACTCTCATGTTCTCGAGATCAGAACATTGTCATTAATAAAATTGTTCCTTTTGATGTTGTAACCAAGATATTACTATTTTTATTTTATTAACCAGGTTGTTATAACCAATGCTGTACCCTGTAACGCTCACTAACTCTAAAGAATAATAGCATTAATTTTGTTTTCTGCTTCTGTCCATGCTTGCTTAAGTCCTAGACAAGTGATAAATGTTTTTTGCCTTTAAAGATTGAAAGTCGTTTATTTGAACCCATAACACAAGGAAGGAAGCAACATGAGCAGAATGTGCCAGAAAAAGAAAGGAAGGCAGAAGGGTGCACTCGGCAGCAGAGTGCAGGGCCCACAGGCAGCAATTTTCCATCAGCATGACAGGAAAAAAATGGCTTAGGATATGCAGATTATGAGACATGGCGGCAGGATTTGAACAGAAGAGTAGGGAAGCAGAAATGTGGAGGGTGGTCGGGGTAATGGGTTCCAGCAGACATCTTGTCACAGTACTTGGTTACTGACATTACATGTGGCCCCAGGTGGGCTGCAAGTTAGCTCACAATGGTAGCCACTTCAAAGGGCAGGGTTGAATCCTGTAAGATCCGCAGGCCAGTCTGAGAAAAGAAGGCCCACCTCTTTCCTACAAAGACTGGTGGTTTCAAACTGCAAGCCTCACAGTTTAAGATTGACACTTAGAAAGTTTGATCCCACCCCCAGTGCTTCTCAGCTTCTACCAAATTGGTGAGGTGAAGTCCAAAACGAAAGGTGCGCACCAAAAGAGGGAGGCAGTGAGCAGTGAGGCAGAGATTTGTGCTCACTCCAGGGACAGAAGGGTGCCCTGATCTGGACTTACCTTGAAGGTGGTGTCCAGATAGTTTATCCAAGTCACAGTGCCATATATGTCAGGTTTCTGATGTGGGATACCTTGGTTCTTGCTTCAGGACACGGAAAGATTGTGGCAGAAACCGTTATGTAATCCAAGTGACTTTAAGAGGGAAAGGGAAATTTCAGATATTATAGTCTCAAAAAGTACATGCTATTTCTGGAAAGTGTGCAAGGCTGCATGAGAATCGCTTGGGAATTTGCGACTGCATGAGAAAAACCATGTGGAAGGAACACAGAAATAGGAGCGCAAAACCACACGTGCAGAACCAGGAAATCCCCAGAGGCCAAGATAGCATGTGGGGCTGTAAGCCCTGCCTTTAGTCCCTCCCACTCCACTGGCTGGGGAGGTGTGGTTGAGGGTATTGGCAGACTTTATTGACTGGGCTTAGAAGTGTGTTAAAATCTTGGATATGTTCATCACATATCTTGAAGATGAGCAAATGATGCAGTGCTTTTCCTTTTCAAAGACAATGTCTGAAGTACATTCTAGTGGTTGGTAGAAATTTTACTCTTTTAAGTTCTGAAGCTCATTTAGGAATTGCCTCTCAGTGAGAGTATGTGAATTCTCACATATTCTCATTCACACAGTGAATTCACCTTGTTTTCATTTACATAATGTTTGGAGAACTGCTGTTTATTAGCAATTTTGAAAGACCTTTCAAAAAGAAGCAAAACACATTGTCATGAAGAGAATGTAATACATTTTATCTTTAATGTGCTTTCCCTCTAGAATGAATACTTATCAGCACAGACTTTGAATCAGGAAGAAGTAATGTCAGAAGACATTTAAGGATGAGCTTTGTGTTCAACACCTGAATATGCCCATTATATATCCTAAAGATAAATAAATTGTTTTCATCCTCAGAATATGCTATGGACTTTCCCAGCTTGTTTTACTCAATTTACATGCTTGTAATTTTTTGGACAGTATTCCTCTCTGATTCACAGGATTTATAGATAGTTGTTCCCAGTGAGAAATGTAATGCATTTCTTGAGAAGAATGAAAACTCATTAGACTTTCATCAAATAAATTGCATAATGGTTTCTCTTTATGGTATGCATTAGGGACATTACCATGCTAGTGTGCTTTGTGTTTTCTCTGGAGATAACTCTTATTTTTTTGCTTTCATGTACTTGAAACAGAAAAACACCAAATAGTTTTCTCATCACCATAAGGTACTATGGATTTTATCTGCTTTTTTTTTTAACTCAAAGTAAAAAAGGACGAACTGGTAATTGTTTAAACTAGGAGTATAAGGTATTTCTTCAGAAGTACAACTCATTGTTCTTCTATTGCTGTAATTCAAGAGAGTGCACATTGTTTTCTCATCACAGTATATATTGAGAACACTGCTGTGCTTGTAAGCCTAATGAGATTTCCATTCTTTCTATCATAGTTAAGACAAAGTGTATTGGATAACATACAAACTGCTCAACTTGACGTGCTTGTGTAGGAGACACTTGAAATTGTTTTTATCAAACGTAATATATATTAGGGGATTTCCTAGGTATGATTTGGAAGTACATGAAAAATTTTCTTGGCATTATTCTTTTTTCATTGTATTGTATGTATTGTGAACTCTCTGCTGTGAAGAATTTATTTTTGTTATTTGAAAAGAAGCAAAAATCGTCGTGCTTCAAATGCTGTCATTAAAGAAACTGCACATTGTCTTTTCATTCCCTATGGGGATTGGGAGATTACCGTAAGAATAATACTAGAGTGCTTTGTGTGCCATCCATAAGAGGAAGTAAAAATATCTTTGAATAGTGTGTAAAACATCTTACTTCATATGTTTGAAAGGGAGAAACACTAATTCATTTTCTTATCCTGAAAAATGTATTCTGGATTTTTCTGGTAATTTTAGTAAAAGTACACACTTTATTTTTTTTAAACATTTTATTAGGGGCTCATACAACTGTTATCGCAATCCATACACACATCAATTGTGTAAAGCGTATTTGTACATCATTCTCAAAACATTTTCTCTCCACTTAAACCCCCGACATTAGGTCCTCATTTTTCCCCTCCCTCCCCGCTCTCCGCTCGCTCATGAGACCTTGATAGTTTATAAATTGGTATTTTGTCATATCTTGCCCTGTCCGACGTCTCCCTTCACCCACTTTTCGGTTGTCTGTCCCCCAGGGAGGAGGTCAAATGTGGCGAAGAAAGCTGATGGTGCCTGGCTATCAAAAAGTATAGCGCCTGGGGTCTTAAAGGCTTGAAGGTAATCAAGCTGCCATCAAGCTCAGAAAGTACACACTTTAAAGTGTTTTTACATTCCTTATTTCTGTTCCATAGTATGTATTGCTAGCTGCTCTGGGTGAGCAGGACAACATCAGTCTTGAAAACCAAAATCCATTGTGCTTAACAGTACGGTCACTGGAGACTGCACTTTGCTTTCTCAGTGAAGGTAAGTGTAGGGAACATTACTGTGGTTTCATAAAATGGAGTTTTCTATTCATTCCACTATCATTTCACAAAGTTAATTTATGCAAAGGGTGAATTATTTTTACTTGATGAGCTTGAGGAGAATTTTTAAATGGTTTTCTTACACAGAGAGTACATCTGGGACAGTGTAAGTTGTTTTTTGCAAATTACACACTGACATCTATTTTTATCTTTTTCGTTTCTCATTTACAGCATGTGTTGGTAACTGATCAGTGTGAAGAGTTGTTGGGATTGTTGAGAAGTTGTAAAACCCATTCTGCTTAAAATATTGTCCTGAAACCTACTGCTCATGTTTTATCAGTGTATATTTTGGAACATTCTGATGTTCATATATATTCTTCTCCATTCCTTCCATTAATATAACTCAAAATTTATATTTGGATAATATGTAAAATCCTTGTGATTATTGTGCTTGAGAAGGAGAAACACTAAATTGTTTTCTCAGACTCATACGTATTGAGGACAAGCTCCACTTTATAACTCAAAGTACATGCTGGCATCTCCTTTGATGTGGGGAGAAAAGACCTTTTTAACCTGGTCACATCCTTGATACTTTAAAGGGAAGTTTCATTCAGGTTGTGAACTATTCTTAGGATCAATTGATAGTAAGTATAAGTTAGTTTACTTCTACTGCTGGTTTTGAATCCTTCTTTTGTTTCATGGCCCTCCTGTTATATAGCCTGCTCATCCATCCCAGGAGCCATCAGCAGACTATTGATCTTAGATTTATTTGGCTGATCACAGATACATACAGATTGACACGTATCAGTCTGTAGTCTACATGCTTCATCTTCCTGTTTCAGTCATCAGCCTCTTCAGCTACAGGAGTTATTGGGTGGAGTGTTCTAGATATGTTTAAGAGACCAAGTTGTTTAATTCTGTTGTTGCTTCTTAGTCTTTGTGGAGTTCATTTTCCCATTTTTATAAACAATGTTTGAATTTGGAATTGGGTTGTTGTATTAGGCAAGGGTCTCTAGAGAAACAAAAGCAGGACACTTGTGATATAGATAGATAGATTGGTTTATACAGCAAGAGGGAATATAACAGCTAAATAGTCCATATAGCAGTACAGAGGGCTCAGTTCAACTCTCTTTCATGGAACAGTTAATATACTGGAAGTCCTTCAACTCAAGTGGGCTGCTGAGTCCAAGCTCAAGGAAGTTGACAGTGGAGTCCTCCCTTGGGCAAGGCAGGCAGAATATGCCCACAGACAGCAAGCAGCAGGGTATGATAATAACAGTCAGTAGCTCTAGAACTTTGAGAAGTAAGCCCCGATGGGATATGGAACACAAGCAATGCAAGGTGACAGGATCCACCAGCTCAAGTGATATACACACCAGCAGTGTGGCAAAGCAGTTCTTGAAGGAGCCTCAAGCTCTAGTGACACAATCCATAGGTTGACCTGGCCCAAAGGTAGTGTAGGTCACAGGTTGAGACAGAGAACTAGCTACAGCAGCAGCATGCATGCTACAGCACACTCTGATCACCAGAGTGCAAGAGAAAGGGGGTGGGTCTTGCAGAGCCGTTTATCTCTTCGCCCTCCAATTGAACTATACAACCTGATTAATCCCACATTGCATTCTATTTACATACCACTAGAGAGAAGATTGGTGTTTTGGCAACATCAATCCTTGGAAACAATGAGCATGGAATGTCTTTCAATTTATGCATATTTCTTAGTCTACTTTTGGCACCGTTTTTAAAAATTTGTCTATTTTGAACAATTTTACAGACATAAAAATCACATATCATACATTTCAATAGTTCAATCATATTCATAAGAGTTGTGCAACCATTATCACAATCAATTCCAGGATATTTCTTCTTCCTTGTACTCATTGTTGTTAGCTACCCCTTTCCTTCCAGTCTACCCTGCCATGTCCCTTTGAATGTATTGATACGGTTGATGGATTGATGTCTCTATAGGTTTACCTAATCTGAGTTTCATACAAAATCAAGACAGAATACAAATGGCTCCAAAACAATGACAAAATGAAATATAGACAATCCCCAATTGATAACAAAGCAGAAATCATAAAAACTGGAGCAATTTTACTTTGGGTCTAGATGGAGAGCAATGACAAGGGGTCACATTTTGACCGAACTACACTTGTAGTAATCCACCCTGAAATGTATTGTCTGGTAACTAGGCTTTTCCCATCTCTGGTTCATAGTAAGATTTATCAGAGGCTTAATCTGAATGAGGAACCCTGCAACTTGGTTTTGAGGTTTCACTGTTATCTGCAGCCTTCTGCAAGGTGGGTGTTCAGAATTTAAGCCCTTTCTCTGTGGCTTTTATTATATATGATTCTTCAACCACACATGCTGGTAGGTTTCTTCTATGTGTACTTAGATGATGCCCCATTTAGATAGCTGCTTATTTTAAGATAAACCTTTAAGACCATACACACTATTATTTCTGATAGCCAGGCACCATCTGTTTTCTTCACCACATTTTGCTGGAGCATCTATATCTTTCGTGATCACTTCCTGGGGGTAGGTATTGAGCAGGGGTGTGCCATAAGAAGCAATTGTTAGATTTGTACAGATTACCAGCTTTGATGATTGGACACTATTTACACTTACAATGACTGATGGTAGGAGATAGGACAAAACGTTCATTAATGCTCTTTCACAAATGCAAAGATGATATGAAAATAACACATTAAAATAGTCTTCAGTTGTCACGTATTGGGCACCCTCAGGACAATAATTTTGAACCTAACTAAGTCCAGTGTCTTCTATATCAATATCTTACTCATCTGATTTTTCTCACACTGGGGTATTTCAGTGTAGGCTTATAGGAGTATTTAAGTTTCTTTAAGTTTCTAATGATGAGTCTAAGATAAAGTCCAGTTTACTTAATGGGCGTTCCAAATAAAATACTTCTGATGTGATCTATGATGGATGTTGTGTAACTGGAAAGAGCTGGGTCTAAAGACCTAATTGTCTATTGCACAGTTTTTGTGATTTTTATTACATAAGTCTTTTTATATTCCTTGTTAGGTTAACTCTTAGGCGTTTAATGATTTGGGATTCAGGTTGAAGTTGAGGAATATTAAAGCATGTCCATGAGAACCAAAATACAACCTTGAGTATATTTCACCTGAATTTTGAGTCGTGAGGAACTGTGGGATGACATCAAGAGTATCATACATGAAGAAAGCAGTCGTTAAAAAAAAAGGAAGGGAAAACATGGCCTCCAGGTAGCACCTCTTAGTGAACTCAACCAGTCTCAGCCAGAATATAATAGGCAGGCCCCTTTGTAATCAGACATTCAATCTGAGCTCTGGGTGCTTCAAGGTTATATTTTTGTTTACTTTTACTGTTAACCCCCCCCCCCCAAATACTCCTTTTCACCTCCAGAGAACCCAAAAGTTGGTATGCCAGGAAGTCTCACTGGATTCCCTTCCCCCAGCTCGGTGAGGTCCTTTGTTATAAAGACAATAATATCAGTCTACTGCACTCTGCCTATATCATATAGTGGATTATTAAGTGACTCTGGTAGATTACTACATATACTCTCCACTTACCCCACACACCACTACCTCAAAGTATATAGACACTTCGACAACAATAACAGCAGGCTTGAATACACCACTCTCAAAGAAAGACAGAACATCTAAAGAAACTTAGAGACACAAAAGAGCTCAACAGCACTATCAATAAAACGGAACTTGTAGACATATACTGAATACTCCATCCAACAAAAACACAGTACACTTTCTTCTCTAACACACATGTTATATGCTTAAGAATAGGCCACATACTAGGCAACAAAGCATGCTTCAACAAATTAAAAAAATACTACCTAAAACAATCTAGAAATACAACACAACCTCAATCCAAATCCCAAATACATTTTTTTAAAGAAATGGAAAAATGAATCACCCATTTCATGTTGGTAGGCAAAAACCCAGGATAAACAATGAACTTCTTAAAAAGAAGAACCTTATATTACCGGACCTAAAACATACCACATAGCCACAGTAGTCAAAACAGGATGGTGGTGGTACAATGAGAAATATATAGATAAATGGAACAGAACAGAAAATCCAGACATAAATGGATCAATGTACAGGCAACTAATCTTTGGCAAAGGACATAGAAATATCCCACGGGATAAACACAGCCTTTTCCAAAAATGGTGTTGGAGAAACTAGATTTCCAAATGCAAAAGAATGAATAAGATCTATATCTCTACCCATGCACAAAAATGAACTCAAGGTTGATTAAAGACCTAAATGTAAACTCCAGAGCTATCAGAATCATCAATTCGAAAACTGGAAGAAACTTAAGGGTCTCATTGCTGTACATACATAGACTACCAAGTATAATAAAGAAAGATCACACGGCAGAATACAAAATAAATGTCTGGGACATGATGAAATTATATCATTTATGCACATCAAAAGACTACATTAAGAGAGTTAAATGAGAGCCCACAGATTAGTAATTATTTTTTTTACCAATGACATATCTGGCAAGGGACTAATTACCAAAATCTACAGAACTCTACAACAGCTCAATAAGAAAATACAAACAACCCAATTAACAAGTGGGAAAAAGACATGAACAGACAATCTACTAAAATGAAATACAAATGGTTAACACACACAAAAAAAACTGCTCATGTTTGCTGGCCATCTTGGAGATGAAAATTTAAACTACAATGAGATACCACCTTATACCCACAATGCTAGCCCAACTAAAAAACTAAAAACAACAAATGTTGGAGCGAATGTGGGGAAAATGTAACTCTTATGCACTATTTGTGAACTCGTAAATACATAAAACCACTATGGGAAATGTGATGGCGACAAGTAAATGAAGTGAAAATTGAAATTCCGTAAGATCCAGCAATACAGCTAGTAGGCATATATCCCCCCAAATAAGAGACACACCCAAGGGGATGTATGTGTTCCTATGTTTATAGTTCACAATAGCAAGGAACTAGAAGCTGTTCAAATGCCCAACAGTGGAAGAATGGATACGCAAACTATGGTACATACATACAATGGAATATTATGCAACCCTAAAAATGGTGATGGACAAATATTGTATGTGTCCAGTGAGATGAGAAAAACCATATATTGCTCCCCTTATATGCACTTCATAAGAATCGCCGTGAAAATAGAGACCCCACAGCAACTGGATCACTCCTTCAGGAGGAGGGAGAAGGAAGACTCTCTACTCGACGTCATAAAATATTGAGACAAGAATGCGACGAATTAACAGGCCATCCACAGGAATGAGAGAACTTTAACGGAAAATCAAGTTAGCACCAGGGAGGGGAGCACCTACATTTCACAGGAGACACATATTTCTGCTGATGGGCATGGTGGGTAAATGGAGAGTAGCAACCTCACACAAGAAAGGGATGCTAAACAATAATTGTGGGTAATCTAAGAGGAGAAAAAACCTGGTTCTATGTTCTCGGGTAGACACTTTAAATATGTTTCTACCCAAACCTCGGTGAATCATGCAATGGATTAAGAGCACTATGATGACCTTAGAAACTAGCCTTACAGGGAATATGGCATTCCCCATGGGCCACACCAGAAGAACTCAAGGTGGACGGTCAACTGACTGAACTGTGCCCTATATCAAAATTTCCTGTAGCCCTTGGGCTTAGGACTGAACTTCCCTGATGAGAGAGAAATAAAAGGATGGCTACCCCAAGCCTGTGAAAATCAGAATCATTTGGTACTCCTGGCTTACTGGACATCCAATTAAAGGGGACCCAAAACCACAATATATTTAGTATCTCTTGCATTAATATTATAGGTATTAATCTGATAGGGAAGGATCTGCCTTTGTAAGGAATGGTATAGGAAAAATTTCCCCTAGCACCAACCCCTTAGCTCAATGTGAACAGAGCTCAAACAATTAAGAAATCAATATAGGTTGTAAAGGGGCAGGCAGACAGATACTTCTCAGTCACATCAGAAGGGGTCAGGAGTAAAGAAACTAAAGGGAACATCTGAAGTCTTGTGGGATTTGGAGGCTGAAGACGAGTCCTCTGTTCAAGGGGAAGTAAAATCAAAACATGTGAATCCCCACTTTAAGACTCACACTTGAGTTCTGGCAAGATGGCGATCAAGTAGCATACACCAGAGGGACTCCATGGAAATCAGCACAGGAGAGCCACTGAGAGGGAAGCCCCACTCTTCAAGGTCATAGGATGAGCATCATAAAGTTAAGTAGACTCAGATCCACTAGGTTTTGAAGAGCTGTGGGCTTTTGGCTTACCATTGTGGAGGTCGGCTGTGGCTTAGCTTTAGCCCCGCCCCAGCTGGAGCTGGAGCTGGGCTACTTTGGCCAGCCCAAGGGCTTTACTCCAACACAGCAATAGCAGCCGCCACCTTTAGGCATGGTTTAAACCCCTCCAGCACCACTGCCAAGCAGTTGGGGCTCATCTATTCATTTACTTTTTACCTCTTCTTCTCTCTTTCCCACCACAGTTGTGACTGGTTCAGTTTTTTTCCTGTTCCTTTTAATCCCTCTCTTTCTTTCATACACCACTGCCAACCTCCTGGGTACGCCCCTCCACATAGGACAATCCTGTCTACCCTCCACCCAGATGGGGGAATTCCCATCCACCTCCCCCAGCGTCATCCAAGCTGCTGGGGAATTTCTGCCACCACTCAAATGGCTGGGTGAAATCCTGCCAGCTTTCCATTGCACTCCACGTGGCTGACAGAACACCTGCCTCTGTCTTAGAGGCTGGTGGAACTCCCACCTGCCCTGCAAGGCCCCCTAAGGGACTGGGGAAATTCCTGCCCATCCTTTGTGGTACTCCACTCAGCTGGGGGAACATGTGCCTACCTTCCATAGTGCTCCACATGGATGGGGGATTCCCTGCCCACCCTCCACGACCCTACACGTGACTGAAGGAACTTACTCCCACCTCCTGCCATGCTTCACATGCTGCTGCAGGACCTGTGGCCAACCACCATGGCAATCTTGCCAACTAGGGCAATTCTGCCCACCATCCACAGTGGTCTACACTAAAGTGGGCACACACACCCGCCCTCCACGGCACTCCCATTGCAGTGGGAACCCCCCAGCCCCCACCCTCTGAGGCACTTCAAGCTGATGTGGGCCACACCACCACAGCTTCCTGGGAGACAATTCAGCACAGCATCATCCTCACGGGCCCACAACTGTCTGACCAGAGTACCCTGAGAGGGCCATTGAACTTGACCTCCATAAAATAGAATATTACTTGGTTAGGGAGTGAAACCACAGGAGGATTGGACAGTATTCCAATACCCCAGTGCAGTTAGCTACAGGAAGTTTGAAGAAGCATTCTTACATTTTCCCAAAGAGAGAACCCAGTGCTCTTTGACTCTCTGGAAAATAGTGCTTGGCTCCTCTAAAATGACACTCAAATAGCAATCATACCCAACAACCTCAATGGAAAAAACAGGAAAAACAAAAGGCAATGTCAGAAGAAGTCCTGAACCTAATGACGTACATAGAAGAAGCAGACATTTATCTACCACAGAAAGAAATGTTCAGAATGCTGCTTAGAGTCATACAGATTATGAGGGAAGCAATACAGGAAAAGGATGACACAAAAGAGGACAAAGAGGCCATGGGCCAGAGCAATACAAGAGTTAAGGGATGAGCACCAAAGTGAAATACAAAAGATAATGGACGAGGTAACAAAAGCAAACAACAAGTTAACAGACATCACTAACAGATTAGAAAAAGCGGAGAACTGTACCAGTGATCTTGAGGAAAACCAGGCATAATTCAACAAATATGAAAGTCAAACAAGTTCATCAAAGAAGCTGAAGGAAACCTGAGAACAATGTCTGATGCCATGAATAGGAAGAGCATATGAGTAATTGGACTACCAGAACAAGACACAACCAAGAAGGCAACTGCAAAAACGGCAAGAGAATTCTTGGAAGAAAACTTCCCCAGCTTAATGAATGAGAATAAGGCAACCCTTCAGGAAACAAAGGACACCAACTAGACTGAATTCCAGGAAGAAGTTGACAAGGCACATAGTAGTTAAAGCATCCAACTTTGAGCAAATGGAGAAAATCATAAGAGCAGTGAGAGGAAAAAAGCAGTCACGTATAAAAGCACCCAAATAAGAATATGCTCAGACCTATCAGCAGACACCAGGAAGAAGAGAGAGAGGAGACATTTATGCTGAAAATTGAAGGAAAATAACGCAAAACCGAGAATACCCTTTCCAGCTAAATTGCCTATCAAAATATATGGAGAAGAGTCTTCCTGAACAAAGAAAAACCTCAAAGACATATGAAAAGAGACCCAGCTCTACAAAAGATCCTTGCTGACCCAGTATGGGCAGAAGAATAACACTCACCAAACATAAATAAGAGACCCCCATATAGAAAAACTCGACCCAGAGTTCAACAAGAGGACACAGTCCCCAAGATAGCATTGGCTCAACGGTGAAAAGAAGGCAAGAATGAACACACATGCACAACACACAACACAAAAGGTACAAGGTGACATCATAGAGTCCACAGAGGGTTGTAAGGGACCTGAATATTAATGGACTAAACTCAGGCATTAAAACACAGAAACTAGCAGACTAAACTCAGGCATTAAAACACAGAAAACAACCCATCGATCTGCTGCCTACAGAAAACACATCTCAATAATACAGACAAAATGGGCTGAGAATCAAGAATCTAAATTAAAGAAAAATATAACTAATAAATGGCAATTCAAATAAATCAGGGGTTACAATCCTAATCTCAGACAAAATTGTTCTCAAGCGGCAAGCCATAACAAGAGATAAGGGGGGCAGTGTATAATGCTCAAGGGAACAGTAGACCAAGAATCGGTGAACACAGAAACACATACGCAGCCAATGAGAGACCCATGAAATTTACCAATCAAAATCTCCAAAAGATAAATAAAAAGAAATTACAGACTCAACAATTATAGTAGGTGACTTTAATATACCGCTCTCCAAGAAAAATATATTACAAAGGAGGAAACTTAGCAAGGAGACTACATACCTAACCATTGCAATTAGACAACTTGACCCAATAGATGTTTTCAGAGCTCTCCACCAAAATGCAAATAGTAATAATAATAATAGTAACATTCTTCTCAAGTCCGCATGGCACATACTTGAAGATAGACCACATGCTGGGACACAAGTAGTATCTGTGTAATTGAAGCAGATAGAGGTCATACTGACTTCCCATTCCAACTATGATTCCGTAGGTTGGAAATCAACAAAAGAATGATAAGAAATCAAAGGCAAATGATTGGAGGATGAATAAATGTCTTTTGCAAAAGGAGTGGGTACAGGGCCAGATGATATTAGGAAGTTTCTAGAAACCAACAACAATGAGAATGTGACATACCAAAACCTTTGGGGCACACCAAAGGCAGTTATCAGAGGAAGCGTGATAGCAATATATGCACACGTGAAAAAGGAAAAGAAACTTATGACATGCTGGCACAAAACTTACAGAAATTACAGCAGAGTCAACAGGACAATTCTACTAATGTCAAAATAAAAGAAATAATACAAATCAGGGCTGAGATACGTGAGAGAGAAAAAAAGAAAACTGTGGGAAAATGCAGGTAAAAGTTGGTTCTTTTAAAGGACTAACAAAATCACCAGACCTCTGGCAAACCTAACCAAAGAAAGGAAGGAATACATTTCAATACCAACGATGAGGTATGAAAGAGGGGACATTACAATGGACCCTAATGAAACCAAAGGATAGTTACACAATACTACAAAGGCCTGTAATCCAATGAATTCAACAAATTGGAAGACATGGACAAAGTCTTGGAAAAACAATCACTCCCTAGACTATCCCAGATGGACATCAAGAATTGCAGCAGACCTTTAAAATTAGAAGAAATAGACAAAGTTATCAAGGGATTACCAACAAAAACATCCCCCAGTCCAGATCACTCCTCAGAAGACTTGTACCAAGCATTCATGGAAGAACTGACACCAATGCTACACAATATCTTCCAGAACATAGAAACAGATGGCAAACTCCTGAGCTCTTTCTGTGAAGTTAGTATAACTCTGATACCTAAAGCGGGCAAGGCTCCCATAAAAATTAAGAGCTACAGACCAATATCTCTAATGAACATCTAATGAACATCGGTATAAAAAGCCTTAATAAAATACTGTCTGATAGAAAACAAAAGTATATAAGACAAATAATTCAAAAAGATGTGTTTTCTGTAGGCAGCAGATCGATGGGTTGTTTTCTGTGTTTTAATGCCTGAGTTTAGTCTGCTAGTTTCTGTGTTTTAATGCCTGAGTTTAGTCCATTAATATTCAGGTCCCTTACAACCCCAAGTGGGATTCATACCAGGGATGCAGGGATAGTTCACCATGCAAAAGACCATTGGCATTATTTGCCACATTGACATGAAAAATTATAAGAACCTCATGATAATATTGATAGATGCGGAAAATGCATTTTACAACGTCCAACATCCTTTCCCGTTTAGGACACTCAAGAAGATAGGAATGGAAGGAAAATTCCTCAATATAATATATAAGCTACATAAGCTATATATGAAAAACCAACAGCCAACGTGTAGTTTAGGGAGAAAAGGCAAAAACAATCCCACTGAAAAAGAGGACCAGACAAGGATGCCCCTCCTCCCCACTCCTATTTAACATTGTAGTGGAGATCATAGCCAACAACATAAGGCAAAGAAAAACCATCAAAGGTATTCATCTGGGTAAGGAAGATGTGAAACTATCACTATTTGCAGATGATATGATTTTAAATAAGGAGAATCCAAAAAGATCCTCAAGGGGAATGCTGGAAGATATAGAGCAGGGGTCCTCAAACTTTTAAAGCAGGGGGCCAGTTCACTGTCCCTCAGACCGTTGGAGGGCCGGGATATAAAAACTATGAACAAAATCCTATGCACACTGCACATATCTTATTTTGAAGTAAAAAAACAAAACGGGAACAAATACAATATTTAAAATGAAGAACAAGTAAAGTTAAATCAACAAACTTACCAGTATTTCAATGGGAACTATGGACCTGTTTTTTGCTAATGAGGTGGTCAATGTCTGGTTCCATATTTGTCACTGCTAGTCGTAACAAGTGATGCAAGTGTGCATCAGTTAGTCTAGATCTGGTTGGAGATTTCAGATGTTTCATTCTGGAAAATGTCTGTTCACAGACATAAGTGCTGCCAAAGATGGTTGCCATTTTGAGTGCATGGTTCCTAAGATTAGGACATGTCTCAGAGGGGAGAGATGCATAGAAATTAGGAAGGCTGCTTGACTTGAATGCGTCTTTCAGAGTCACAATTCTGCAGTTCAGCCAGTTCCATTTGGTAAATTGTATCCACATTTTCAATGTCAATAGAGAATGGGTTACGGAAAAGCTGTATGTCCTGTTCATGGAGATTAAGTTGTTTAAATCTAAATCTAAACTCCTTTTGCAACTTTTCCAGTGATTCCATACGTTTTGTTTGGGAATGCAATCAATGGTTTTTTTGCTTACAGATTTTGAGTTGTGGGGAGATGGCAGAAATTTTCGTCCTTCACTTGTTTGATGAGGAGGCCTAATTTTACTTCAAATACTTTCACATGTGATTGCATATCACAGATGAACTTCTGCTTTCCTTGAAGTTGCACATTGATACTATTGAGTAGCTCTGTTACATCTGTCAGAAAGGCAAGGTGCCATTTCCATTCTGCATCATTGAGCTCTGGTACTTATTTGTTTTTTGAAAGCAGAAAAGCTGTAATTTGTGGAAGTCATAGAAATGTTTCAAAACTCTCCCTCGACTCAGCCAATGGACTTCTGTGTAGTACAGAATATATTCATAGGCAACATTTAGCTCAGACAGAAATTACTGAAATTGTCTGTGGTTTAGTGCATTAACTCTAATGAGGTTAACACAAGATACCACAATTTTCATAACAGAGTCCCACTTCAGTGATTTACTACACAGTGCTTGTTGGTGGATGAGGCAGTGTATGGCTATTGGATGAGAATGGTTATGTTTGTCTATCTCTTGGTTAATGCGAGTAATTACTACTTTCTTAGACCCCCACATGCTAGGAGCGCCATCAGTTGTCACGCTGGCTAGTTTAGCCCAGTCCCGCTCCAGACCATTCACAGTTTGGCAAACGTTTTCATAGATATCCTCTCCTGTAGTTGTTTCTTTGATGCTTTGCAGTGCAGCAAGCTCTTCTGTGACTTCAAAATAGTCATTCGTCCCACTAATAAAATTTAGAAGTTGTGCAGAATCATGAACATCATTACTTTTGTCAAGTGCCAAGGGAAAATAGGAAAGTTGTTTTTGTGGAGTTTTGAAAATGCTGATGCAAATTGTCTCCCATTTCTTCAATCCTTCATGTAATTGTAGATCCTGAAAGACTCACTGTACTAAATAAATCGGCCTTCTCTGTACACATCTCTTTGGCAACAGAAAGAAGGTATTCGTTAATAAATTCTCCTTCCACTAATGGTCTGCCAGTGCACGCTATTAGCTTGGCAACTTGAAAACTTGCTCGCAGTGATGAAATATTTAGCTGCTCCTGCTTCACAAAAGTATATTGCTGAATTGTCAATGTAATTTTCAGTTTTACTATTTTATCTTTTATCACTTCTCTGACCAAACAATCATATTTATCTTTATGTTGAGTTTGATAGTGTCGACGCAAATTTTATTCTTTAACACGGACACTATATTCTGGGATATCAATCACACAGCTCTTTCCTTGTACTGCATGAAAAAGTAATCATAATTTCACTGTTCTTTGAATATCCTACACTCCAAGTCAAATTTTCTCTTTCTTGATATCATTGTTTCCTAGGGATTCCAAATTGCTATTAGTAAAATACCGAAAACAATATAGCAGCAATAACTTTGTCCACACAGAGACATATAGACTGCACTGCCTATTAATTCAGTCTGATCAGTGCCCATCAATGCAATCTGATTAGTGTCCATCAATGCATCCTTGCCAGTTCACATCATTTCAGCCTCACCAGTGCCTATATTGGTGGAACTCTGCTTTTATCTCAGACTCACACTGGTGCGATGCGGGAACTGGCAAGATTACAGAGCCAGTTCCTCCACCACCTTTCCAGTGCACACTACCCTATGCGAACCGCACTGTGATTTGTGAACTCGTACAGGAATCTGATCGCATGGGTGAGAAGACCCAAGCAATCAGATTCTACTGCAGGAAAAAAGAAGGCACGTATTCCTTTTTTCTTCCGAATCTAATGCAAGTTCAGCCATACAAGCATATGGCTGAACTTTCACTGCTCAGAGATCGCAAGAGTGTGAACTGGGGCTTACACAGCACAGAACATACAACATCATACACAACTGAATAGCAATCAGAATATAAATGCACTTACTGTCAATTAAACTGGGTTTCCTACACCTCGGCTGTCTTCAGAGCCGGATTAAGTTCCCATGGGGCTCTAGGCAGATTACCAGTTTGGGGCCGCCATGCGATAACACTGAGCACTGATCATTAGCATTAACACTGACTGCTTACCATTTCCGATAACACTGACCGCTGACAATTTGCATTAATACTGACCCCTGACCATTTGCTTTAACACTGAGCACTTACAATTATCATTACCACTGAGCACTGACTATTTGTATTACCTCTGAGAGCTGACCATTTGCATTACCTCTGAGCACTGACTAATTGCATTAGCACGGAGTGCTGACTATGTGCCTTATCACTATGCTGCAACCCCCCTAGAAACCACCCCCAACCAACTAACCAACTTTTGAAAAAAAGGACCTCTGAACTTCAGAAAAAAGGTCCCCCTTAACCGCAAAGAAAGGCCTTACTAACTGCAAAATAAAAAAATAGACCTGAATTTTAAAAAAAATCCTGACTTGTTTATACCTAGGTCTTCAGGCAGCAGCAGGCTCTGCACAGGCAAGCTCTTGACTCATCCAATCACACCCGAGACTGAGAGAAGGAGTCTAGAGACAGAGAGAAGGAGGGGAGATGGAGAGTGTGGTGCACATTCCACACATGCACACTGCAGGCCCAGGACAGGATGAGTCAGTTGCTAAGCAGGACAGGCAGCGGCAGCAAAAACACATGGCTGGCGG
>NW_022111323.1:66490-67625 GCF_000313985.2 Echinops telfairi | reverse complement strand
GGGGGGGGGCGGACCGGAACTTGGCTATGAGCCAGCTGGATGAGGGCATCTCCAAGTACATAGTGCTGCAAAACAAGAATGAGGAGGGCGAAAGGCAGAAAAGAAGAGCCCAGCACCCCAAAGCCACCTCTTCCCACTCTGTAGATGCCCCCCAAAGCCTCCTCAGATTCTGGTGAGGGTCCTAGTGGATTAGTGTCTCAGGAATGTCCTACCACATCCGAAGTGGAGACCGATGAGGAAGAGAGTGAAGAGGAGGAAGAGGGCGAGGTAGAGGAGGAGGAGGAGGCCACTGATTCTGAAGTAGATCTGGAACAAATTCAGGAATGCCAAGGGTGGAACAAAGAGGACAAAGAGGAGGAGGAGGAAGAGGAGGAGGAGGAGGAGGAAGTGTGCAAGGATGGAGACAAAAGCCTCATGTCTCCCCTGCAGATCTCACCTGGACAGAACCTGGAAGCTGGCCAAGAGCTGAGCAAGTCTTCAAGTGCACGGCAAAACAGAAGACTGAGATTGTCCCCCTCTTGACTGTCAGAGGAGCCCATGGCCCTGTCCACCACAGACGGCGAAAGCAGTGGCTAATAGTTGCCTCTGGAGGAAGAGAGTCCTGTGTCTCAACTCTTAGAGACAGAGATTGAGGCCTTGCCTGTGGAGACCACCCCTTCCCCTGAGGAGAGGGACATAGCCACTTCCAGGAAGCAAACGGAGGACTCGCTGCCCCCTGTGGTGGAGAATGGAGCTGCCATGGTCACATCTACTTCCTTCAATGGAGGTGTGTCTCCTCATACCTGGGGCGATTTCAGTGCCCCCTGCAAGAAATCTCGGAAGGAGGACACAGGGACAGGGACAGGGACAGGGGCATTGGGTGCCAGCTATATGGAAAAGTGAAGGGCAGTGAATGAGGAGAACAGGAAGAGGATATGTACCTTCCTCAGCCCACCCTCACCCCTGGCACCTAAAACCCTAATAGCCAATTCCTCAACCAGGATGGACTCTCCCAGCCACAGCCTGGTGACCAGCTCCCTCTGTGGCTTTTCTCCAGCCAAGCTGTGCCCAAATCCCCAATCCCAAGCCCCCCCAGCCTGGAACATACAAGATGAGTGTGATCACACAGTGCCATCCAGAGATCATCATGCTCTCG
>NW_022111323.1:56595-64730 GCF_000313985.2 Echinops telfairi | reverse complement strand
GGCCTCGCGCGCGGTCGGGTGCACCGAGGGCCCGATCCGCTGGCTGGTCGGGCCCCCGCGCGCCGCCTCCTACCGCTCCGGGGACCCCAAGATGGCGGGCCTGGGCGGCAGCGCAAGCAGGCCAGCGCGGACTCACAGGGCTCCAGCCCCAGCCAGAACCGCCTGGCGCTGAGGCCCAACCCTGCTGGCGGTGGCGACGACTTCTTCCTGGTGCTGCTAGACCCGGTGGGTGGCGACATGGAGAGCGCGGGCGCAAGCCAGGCTGCTGGGCCGGTGTGCAGGGAGGAGGCCGCGCCAGGCCTGAAACTCCAGGGGCGTGAACGCCGAGCGAGCCCCGCGGGCCGCCCTGAACTGAGCCCCTGCTGCCTAACCGCTGGCCCGGCCCCGGCCCCGGCCCCGGCCCCGGCCCCGATCCAGATCGCGATCCCGATCCCCGCCCCAAACCCCGGCCCCGCTCAGGCCTTCTCTGGCACGGTCAGGATCCACAACCAAGACCTGCTGTTGTGCTTTGAGAACGGGGTCCTCACCCTGGCCACGCCCCCACCGCCCACCTGGGAGTCTGGGGTGGTGTCCACCCTGCAGGCCGGAGGTCTAGTCCCACAGCCAGGAGAGCTGCATGCCACGCAGCCTGGCAACTGCCCAGAGCTGCCTCCTGACCTCTTACTCGCCGACCAGCCAGAGCCAGTGCCTGTTCAGGTGCCCAAGGAGAAAGTGGAGTGCACTGCCCAGGCCGACAGCCCCCATGGACCACTGAACCTGGGCTCAAGCATGGTGCTGTTCATGTGCCCTGAGGCGCAGTGCGAGCAGACCTTCGCCAAGAAGCACCAGCTGAAGGTGCACTTGCTGACACACAACAGCAGCCAGGGTCAGAGGCCCTTCAAGTGCCCCCTGGTTGGCTGTGGTTGGACCTTCACCACCTCTTACAAGCTGAAGCGGCACCTGCAGTCCCATGACAAACTGAGGCCCTTCGACTGCCCTGCGGAGGGCTGTGGCAAGAGCTTCACCACTGTGTACAACCTCAAGGCACATATGAAAGGCCATGAGCAGGAGAACTCATTTAAGTGTGAGGTGTGTGAGGAGAGCTTCCCCACGCAGGCCAAGCTCGGCGTCCACCAGCGCAGCCACTTTGAGCCAGAGAGGCCCTACCAGTGCGCGTTTTCTGGTTGCAAGAAAACATTTATCACAGTGAGTGCCCTGTTTTCCCATAACCGTGCCCATTTCAGGGAACAGGAACTCTTTTCTTGCTCCTTTCCTGGCTGCAGCAAACAGTATGACAAGGCCTGTAGGCTGAAAATTCACCTGCGGAGCCACACTGGTGAGAGACCTTTCCTTTGTGACTTTGATGGCTGTGGCTGGAACTTCACCAGCATGTCCAAACTCTTAAGGCACAAAAGGAAACACGAGGATGACCGGAGGTTCACGTGCCCGGTGGAAGGCTGTGGGAAATCTTTCACCAGGGCTGAGCATCTGAAAGGTCATAGCATAACCCACTTGGGCACAAAGCCTTTCATGTGCCCCGTGGAAGGCTGCCATGCCAGGTTCTCTGCTCGCAGTAGTCTCTACATTCACTCTAAGAAGCACCTGCAGGATGTGGATACTTGGAAAAGCCGTTGCCCAGTCTCCACTTGTAATAGACTCTTCACATCCAAGCACAGTTTGAAGACCCACATGGCCAAAAGGCACAACCTTGGCCAGGATCTCTTAGCTCAGCTAGAAGCTGCAAATTCTCTTACACCCAGCAGTGAACTTACCAGCCAGGGACAGAGCAATCTCAGTGATGTAGACCTCGTGTCTCTCTTCTCTGATGTGCCTGGCAATAGTTCTGCTGCAATGCTGGACTCCGCTTTGGTGAACTCTGGAATTTTGACAATTGATGTGTCATCTGTGAGTTCAACCCTGGCAGGAAACCTCCCTCCTAATTATAATAATTCCTTAGGGCAGGCTGTGGACCCTCGGACCTTGATGGCCACCAGTGACCTTCCTCAAAGTCTGGATACATCTCTCTTTTTTGGAACAACGGCTTCAGGTTTTCAGCAGAACACCTTAGATATAGATGATGTCCCAAGTGTAAGTACAGGACCATTGCGGTCTCTGGGCTCTCTGGCTATCAAGAATCCTAGTCAGGAGCCCCAAGCTCTGACCCCCAGCAATAAGTTAACAGTGGACACAGATGCTCTGACTCCTTCAAGCACCCTTTGTGAGAACAGTGTCTCAGAACTACTGACACCAGCCAAAGGGGAATGGAATGCACATCCTGAATCTGATTTCTTTGAACGGGAGGAAGAAACTCCATTTGGTTTCTCCAGTCCAGCAGGAAAAGAGGGTTCTCAGAGAGAAACAGATCTTATCACGGTGACTGGAAGCTCATTTTTGGTATGAGCTCTACATCATCCCATGGTTTACTCCTAGTACACTCTGTGTTGAGGGTATTCTGGACTAAATGTTCAAATGCAGTCGTTTCTTACTGGTTTGCAAAAGAATAGATCCCTGGACTGCAAGTTGGAGATTTAATTTCTGATCTTGAGTGTAGAACTGCCAAGTTTTATGACCGTGACTGAGTCACTTGATCTAACTGAGCCTTAATTTCCTTACATATAAAGTGAGAGGGTTTGCATAGATAGCTTTTTCCCCTAAGGTCTTTATCTGCTGTGTGATTCCATGAGAATGTTTCTTTCCTTGAAAATTGCTTACCTTTTAGTGATAATGTGGCATGTTTTTCCCCCTGCATATATTTCAGACATACCCTTCATCCTACTCCAATAATCATCAAATCATGAATGATCAATTTTAACTACATCCTACTCCCTCATATTTTGAAACATGTACCAGGCATCACATCATTACATTTATAAATATTTGTAGCACATATCTATAAAAAGTATGATGTCTTTTGAAATAAAGCTGCAATTCTTTTTATCACATTTAATGCTAACAGTAGTACCAGACAATATATGTTCAGTCAAATATAAATTGTCTCATAAATGAAAAGTGTTTCAATAATGTTTATAATCATGATTCCCAAAAATTCTTTAGTGTTTTTTAAATCTATATATTACTTTTATCTGTTTTTCCTTGTAAGTTTCTTTGTGGAAGAATGAATTTATTCCACTTGTAATATTTGTCAAAATCCAAGTATGTAAGTTTCTCTACCTTCTATTTTCTGAAATTGTAGTGCTTGATTAAACAGAATTGTTGGGAAAAGAATACTTCATAGGTGGTGTGTTCTTTTATTAGTTTGCCCATAATGTCTGGTTTTCTCACCTTTTGTGAGATTAGCAACTGATGACATATGATCACCTGTGCTTCTGTGATGAATTGTCCCTATAGAGTTACAAATCATCAGGGGGAAAGGAAATGCTGGATATGGTATTATTAAAATTTAATGAAAATATTATTCAATACCAAAATGTTGCTTAGTAGTAGTGCTAACTAGAAAAAAATTCTCTTTAAAAATATGTTCGCTGATATCATTGCTTATCTTCATCATACTTTGCCTTTTGATGATGGAGTCTATTGTGATACTGGAATAGAAAATGATACCCCATGACTTCTAGATGAAACCATCTTAGATTTAAAGTTTCACTAAACCTCGGCTTCTTAGCTGCAAAATGTTCATAGCAGTGGTTGCACATTATCTGGCACATCTTGTGTGTTTTTTTCCTTCAGTTTTTCATATGTAAGGGTATATATATGTTTGGCCATGTTTTGATATTTTTTATCATCTTTTTACCTTTTCAGGTACTTCTGCTCTAAGGGGGAAATCAGGATTATTTAATACTATGCATGTGCAAACAATAAAAATTTTAGCTAGCATTGTTTCCCAAAATGGGCAACACTGCGCCCTCTCAGGCTCTGAAATGATCCAGGGAGACTTGTGAAAGCAGACACTTACACTTTATCCTGGATTATGGGCTATTGTACAAATTTTTTCATTAGCAAGGGGATGCTGAGTAAGTATTTTTTGAAAAAGGGATCAATGCCATTCACTGCCATCGAGTCAATGCCTACTCATAGCGACCTTATAGGACAGGGTTGAACTGCCTCTTAGTTTCTACTCTACAGGAGTAGAAAGCCCTGTCTTTGTCCCACCAAAAGAAGGTGGTAGGCCAAAAAAGTAGGATCCACATATTTATAGGATTTTAGAGTGAAATACAAAAGTGGATCTCCCTTATTTTTTACTCCACAGAATAATTTTAACCACAAAAATTGTGAGGAAATGCCAGGAATGCTGAAATTGCTCATATGTACATTCTGCATACCTCTCCATTTGATGGGTTAGCTCTGTTTTTGAAGTCAGGCTTCATTGTCCTTGGAGCCAGGTTTTCCATGAAAATCTTTGATGATAGAGCATAATATGTTTCTTTTTCTCTGTGCTCTAAAGAGCTCACTGTTCGCAAGTTCCAGAACTTGAAGGAAAGACTGAAATTGAAGATTGTGTGAATATATTCTGCCATATATGAGTGTAGCATTTTGTGGTTCAGAAGAACCCTGTGTGGTAGTTTTGGAAAAGACTGTGCTATGACTTATAGCTGAACTACCTCACATCCCAACTGAGCTTAGGATCTCAAAAAAAACCTCACTGCCGTCAAACAACTTCTGACTCATGACAACCCTATAGGGCAGTGTAGAACTGCCCCTGTGGCGTTCTGAGACTGCAATCTTTTACAGAAGTAGAAAGCCTCATTGTTTCCTTAAGGAGTAGTTCCTAAATGCACATAACCACTACACCACTAGGGCACCTGGGCTTTGGTCAGTGAATGACAATTCTATGTATGATTTAAAGCAAGCAAGGGGAAAAAAAATTCACTTCTCCCATTTTACACATCTACCTTGTATGATACATTCCTATTTCATACCTACCCTGAACAACTGCTGTTTTATACTTTAATTGGTTTCTATTCCATTCTGCTTGCTTTCTCACCATTCCACTCCCTTGCATGTGTACTCCAATTCTTGCCACTCCTTTCATTTTTGTTTTGTTTTTGAATGGATAGGTTGTTTTTCCCTGCCACCATCCCTCAGCTGTTCTCCTTGCCTTTTTTCTTTCAATGATATCATTTGCTGAGTATGCACTACCGGTGTGTGCACTACAGGTATGTGTACAGTAAGATGTTATTCTCTGAGGTGATATATATGTATATATGTATGACTCAGAAGGTAGAGATTATTTTATATACTTTTCAATTGAGAAGTGGATTTTCTGTTTATTTTTTTTTTAAAGTTTTGTTGAACTCTCCTAATACCCTTATTTGCTTCTCATAAGTTCTAGTCTAGTAGTGTTTGCTTGTGGATGTCTGTAGGTGATAGTTATTGTAGAATTGTGACGGTGTACTAAAATTTTTCCAATTTGAAATGTTTTTGCATGGTGTGTATGTGTGCATGAACACACACATATTTTAAGTGATTGTATTCATTTAGTGCAAAAGCAAAAAGTGGACATATATTAGTAAATCAAAGAAATACTCAGAATTTTATTGTATCTATCCACTCAAAAGGTCAGTTTGGAATACTTGTACTCTTCTCTTTGGAATACTTGTACTCAGTTCATTTCAAAATTATATTGTCATTCATTCCTTTTTTAAAATAGACCGCTATTTTTGTGTCCCACAACAAATATGTCAAGGATTGAGATGAATACGCAGGTCTCAGATCATAAAATAAATTATTTAAATACAAAAAGAATTTAATACCTGTGATTTTATTTATTTCGTTCCACTAAACCAACTTCATCCATATTAAAAGACACACACACACACACTATAAACTGTATACTTTACTACTCATTCTTGGCATTTTCAATGGGCAAATGATACTGTTTTCAATGATGAAACCTTTATTTGCCAATTGGCTCACAGAGTTTCATTGAATAAACTTGTTTAAAGATTTTTAAAAAAACCATTTTCTAGCACTATGGTAGAGAGCAACTTTAAGAAATTTATTTTCTGTTGGTTATGACATAAGGATGTCATCTTTCCTTTAAAATACAATGATACCTCGGCTGTTGAATAGCTCCAAGCTCTAACTTTCCACTACTAAAACAGCAAAGTTCGAGGAAAAAAAATCTGCTCAGTGTTCACTACTTTGTGCAATAGTTGAACCGAAAATCCGACTTGAAAAAACCTGTACCAGCTGAGAATGAGTCACGAGTTGAGCTTCACCGTGGACACAAAGGGGTGATGCTTCACATTTTTATATTCTTTTTTTTGGCATTCTATTTGCGTAAAATATTGTAACCATGACTCCAAAGAAAGGTGGTAATACCAGCAATAAAGCTAAGAGGAAAACTGATAGAATTACACAGCAGAGCTACATAAAGAAATCATTACGAAATTTTAATCAGGTTGCTGCTGCTTTCTGAATTGGTGGCTGAATACCATATGGCTAATTCGACGCTATCAACATAAGAAAAAAAAAAGATTAAAGCAGTTAATGTAGTGTAAGTTGCAAAATCGTTAACCATGAAACAAAGAACCCAGACAATCCAAGAGGTTGAGGAGATATTGTTAATTTGAATAAATCGGAAACTCGATGACAACAGGGTATCCGAGACAGCGATATGTGAGAAGGCTAAAAGCCTACATAGTGATTTAAAGTCTTGGGGAAATGAATTTATTAGTGTGATTTTTATACCTTACAACCAAGTGTTTTGTTGTCCATTATTTTTTTAATGGGAAAAATATGTTCAGTTCTCAGACTTTTCGGTGTTTGAATTTTGAAGGAATTGAGTTTGACAACCGAGGTATCTCTGTAATGGTAATTGTTTAAATTTCATTCTTTTTCCTTTCTGCTGCTCCTCAGTCATGGGTTTATTTTAAAAATCGTAGCACTTGAAAATACAATAACATAAGTCCTTGGAAAGAAGTCTGGCCGTGGTTTGTTTATTGCCTCTTCTGGATATATGCCCAACAGGGGGATTACTGGGTCACATGGTAGCTATACCTTGGTTTAACCGCAAGTTTAGCCGTTTGAAACGACCAGCCTCTTCCAAGTCGCGTAAAGAGTTTCAGTTCTATAGGGTTACTATGAGAAGACATCAAATTGAAGGCAGTGAATTTGTTTTAAAATATTTTATTTTAATTACCTTGGTCACAAGTTTGAAATGGTAGCTTTGTCATTTTTTACCAATTAATATAATTAACGTAGATACAAAGCTTAATTGGTAGGAATAAAACATGGATAGTTGATGTTTATGTGTCTCTGTGACATAAACTCTTTATAATATTATCCAGGAAACAAGATAAGGCAATTTGTTAGCTGGAGAGTCCACTATTTCTACTTCAAATTAATAAATATTTTTCTGAAAATCATTGAGGAAAATGCAGCAGAATGTAGTGGAGGTTTTAAGAGGACTATGCAACACTGAGCTGTAAGATCATAATTGGTGTGAACAGATAGGAAAAACATATAATACGCAATTGGAGAACAGTAAAATTATTAATATGTTACCAAGAGGTGAAAAAACAGCAAAAATAATGACAATTTTATTCTAAGCATGCATTACAGTACTGACTAGCATCGTGTTTCAATAGATGAGTTCAAACATGAAAATGTTTTAGAAAGTTTAATGTAATGGAGATATACATTTGGATTGGATGGGAGCTAGTTTGATAGTTAAATTGCTGAGAAACATATTTAACAATTCAAGATAAAACACACAGAACTCTAAAAGCACTATTAATTTATGAATCTCTTAAGACAATTCCTTATGTTTATTTTATTTACCAAGTAGCAGGTATGTATTGAGTACTTACTATGTCAGGTATTGTGAGTTATTATTCCGAAGTACAACTCATTAATCCACTAAAATATGTCTTTGAGTAACTGCTGTTACTCAATATTGTTACAAGTCCTTTTGTACAAAAGACATGATCTGGATAGGAAGCTAGTAGACAACTAAAGCCAGTGTATAACACTAGAATTTTAAGAGGTACATTATAGATTTTACTATAGTTAAATGATCATTGTACTATGAGTTAGAATGATCATTTTCTGTGAATAGACATTAATTACTATTCAGATTATCATCAAAGTTATATTATTACAATCTAACATTTTATTTAATATATAAAATTAGTCCAACACTGTTCTAAAATAGAGTCATTTGAGAAGTAGACCTGATAAGTTATTGTAAAAAA
>NW_022111323.1:54598-55778 GCF_000313985.2 Echinops telfairi | reverse complement strand
GTTCTGCTGGCGTATATTCGATATTCTTCATCAACAACACAATTCAAATTGTTGTTTTCCTTTTGTCTTCCATTTTCATTGTGCAATTGTCACACATACATTTTACCAAAATCAAACTCACTGCCGTTGAATCAGGGCCAAACTCACAGCGACCTGACTCTATAAGACAAGGTAGAACTACCCTTGTGAGTTTCCAAGACGTTAACTGTACAGTAATAGAAAGTCCCACCTTTCTGCCAAGATGCTGATGCCAGTGACTTCAATCTGCTTACCTTGTGGATGGCAGCCCAGTGTGTAGCCACTGGATCAAGTGCACCTCAGTCATCAAACTGACATCTGTGATTTTTAACACTTTAAAGATTTTTTTGAAGATTTGTAGAATAAATAATTTCTTAACTACTGATTCTATTGGCATTGGCTTTTAAAAATAGTTTTATTGGCATATAATTCACACATTATACAATTTAATCTTTGAATCATATTAAGAAGAGTTGTGCAATCATCAACACAATCAATTTCAGAATATTTTCTTCTCATACTCATTGTTGACCCCCCCTTTTCCCCCATCCACCCCTGCTATGTATAGCTTGTATAACATTTTCTACTTTTCAATTTCTATTCCTTAGAATAGACCTCATTTCTGCCATATATAATATGTTTCAAAGAGATACTGAACTTTATATCCTAGAATGTTGCAACAGCAAATAGTATATACCAACCTATAAAGAAACAAAGAACAGTAATTTAAAGCCAAGATGTATTTTTGTCATTTTAACTGAAAATTTTTCTAGGCACCATCAAATAAGCTTAAATGAATAATAGTGCTGAAAAATGCAGTGATTCCATGATATATAAGAGGGAATTATTGATTGTCTAGTCAAGAAAAATGAAATCATTGACAACTTTACTTCCTTCACCATTTATGATGGTGTTGTTTATTGGTCCTGTTGTAAGAATTTTTATTTTATTTATGTCCAGGCATGACCAATGTTTATACTGAACATGTTTTAGCTACATCAGAAAAGGTTTTTGGCTTTATTTAATTTCCGTAAGCCAAGTTCTGGCATTTGTATATGAGTCTTCTACAAGTCTGAATATAGTGTTCTTCATGGAGCCCAGCTTTTAGATTATGTGTTCAGCATATAGGAGGGAGTACCAAAAAAATCCCAGAATATATATA
>NW_022111323.1:29240-45666 GCF_000313985.2 Echinops telfairi | reverse complement strand
CAAATTTTTAACCTCACTCTATATTTAATCTTTTTACCTGTAGTTGGGACCTTATCCTTAAGTAATATATCAGAATATTTGTTTTCAAAACACACCAAAGAAGCAGCACTAGTTTCCTGTTTTACATATTCAGATAAATATTTGTGTGAGACTATTTTTTGAATGATCAGTTTTCTAGTCTCCCAAGGTACATCTAAACAAGTATAAAATAATTGTTTAGATTCTAAAATAGATACTTGATGAATTAATTATATGCCCTTTACTTTAAAAAAATTTTAAATTTTAGTGGCACTTCATCCACATATCACACAATTCAGTAGTTCAATCTTATCAAGAAGAGTTGTACAATCATTACCACAATCAATTTTATAACACTTTCTTCTTCCTTGTACTCACTGTAGATTCCATTTAAATGAAAGCTCAGTATCTCTAAAACTTTTATCCATTTTGCCATTATCCACGAATGTTCAATAATTTTCTATATGTCCTTTTTTAAGTTAAAATGTATAATTTGTATATGTTCTACTTTTCAAATATTAGACTTGACATATAGTAATTATTTAGAGTAGACCCCATTCTGTCATATATAGTATATATCATTTCAATGAGAAACTGAATTCAATAGTTTATCCCTTATATCCAAGAAAGGAACCCTGGTGCTGTAGTGATTACGCATTGGGCTGTTATCAGTTTGGTTGGCATTTTGAAACCACCAGTAACTTTGTGAGAGAAAGACTGAGCTATCTACTCTTGTAAACAGTTACGGTCTCAGAAATCCACAGGTGATCACTATGAGTTAGCATTGACTCAAAGGCAGTGAGTTTGTTTGTTTTGCATCCTAGAAAATTGCAACAGCAAGTACAATAGTATATATAAACCCAAGAATAAAAGAACAATATTTTTAAAGCCAGAATACGTTTAACTTTATTTGTCATTTTAACTGAAAATCTTTCTAGGCATCATCAAATAAGTTTAAATAAATAGTAATACTGAAAAATGCAGTGATTCTATGATATATAAGATGAAAAAATAAAAATTATACCTCAATATCACAGAAACTTGTATTAAGCAAACACCAAAATGTGAAGCAATTGTTTCTCAGTATAGCTTCAATCTAGGTTTATTCAATTCTCAAGGTTTATTCAATTTCTCAAATCTCTCTAAGCCTTACTCAAAGATCCCTAATGGCACAGGGGGTTATAGTTGGGCTGCTAACCACAAGGTCAACAGTTCAAATTCACCAGCTGTTCAGGAGAAAGATAACCTTTTCTACTTCTCTGAAGATTTACAGCTTTACATATCCATATGACAGTTCTGACTCTGCCCAAAGGGGTACTATAAGTCAGAATGGACTCAATGACAATGAGGGCTTTTTTTTGAAAACCTTTGCCTAAAAAATTTTGTGCTCTTTAATTTATATCACATCAAAATTGATGTTTTGCTATCCCCAAGGGGCTCATATTGCTTTCCTTTTAAATTATATATGGGGAATAAAAAAGGCTAAAGGGACAAGATCAAGGCAGGAGGGTGAATGGGATAAGTTTCCCCACAATATTGTCATAAGACATCCCTTGCTACCCTAGATAATGAATAGCTGCTTATTGTGATTGGGGAGGGGGGCGGCGGGAAACCCTATGTACAACTTTCTTATCTTTTTCTTACCAAAGTAGTTTTCAATTTTCTTAAGCCTTATTCATAGTAAGCCCCAGATATTTCTGTGTCCTTCAAGATAATCTATCAAGATTATCCCTTTATAATCTCAAAAAACAGTTACTATAAACTTCTGAGCTTACCTCTCTGCCTTAAGTTTAACTGGCTCAACAGATACCCTTGGAAGCCACTATTTTGATTGGACCTTTCTTTGGATGATGTCTAAGAGACTAAGACACATGTATTACTGAAAGAACTTGTCTGCATTCATTCACTGATTGTAGAGTCATGTTTAAATACAATTTGTTTTTAATAATTTCATGCATCAATGAGCTAGAACCCTACCTAGTAGCAACCATTTTACTGATATTTGTGTATGTAGTAACTTCAAATTAAAAAATATTAATCTAAGACGTTTTATAAACTTTATTTGCCTGGAATTATGAGGTTTTTAATTAATAATTTTGTTTTGCCTCTTCATTGCAGGGACCTCAAGCTAATCATGCACAAAGTGCATGTATTCTATGCCAATATTATTATTTTTATATTACTGAATGTTGTGTTCATACTATGCCCCAATTGACTAGGTTGGATAAGTAACCTGACTCCCTTTCCATCCCCTTTCACAAGTCAGTCTATCTGTAACAGATCAAATTATAGTGACACAGCTTTGTCACTTTAATTTTATAACCACATCTGGAAAAGTCTCTATACTTAATGTCACATTCTGAGTCAATGTCCTTTTTTTCACCTGAATTTCTGGAATATATTCCTTGGCTGTGCCTCTAACTCCAAACTCTCATTTCATCATTTCAGGAAGCACTTATAATGATCTTTTCCGTATATAATATTTGTCACTCCTTTTACCAAACCCTACTCATCTTCTTTCTATTAGAGAATAAAGTGCAAATTATTGCATCTTCATCTTCCTTTCATTGGCCTACAAACATATTCCTGCTACATGATACACCTTTAATTCTCTAAAATGAACTACCGTTTTCAGCCTTCAGACACATTGCTTTCCCTATTTTAAATACCCTTTTGTCATATTCTAAGCGTTTGTATCTCAACTAAGAATGATCTTTCCCAAAGAAAACCTTTCCCAGGCCAACCCCTAACAAGTCTGTATTAGGTGTCTGTGTCATATCATAGCTTTTATCACACTATATCATATTAAGTGTCTGTCTTTCTCACTAAAGTGCAATCTCCCTGACATATTATACTCTTTTGTTCACATCTATAGCCCAGTACCTCAGACACTTTCTGCCATTGATTGAATATTACTTTTATGTAATTACCTCTTTCTTGACAATTAGACTAATCTTTCTGAAGTAATTTATTATTTGATTTTCCTAAATTAAAGCTAGTTTTGTGTGTAGAATGGAATCTTTTCCTACAAAAATGTTCTTCAAACACTAAAAGTTCTGTAATATTTTAATAAAACATATTCACTGCAATTGAAGCCCTCGTAGCATAAGGGTTATGCTTCAAGCTTATCAATCAGAAACCACCAACACCTCCTTGGGAGAAAGACCAGGGTGTCTACTCCCATAAATAGTTACAGTCTCAGAAACCCACAGGGGCAATTCTACCCTGTCTTATAGGGTCACTATGAGGTGCAACAGATTCAAAGGCAATGGGTTTGGTTTAGTATTCAATTTAAAACAAGATATGTGCTGTTCTTCTGCAGAGAAAGCTAAATCTTTATATACATTTTAGTCTTTAGATAATAATATAAGATCCAGAAATACATCAAATGTGTAGCTGACCTTTGTCTTCTATGCTATACAATTCTTTGTTGTTTGCCACGCTCCCTCCAACTTCCTAGCACTTCATTTTCATAAAAGGAATAAGAAAGTACGCAGTATATGTAGGCAACTGTGCATGTGTGACTGATCCAGATGGCATTTGAAACATAACAGTAAACTTTAGATGTTGGGAGCCGGTGGCCATTAAGGCCTTAGCCTCAGCCACGAGCCGAACTTGGCTGCTTCCTGGTTGTTGTGTTGTCTTTCATTTGCTAAATCTGTGGGGACTGGCCCTGCCTAAATTCCTGCCTCCGCGTTCCTAGCTACGTGCTCTGTAGCACGGGCGGTTGTAAAGTTGACCTTTTCACCCATTGGTTAATAATGCCAGGCGCTCATTGGAGCTTTAATGTACATGTTGGATTGGATGTTGTGTCGCACACCTTATTAAAATATCACCTCCCAGTTCCCCCTTTTTTATACCCCAGCTTTGCCCAAATAAATGAGCTTGATCAGAGTTTTGTCTTGCTCCACGTCCCCGTGTCTTTTTCTCCATCCAGGTTCGTCTTTCCCTGCAGGGCCTTGCTCGTGCGTCCCGCAGGCTGGGACGCAACATTTAGAGGAGATTCCATAAGAAATATTGAAGGGCAGGTAATCTCAATATTTGAAATGGTTCAATGTCGTTTATTTAAAAAACATCTTCATGTGTATCTAGGAGAATTGTTTATATTTTATGGAAGTTAAAAGAACCATTATAACTAAAAGAAAATGTTAAAGGATTTTTCATTACACTCCTGACATTAAAAAGCTTAGACATTGCCATTCCTATTCTAAAAGCAAGAAAAAGCTGAACAACCATTTACTTTTCTTGGGCTCATCAGAGAATTGAGATTGCAAGGCAAGCTTCCTCAAAAACATGGAGAAAGATAAATTAATATGAAAAAAATATGTAAAGTCAAAGCTAGCCTGTAACAGAACAGGTTACAGGTTCTACTAACATGTAACAAAAGCTACAAGAGTAAAAAATTTGTAAGAAGACTTAAATGATAATTAAGATTAATTGTAGGGGTTTAGCATAGACTTAGAGAAAGAAGCACTTGGGGGCCAAAGTTTTAGCGCCCCTACATTCACACTTTCCTGTTATGTTTCAGGAACCTTACACAATCCTCTCACAGTGAAGAATCAAGAAAACTGCTCTCATGGCAAAAGCCTCCAAAAAATACCTGCTGAGTAAAATACTTTATACTAGAGACCTATAAAATACTTTATATTAGAACACTCCCCCCCCCCGACTTAACAGAAAACATTTACCCAATTCCAGCGCCCCTTCAATCTTCCTGTCTCCCTGATAAGGGAGAGTAAAATGCTAAGAAACACATGTGAAGATCATAGTTTAGGGTAATATACCTATTAAAATAGTCGTGTTTAATAAGATTATAAAATATATGCCCTCTACCAGACATTACTGCCTCAGTAAGAAGACTCTACTCTAATAACTGATTTGTAACTGAAAATGTTTCAAGATGTTCACTAAAGAACAATTACTAGAGAATCCTAGAATTAACAAAGGAAAAAAGCCAACAACCAAACAAAGCATAAAACTAAAACAAGGAATTTGAAGCCTTTGGTACATAAAACTTTGAGTAAAATAGTGGTTTTCTTTATGTGAAATTCTCCCCCATCATCTCCATAACTGCTTAATTACTGAGGAGTGGTAGTTTCTTCCGGTGATTTTAGTTCATTGTACCATTAACCATAAAACAGAGGCCTTAAAATTAAGCATAGTTATAAGGCAAAGTGTATCCTCTCAGGTCACAGACCCTGGTCACAGAATTTCTATTCTGTTTTAATGTGAACAGCAACAACTTGGTTGGTAACAGTATAACGGGATGGTCAGATCAGGTGCAGCTAAAAAAAAGTCACTTCCTGTTAACCCCTTTCTCTTTTCCTATGCACTCTGTTACAAAATCCCTATATCATTTTGGCACTTTATCTTTTGCCTACAATATAACTTAGGACCCCACATGTATAGTCTGATTTTTTTGTGTTACTAGACACTTGAGAAGGCTAACATTGATGAATAATGCAAGGATGAGTAGGTGCAAGGGGAAGGCATTCCATACCAGAGCTTACAGGAGATTAAAGAGATCGATCTCCCAACAATTATCAATGTCCAGTTGTATCCATTATCCTACCAATATAGCAATCACAAAACTGACTGCCTGGCTCACCAAACATGGCATTCCTTTTACTCATTTGAAAGCTTATACTGCTGTTGTGTTAGTTCAGGTTGATTAGAGAAACAAATTCACTGACACTCATATATATGTAATAGAGAACTTTATATCAAGAAGTAATTATACATCAATATAGCATCCCAGCCAAGTCCAGATCAAGCTCATAGATATGACATCAGCCCAAAAGTACAATATTAGCTCATGAATTCCTCTTCAGACTCCCGCAGCACATGCAATGATGCAAAATTAAGGAAGATCACAGGCCACTGGATGGAAAGTCCTGTGGATCCACCACCACCCCCTCCACCCGAGTGGGACAAACAACAGAAACTGTGGGGGAAGGGAGACAGCTGTTAGTGTAAGGTAAGAAAATAATAATAATTTATGATTATTAAGGAATCACAAAGGTGGGAGGTGAGGAAGGAAGAAATAAAAGAGGAGTTGATACCATAGAAAGTAAAGGTTTAGAAAGTCCTGTGGATCCAATAGAAATGGACACATCTCCAGGGCACTGGCTTCCAATAGTATGGCTCCATGTGGCTTGTCAACAGGAATGCGGAACAGAGATAAAGATAAAGAGAGTGAGAGCAAGAGAGCGAGAGGGAGACAAAGAAAGTGGCCTGCTAATGGCAGAATCAAGATAAAGGAAGTTCTAAGAGTCCTCATGAGAAGGCCACACCCAAACAGAGGCATCATTGGCTATGACCTGATTGATAGGCTAGACTCCACCTCTTCACTCATAATATCTTTAAGTTGACATGAGATTATGTAAGCACTACAGACCACCCCTTGTCAACTTGACACTTTTACACAGCTCTTTAGGCACATATAATTTTTAAACAAAATAATTACAAATCACACCTGGACCTAACAGGCTAAAACAAAAATGCATATAACACAAAATGTGTCAACCTCATTTAAACATAATATTCTATAACTGACCAAAACAAAATATTCTATACTTAACAATTGCAGTTATGTGAACACCTATAGTAAATCCTATAAACCTATGAACATATTCCCCCCACCTATGAAAGTTTATAAGCCAGCCACTTCATGCCTTTATCCGCCCAATTTTGGGTATCGAATTTCTATACTGCCCACTTTCATTAACCTAGTGCGCTGAGGTACAAGCATGTTCTTTGATGTGAATAATTCCAGTTGGGACCTTGTGAATCCGCATCCATAAACAAAGTCAAATCAGTACAGGCTACCGATTAAGTCAGCAACAGTATGCACAAATTCACAGACTCAAAAACCTTATCCTCATCTGGTTGAGTTCTGGTCAGCTCAATGTGGGCCACCTCACTTAGCCTCAACAGGGTGCCCATTGGCCCCTTTGTCTTTCAACCATGAGTTCCTTCACAAATTTTCAACAACCCCAGCGCCATTGGGCTAGGTCATGAATTTCAGACCAGCCAATCCACTCTCCTCCTTTCCTCTAGTCCAGTGTATCTCAAGCTTCCTAATACCATGACCCTTTAATACAGTTCCTCATGTTGTGGTGACCCCCAACCATAAAATTATTTTCATTGTTACTTCATAACTGTAATTTTTCTACTGTTATGAATCATAATGTAAATATCTGATATGCAGGATGTATTTTCATTGTTACAAATTGAACATAATTAAAGCATATTGATTAATCACAAAAGCAATATGTAATTATATATTGTGAAATATTTATTTCTAATTACAAATCAATGAAATTTTGTCTTGAAGCATGGTGTAGCATGGGTAACAGTCTTCATGCCATATGTGGGCATATCTGCATGTGGGTGGACCCACCTGGAGACGGATAGAGGAGCGGTGTCTGGGTTCCTAAGACCATCAGAAATATGTTTTCCAGTGGTCTTAGACGATCCCTGTGAAAGGGTTGTTTGGCCCCCAAAGGGGTCACGACCCACAAGTTGAGAACCACTGCTCTAGTCCCTGTGAAACAGGTCCATTGGTGTTAGTGGATTCAACCATCTCCCTATTGCTACATTTCTTCCACTTCTACCCAACAAATGGATCCAGGTGCCACCTAGCAACCATTTCATGCTGCCTACAGGCTCCCTTTAACTTTCAGTCCTTGAGAAAAGAGTTCCTTCACAACTCCAAATTTTTCCAGCTTCAGGCACAAACCACTAGTACAAAATTTAAAAAGACAAAGGGTTTCTTTTTCTTCTTCAGTCTGTCAACAGCCCCCTAGGCAAGTCACTTTGAATGCAAAAGTCCTGATCATTCCAAATTACTAGGTGGGGCTTATCGTTTCAGGGCCTTCTTCTATTTTTTTTAAAATCATTTTATTGGGGGCTCATACAATTCTTTATTTTTCCTTTGTTTTTTATAATTTTTGCTTTTTTTGTTTTGTATGCGTACAATTCTTATCACAATCCACACATCCATCCATTGTAACAAGACATTTGTTCATTTGTAGCCATCATCATCCTCAAAACATTTGCTTTCTACTTGAGCCCTTGATATCAGCTCCTCATTCCCCCCTCCCTCCCCGCTCCCCCTTCCTCATGAACTTTTGCTAATTTATAAATTATTATTATTTTGTCATATCTTACACTGTCCGACATCTCCCTTAACCCACTTTTCTGCTATACATCCCCCCAGGGAGGAGGTTATATGTAGATTCTTGTAATTGGTTCCCCCTTTCTACTCCACCTTCCCTCCACCCTCCCAGGTATCACTACTCTCACCACTGGTCCTGAAGGGATCATCTGTTCTGGATTCCCTGTGTTTCTAGTTCCTATCTGTACCAATATACATCCTTTGGTCTAGCCAGATTTGTAATGTAGAACTGGGATCATGATAGTTGGGGGAGGAAACATTTAAGAACTAGAGGAAAGTTGTATATTTCATCGTTGCTACCCTGCACCCTGACTGGCTCATCTCCTCCCCGTGACCCTTCTGTAAAGGGGTGTCCAGTTGCCTACAGATGGGCTTTGGGTCTCCACACTGCACTCACCCTCATTTACAATGATATGATTTTTTGTTCTTTGATGCCTGATACCTGATCCCTTTGATACCTCATGGTCACACAGGCTGGTGTACTCCTTCTATGTGGGCTTTTTGTGTACCTGTAAGCCTGTAAGACCCCAGATGATATATCTTTTTATACCTGGGCACCATCAGCTTTCTTCACCACATTTGCCTATGCACACATTTGTCTTCAGTGATCGTGTCAGGAAGGTGTGCATCATGGAATGCAGAGACTTCTTTGTAGGCATGTCCTAACCCATTTAAAGATTCGAATTAATGACTAAAGGAGAGTGGGCTTACAAGCTCTGTATTTTCATGCTTCCTAATAATCATTTCTATCAATCTTTATATCTATAGCAATAAGGAAAAGAAATCAGCATAAATATAGTAGAATCAGATCCTAAACTCAATTCTTAAAACAGTCAAGTTCAACTGTTATCTATCTTATTTTAATTTTTGTATAAACGATTCCATTGATAGGCCTCTGAGTGCATCAAGCCAGGACCCGGCTTTCTGTCAGCCATTTTGACCTTCTGTCAGCAATTTTCAGTAGGCAGCATGGTCTTTGAGAAATTTAAGGGGCAATTTCACCTCATGAGCTCAAAATATACATAATCACATTTATTTTTTGCCATTTCAAACAGTAATAATCAAAGACAACCACCAGAGAAAATAATAAATCTTTAATTTCCCATGTTCTTTCCAGAAAAATAACCTTGTAAACTTGGCCATATCTGCCTTCTGGCTAGCCAAAGAGGAAAAACTACCATGAGGCAGAGGTCCAACAATCATCCACTCTCCATCTTTATGATTTGTTTTTCTAGTACCCCATTCCAGAGGTACCATAATGTTTTTTTTAATCCAGGTTGACTAGAAAAACAAATTCATTGACACTCATATATGTGTAAGAGAAAACTTCATATCAAGAAGTAATTATGCATCAATTAAACATCCCAGTCCAGTCCAGATCAAGCCCATAAGTTTGATATCAGTCCATATGTCCAATACCAGTCTATAAATTCCTCTTCAGACACATGCAACACATGCAATGATGTCAAATGCAGGAAGATCACAGGCCACTGAGTGGAAAATGCTGTGAATATAATGGCAGTTGATCCTTCTCCAGGGCTCTGCCTGCCATCATCATGGCTCCTTGTGACTTGTCAACAGGAATGTGTAACAGAGGGAGAGAGAGAGAGAGAGAGAGAAAGAGAGAGAGAGAGAGAGAGTATCCCACCTCTTCTGATGGTAGAATCCAGGAAGAGGAAGTCCATACAGAAGCATCATGACTCCATCTCTTCACTCATAATGTTAGACTTCCCCAGATCGGATATACCTCGGTCCTTGTCTTCCTGCCAGAAATATTTCATCCTGAACCCTGGTTTGTGGTCCAAGTGAGTTTTATAAAGGATAGAGGCAATTTCAGGCATTACAGTAAACAGAACACAAACCAGAGAGAGAGAGAGAGAGTCCGCAGCACCGCTGTGCTGGACTGCAGCACAGCCACGCTGAGCTGTGCGTAGTAGTCTCTCAGAGAGTGGTCTCAACGTTTCTGTCTTTTTCCGAGGCCCCCATTGGGAGACTTGGTCAATAATACTGGTTAACCCCCTTGGCTGAATTTAGCCCACCTGGCCTGGATGGGTCCCACCCAGGTTTACTGGCTTGGTTTCTCATAGACATAAATGTGAGCATGCCCTCTGGCCTTAAGCGGTTTCCAACTTCCTGTAAGAGGGAAGGGAGGCTTTGGCATGTATGTAGAGGAACAACCCCCTTGTTCTGCCTCTAGCTGCCATACAATAATACTCTCAAGTTGACATGAGATTATGTAAATACCACAACTTTGTACCAGTGCAATGGGTACTACCAACATCCTTATGCTTCCAAGGGGTATTTGAGTAACATACCTGATGGAGGAGCACCAAGTAAGTTGATTTCATAGGATCTCTGCTGTCCTCATAATACACCTAATGATTATGGACAGCTTTTCAGGATATGATGTATCTTCATATTAGAAGAGAAGATGCTATATACACTTGGGATACACTTGATAAAGACTATTGGGACACATTCGGAAAAAGACTCAAGTGCTCAAGTATACAGATAATATATCCACTCTGAACAACGTATCCACTCTACTGCACACTGACATTATTAGATAGGTGTTCCATGTACTTTACCATTCACAAGCAAGGGAACTCATAAAAAATTTTAAAAGCCAACTAAGGAGTCAGTCATAATAACCCCCCCTGCTGAGAAGTCACATGGAGCAACAATGATGGAGCTAGAGCCCTGAAGATGGAGGACCCACATGGAGAACCCTTCCAGCACTGAGATGCTTTCACTGCCACTGGATCCACAAGACTTTCCATCCACTGGCCTGTGATCTTCCTACATTCGGCATCATTGCATGTGTTGCATGAGTCTGAAGAGGAATTTATAGACTGGTATTGGACATATGGACTAATATCAGACTTATGGACTTGATCTGGGCTGGAATGTTTTCTCAAAACACAATCTCTTCTTTTATATAAAGCTCTTTCTTATACACATATAGGTGTCTCCCTGGATCTGTTTCTCTAGTCTACCAGGACTAACACACCTGCAAAGAAAATGCATTTATTGGCTTACAGTTTTACTCTCCACTACCTTTTGGAAATGAAATAGTTCAGTAAGACCTAAGGGTTACTCTCTTGTTTTTTTGGTGGTGTGGAGGTGGATATAGAGTGGGAGATACTCTCAATCTCAAGGGTGGGGCATCTACCACACATATACAGATGAAGGGTAGAGTTTTTTAGATCACCTCCTCACCAAGTGGGTAAAAAACAAAAAAGACCAGACAACTGGGAAACATAACAGGATGGTATGTTTCCTTCTGAGTTATACCCACACAACATTTCCCTGGGTGGTAGAATATCAGATACAGAAGGATTTGACTAAAGCAGGATTAGAGGTTTTATATAGAGAAGTATTAATTATTTAATAGACTGTCCGAGTAGGATGCAATGTGATATACAAGAAAGGAGGGTCCCATTGATGGAGTCCACTGCTGCCTTTAGGAAATTTTAGGCTATGGATGAATGGTGATGGAACAGCAGATACAATTACCTACAATTACAGAAACTTCCCAAATATATAGGCCCACATAAAAAATAAATAGCATAAAGGAGAGATAGTCACCTCCAGAAAGACTGACTGAATGGCCAGTTAGGGACAGAATACAATCAACAAGATTGGCAGAGAACATTGATTACCTCAGGAAAGCCAACATAGCTCGGAGGTAGAGAGTGGTGGTGGGGACCACCAGATTCCCTTTTCTACAACACTACCAGTGACACTCACCACTTGTCTGTCAGTTTGTCATTCTGTTTTGCTGTGATGCTGAAAGCTATGTCACTGGCATTTCAAATGCCAATAAAGTCACCCAAAATAAACAGGTTTCAATGTAGCTTCCAGATTAAGAACAGACCATGAAGAAGGAATTAACTGTCCACTTTGGAGGAATTATCCACGGAAAAAATCTTATGCATAGCATCAAAATATTGTCAGTTACTAAAAACTTAATGAATAGAAGGAGAACTTTGTCTGAGATAGTGCCAGAATATGAGCCTCTCAGATCAGACGCCACTCAAAATATGACCGAGGAAGAGCTTCCTTCTCAAAGTAGAGTAGACCATAATGGTATTGTTGGAGTAAAGCCTGCTGGAATAAATCCTTTAGGACCTTAATTTGCTTGTGGTGTGCAACCCAAAATGAGAAGAAACAGCTGCAAACATCAATTAATTGGAACTTAGAATGTATGAAGTATGGATCTAGGAAAATTGGAAGTCATTAAAGGAACACATAAACATCGATATCCAAATCATTAGTGTGCTGAAATGGACTGGTATTGACAATTTTGGATCAGAAAATAATATGGTTTACTATGCTGGGACTGGCATAATCAAGAAGAATGACATCATAAAAAGGAAATTTCTAGATCTATATTGAAGTACAATGTTGTCTGTGATAATATAATGTCTATCTGCATATAAAGAAATCCAATCAATAAAACAATTATTCAAAATTACTACTATGGCTAATAATTCAGATTCAATAATTCTACCAATTTCTTCAGTGTGAAATTAATCAAACATGCGATTAAGATGCATTGATTGGTAACTAGAATATAAAACATGGCAACAAAGAGAAAGGGACAATAGTTGGAAAATATGATCTTGGTAATGGAAACAGCTGGAGACCACCTGATAGGATTTTTCAAGACGGATGATTTTTTCATAGAAATTAACTTTTTTCAATAACACAAACAGTGACAATACATGTGGAATTAGACCTTAGGCTGTGAGCCGAATGGTCAGCAATTTGAAACCACCAGAAGCTCTCAGGGAGAAGAACTGGACTTACTGCTCCACAGGGGGTCATTATGAGTCAGCATTATGAGTCAGCATTGACTCGATGACAGTGATTGGGGAGAAAATGGAAAAGCTCAATATCAGTAGCTAAAACTATGCCAGGAGCTGACTCATGTGTAAATTCAGGTAGAAGCTGAATGAAATTAAAACAATTGCACACGACCTAAAATAAATATAACCTTGATTATATCGCACCCAAATTTCAAGAACAAGTTTGACACATTAAGCACTAAATACAGAAGATCTGATGAACTGTGGGAAGACATCAAAAATATTTCATGGAGAAATCAGGAAGTCATTAAAAAAGACAAGAATGAAAGAAAAGATCAAAATGGATGTCAAAAGAGACTCTAAAACTTATTCTTAATCAATTGTAGAGTAGCTAAGACAAATGAAATAATGAAGTCAAAGAGCTGAACAGAAAATTTCAAAGGGCAGCTCAAGAAGCTGAATAGTGCAAAAACCTAGTTAGGAAGCCAAAAAGGAAGAACACACTTGCCATATCATAAACGGAAAGAACTCAAGAAAGTTCAGGCCTTTAGTTCCAATCCTGAAAAAGTCTATGGGCAAAATATTGAACAATGCAAGAAGTATCAGAAGAATATGGAAAAAATACCAGTTCCTTTACCAAAAAGAACTAGTTGACATTATGCCATTTCAAAAGGTAGTATATACAGGCATGTACATATGTAAATATATTTTTATCTAACGATAGGGAAATAGTCTATGTACTTTTATCTATATGTTAAGAATTAAGGTAGCAGATGGACATTGGACCTCGACTCAACTGCTCCTTCAACACAAGAACATTTTGTTCTAATAATCCAGAATTCTGTGATGCTCACCTTCCTGCCACGATCGCTGAAGACAAAATGGGTGCGTAAGCAAATTTGGTGAAGAAAGCTGATGGTGCCTGGCTATCGAAATATATAGCATCTGAGATCTTAAAGACTTGATGATAAACAAGATGCCATCTAGCTGAGAAGCAACAAAGCCCACATGGAAGAAGCACACCAGCCTGTGTGATCATGAGGTGTCGATGGGATCAGGTATCAGGCATCTAAGACCCAGAACAAAATCATACCCAAGGTGAATGTGTGTGTGTGTGTGTGTGTGTGTGTGTGTGTGTGTGTGTGTAGTGGAGACCCAAAGCCCATCTGTAGACAATTGGACATCCCCTTATAGAAGGGTCACAAGGAAGAGACGAGCCAGTCAGAGTGCAGTATAGCACCGATGAAACATACAACTTTCTTCTAGTTCTTTTAATGCTTCCTTCTCACGACTATCATGACCTCAATTCTAACTAACAAATCGGACTAGACCAGAACATGTACACTGCTACAGATAAGAGCCCTCAACATAGGGAATCCAGGATAGATAAACCCCTCAGGACCAACAATGAGAATAGAGATACCAAGAGGATGAGGGGATGGTGTGGGGGGAGGAGGAGGAATTGATCACAGGGATCAATATCAAACCTCCTCCCAGGGGGACGAACAACAGAAAAGTGGTGAAGGGTGACATAGGACAATAAAAGATATGAAAACAATCTATAATTTATCAAGGGTTCATGAGGGATGGAGGGTAGGAGAGGTGGGGGGAAATGAGGACCTGATATTAAGGGCTCAAGTAGAAAGAAAATGCTTTGAAAATGATGATTGGCAACATATGTACAAATGTAGTTGATACAATGGGTGAATATATGGACTGTGATAAGAGATATAAAAGCCCCCAATAAAAGTATTTTAAAAATTTTAAAAAGAACCCATGGTACTGAAGGAAGAATTCCAAGCTGCACTGAAAGCATTAGACATAAACAAGTCTCCAGGTATTGATGCTGTAACAATGAAAATGTTTCAACAAGCTGTTGAAGCACTAGAAGCACTCACTAATGGCAAGAAACTTGGAAGATAGCTACTTGGTCAACTGACTAGAAAAAGATTCATATTTGTACCGATTCCAAAGAAAGATGACCCAATAGAATGCTCAAACAAAGAATAATATCACTGATATTGTATTCAAGTAAAATTTTGTTGAAGATCACCCAACAACAGTTGCAGCAATACATTGACAAGGAGCCAGAGTTTCAAGCTGGATTCACAAAATGACGTGGAACAAAGGATATCATTGCCAGCATCAGGTGGATCTTGGCTGAAAGTATAGAATAATAGACGTTTACTTGTGTTCTATTGATTCTGCCGAGGCATTAGATGGTATGGATCATAACAAACTATGGATAGCTTTGAGAAGAATGTAAATTCTAGAATACTTCATTGTTCTCCTGTGGAACTTGCACACAAATGAAGAGGCAGCTGTGCAAACAGAGCAAGGACATATTGAATGGTTTCAAATCAGGAAAAATGTGTGTTGGGTTGTAGCCTCTCATTGTACTTATTTAATCCGCATGCTGAACCAATCACGAGAGGAGCTGAACTATATGTAGAAGAATGTGATATCCAGACTAGAGGAAGGTTTATTAACAGCTTGTGATAAGCAAGTGACACACCTTTTTCAACTGAAAGTGAGCAGGATTGGAAGCACTTGCTGATGAAGATTAAGGGTTGCAGCCTTTAATATGGATTACAACTCAATGTAAAGAAAACCAAAATTCTCACAACTGGACCACAATAGGTAACATTAGGATAACATCATGATAATGGAGAAAAGGAATTTGTCTCACTTGGATCCACAATCAATGCTCATGGAAGCAGCAGTCAAGATATCAAAAGACATACTGCAATAGGTACGTATGCTGCAGAAGACCTCTATAGAATGGAAGAGCAAGGATGTTTCTTTAAGGACTAAGGTGCGCCTGACCCGAGCCATGACATTCTCCATTGCATCATATTAATGTGAATGTTGGATATTGACTAAGGAAGACAGTAGAAGAATAAATGCATTTGAATTTTGGTGCTGGAGAAGAATACTGAAAGTATCATGGACTGCTAAAGGACAAATAAATTTGCATTGGAAGAAGTAAGGACAAAGTGTTCCTCAGAGAGAATGGCAAGACTTCATTCCTGGACATATTGTAAGGAGAGACCAGTCCGTAAAGGAGGACAGCATGTTTAGTAAAGTGGAGGATCAGCTTAAAAGAGGAAGGCCCTCATTGAGATGATTGACACTATGGCTGCAAAAATGGGCTCAGCCATAGGAACAATTGTGAGGATGGCTCAGGACCTTGCACTCTTTTGTTCTGTTGTGCATAGTCGTTATGGGTTGGAGCCCACTCTATGGCACCTAACAGAAACTACAGCATGTTTTTGACAGATTGAAGAGGAATAGTATCACATTCACCACCAAAAAGAACATTTAAAGATCTTGAAGTATAGTGCTGTCTGTGATAAGATAATATCCACACACCTAAAAGGAAGATTAGTTAATACACTGTTATTCAAATTTTCACATC
>NW_022111323.1:8089-19291 GCF_000313985.2 Echinops telfairi | reverse complement strand
AATTCAAGAAGACAGATCACATTATCAAAATGAAATATGCAAAGACCCGGAGTTAGAAAGTCTAAAGGAAAGAACACACTCAGCATTTTTCAAACTGAAACAACTGAGGAAAAAAATTTGAGTGTCAATTTGAAATATTGAAGGATTCTATGAGCAAAATTTAAATGATGAAAGAAGCATCAAAAGAAGAGGGATAAAATAGAGTTATCCTATTTTAGGGATAAAAAAACTGTTACCCTATATTCGATTATTTCAAGAGGTAGTATACAACCAACAACCAGCTGTATTGAAAGAAGCCGCACTTAAGGCCTTGGCAAAAATCAACTCTTCAGGAATTGAAGAAATACCAATTGAAATATTTCAATAAACTGATGCGTTTATACCAAGAATTTGCAGCTGACTGGAAGAATCCACATCTGTGCCCATGACAAAGACACATGACCCAGTAGAATGTGGAAATTATTGAGTAATAACACTAACATTGTTGTACTTGCTTTTGATGTGTCCGAGGGTTCTTGGTCTCACGGACATAACAATGGACTCACAGACCACAAACAGCAAGCAGAAAACAATGTTTGTTTAGAAAAGAAAGGAAAGGAAAGCACCTGATAACTTAGTGAGCTGCCACTGAATGAACTGTATTTTGACGGTTTTATCAGATGTAGGAGACATGGTCTGTCTGTGTCTTCGGGTTATGAATGTACCAATCTCAGGTCTGATCACATTTCTCAGGTCCAATCATGAACCTCGTTGTGCTCAATCCACGGCTGGGTCTTGCAAAGGCATGGACAAGGAAGTAAGCAGGCAAAAAGAGTCATGAGTTTGCTGACTTTGGAGTTTAACATCAGCCTGGGGAGGGGTGTGTCTGCTGGTTTTGAGGGAAACTGACCAAAGTTAAGCCATTTTGTTGATTGCTGAATGACCTGCCTCCTTCCCCCTCCCAGCTCGGAAAGTCCTGCAAGTGATTGATTTTAAATTAAAATGTATTCATGTTCCCATGCTTTTTTGTCTACATAAGCTAGCTATTTTCTCCACTCCAGAATGCAATCTAAAGAAGTGCCTTTAGATTCTTGCAGTCCAGTTAACCAAATAAAGACACTTGTAAATTTCAACACATTATCATGGCTGTCATTTATTTGAGCTGGCAGCAGTTTAAGATTTAAAATTAACCTAGGCTGTCTAAATCACCTCCCCAGACATCCTGCTGCCCGAAATGCTTCCCACTGGGTCTTTTTCCACTTTCTGCTTGGGGCTCCCTATCCAAGCCCTGATAGAAGTGCTTTTCCACTTCCTAACAGAGCCAAAAGAGGTGGAGCAGTTTTGGGCTCAGTTCTACAAATTTGTCACCACCAACAAGATCACCATCAGTCCCCTAAGAAGCATCGTGAAATGAGCATCCTGCTGGTTCCAAATGGTGCCTTGAAGAAAAGTCTTACAGCCAAGCAGCTCTGGGCAGATTTCATAACTTTGGATCTTAGTGAGGACAAAACCACTTACTTTTCAGAGAAGTGGGAACAAAATCCCCCCATCCTTGCTTGATGAGCAACAGATCAGACTTTGATGAGCTGTTCTATATGGAGTGGAAGCTTGGAATAATATCTGGGAGTAGCAAACTGGAGAAAGTGGGAATCATTTTCCTACAATTAAAGTTGGTGATTAAAAAAGGAAAGCAAATTAAAAATGTATATAAAGAATTAACCTTGCCTCACTTCTACTTCTTCCTGCATGAGGTTGAGCACATCAGAGATAACATGGAGTGCTTCATCTGATTATTGCCCCCTCTCCCCTCCCAAACCTGGGCAATTAGCTTGAGTCCCCATCTGCTGTGTCAAGTGCTTTTCTTTCCTTTCTTTTTAAGCTTTCTGCCTGCTGTCTGTAATCTGTGAATCCATTCTTTGGCTCAGGAGACCAAGAACTCCTGGACACATAAAAGCAAGTACAACAATATCACATGAAAGTAAAAACTAGATTAGAATAATTGAAAAATTGTCACAGCAGTACACCATCAAGGAGCTGGCAGAAATTCAAGTCAAATTTAGAAGAGGTCATAGCATGAGGGATCACACTGCTGATATGAAATGGACCTTGCCTGGAAGGAGAGGATACCAAAACGATGTCTACTTCTGTTTCACTGACGAGACAAAGGCATTCAAATATATCGGTCTTAACAAATTATGGATGATATTGCAAAGAATGGGAATTCCAGAACACTTAGTTGTGCTATGGAGAGAAAGTCATCCAAATACAAAAGAAGATAGTGAATAATTTAAAATCAGGAAATGTATGTGTCCAGAGTTATTCAAGCTGTACCTGAGCAAATAATCTGAGAATGTAAACTATATAAAGAAGAAAGCAGCATCAGGATTAGTATACAGATGACACAATATTGCTGGCTTAAATTGAACAGGACTTGAAGAATTTACTCACAAGGATCAATATGAATTATGTCAATGTAAAAACAAATCCTCACAACTAAAGCAATAAACAATATCATGATAAAGAAAGAAGAGATGGAAGTTCTCAAGGATTTTATTTTCTTAGATACACAATCAACCTCATGGCCATCATGGAATCAAATATTGCATTTGGCAAATCTTCTGCAAAAGACTTCTTTGAAGTGTTAAAGAGTATAGATTTCACTTTTAGGATTCAGGCGCACCCCACCCAAGCCACCACATTTTCAGCCACTTCATATTCATGTAACAGCTGTACAGTGAATAATAAGGACCAAAAATAATTGATACATTTGAATTATAGTGTGGACAATGAATATTTATATCACATGGATTGTCAGAAAAATAAACATTGGTCTTGTAAGAAGTACAGTCAATATACTCCTTAAGAATGAGGATGTGCTTCTTCCATATGGACTTTGTTGCTTCTGAGCTAGATGGCCACTTGTTTATCGTCAAGCCTTTAAGACCCCAGATGCTATATCTTTTTATAGCCGGGCACCATAAAAGGGAAATGCAAAAATTTCTGGTTACTTATTTTTAGAAAACAATAAAAAGTGAGTATCAGGTGATCACACTTTTCAAAGGAGGAGATCCAGTTGCATTTCTCTAGGCCCATCTGTGAGGTGCAACAAACAGATTAGCAGTTTTAAACTCATAGTCATAGGGTTTACTTGTCAAGAATAAGACATCAAAGAGGAGTGGCAAGGGAGTGGGGAGGGAAGGGAAGAAACGAGGAGTTGATACCAAGGGCTTAAGTAGAAAGCAATTGTTTTGAGAATGATGATGGCAACTATGTACAAATGTGCTTAACACAATGGATGGATGGATGGATGGATTGTGATAAGAATTGTACGAGCCCCCAATAAAATGATTTTTTTTTAAAGAATGAGGATGGTGAGACTTTCTCTCAATTACTTTAGACATGTTGTCAGGAAGAACCAGTCCCTAGAGAATAACATCATACTTGACACAGTAGCTGCAATAATGGACTTAGACATACAAATATGTAGATGGTTGAGAAATAGTCAATTTATATGGCCATGGTAGCCATAATTCCTTTTATGATGCTCTGTAAGTTCTAGGTTCTATGCCTGTGATTATAATCCCATATTGAAGGGAGTTATCTGTTACAGGATTAAGCTGAGATGTATTGTGAGCCTCTATCCGTAACTCAAATCATCAACTTTTACTTCCTTGGAGGTATAGTTGGCTGAAAGATAAAAACCACACCTGAATATAAGAATAAGCCATCTCAGAAACAGGAACACTGAGAAAAGTTCCAGGACCATCACCATAAGATCCATCAGTGGAGCGCATTCAACATCTCTGCCTAAAGTGTCAGAGACTGATTCCAGAGGTACCAGAGACTGCAGCACTGAAACCATGGAACAGAGCAAAGAAAACAGGCTGATACCAGAGGCCATGGCAAGGAGATCATGAAACAGCATAAGAGCAGCACCGAGACTATGAGACTGTGAATCAGAGCAGTGGGCTCATTTTTTGGCCCATGGAGGTGGAGGCTAAGGGACTGCATGGCTGAGAGGCTGAGGAACAGAGAGAGAGAATTGGCTGCTGGCTGAAGAGAGGCACTGGTATGGACCAATGACTATATCTTTACTGTTTATTGATCCTGACTTGTGGTAGCCTATTATCTTCCCTAATAAGCCCCCATAACTGACTCAATGGCACCTAACAAAAATATACTTTGTGTGGGGCTATTAAAAATAAATAAAAGGAGCCTTGGTTATGTAATGGATTGTAAGTCAGCAGTTTGCCTCCACCAGTGGTCTTTTGGGACTTTCTGCTTTTGTAAGAAAGTCTGTACAACTCAAAAGGGCGGTTTTACTCTGTCCTATGGGGTCACTCTGAGTAGGAATTAATTAAATGGCAGAGGGTATTTTTAAAAGAGAAAGAGCCAAACCCAATGTTGTCCAGTCATATGATAAAAGACATGTCATAAGACACCACAGATTTTTTCAAGGCAGTAAATCTTTATAAAGGCAAAACACCATATCTTTCTCCTACAAAGCAGCTGGTGGGTTTGAACTATAGAACTTTTGGTTATCAGGTGAAATATTTAGCTACTGTGCTACTAAGACACTTATGTGTGGATATGTTATGTGCCATCGAGTCAATTCTGACCAAAGCGACCCTATGCACAACAGAACAAAACACTACCCAGGCCTGCGTCATTCTCACAATTTTTCCTATCCTTGACCCTATTGTAGCAGTCATTGTGTCTCCATCTCATTGAGAGCCTTCCTCTCTTTCACTGCACTCCTAGAAAGTATTACTGGTCAACTGGACAGGCAGCTGTTTTATTTGCTATGAAGCCCCTGATTTGACTTGTGTTCTCAACTCCCTGCGGGCCAATTCAGGAAATCGCACACAGAAGCATATCAAGGTGAGACTAGAAAACAAACTTTAGCCAATTTTGATGCAACCATCAATGAAAATTTCGAGAAACCTAAAAGCAGAAACACTCAAGGGGTGTTCTACTCTGAGAATCTTCCCACTTATATAAAACAATCCCATGACCTGTGAAGGGAGGTATACTTTCTACCTCTAAAACATGTTGTATTAAACTATAAGAAGCCATTATTAGTAAGCTTGGAGGATTATTAGGGAAAACAAATAGTTAAGTGTCACAAATACATACCTTCTTCAGAGTTGACTGGTCTTAGACTATCTAATAGATTCCCAGAGAGTATTCTGTTATCTAATGGGGTCATGGTGCTGTGTTTTTTAAGCAATAACTACTTTGAAATATGCCCAGAGGTGGTGTTGTTACATGCCATCAAATTGGTTCCAGCCCATAGTGATCCTATACACAACAAAACCAAACACTGCCCGGTCCTGTGCCATAATCACAATTGTTCCTATTCTTAAGCACATTGTTGCAGCCACTGTGTCAATACATTTACTTGAAGGCATACCTTTTCTTCATTGTCCCTCTACTTTACCGACCATAATGTCCTTCTCCAGGGACTTGTCTCTCCTTGATAACATGAATGTATATTAGATTAAGTCTAACAGTCCTTGCCTCTAAGGAGCACTCTGGCCCTACTTCTAAGACAGATGGGTTTGTCCTTTTAGCAGCCCATGGTACTTCCAATATTCTTCTCCAGCACCATAATTCAAATGCATCTATTCTTCCACGGTTTACATTATTCAGTGTCCAACTTTCACTGTATCTGAGGCAAAGGAAAAGAAATACCATGGTTTGGGTCAGGTGCACCTTAGCCCTCAAAGTAACACCCTTGTTTTTCAGTACTATAAAGAGGTCTTTTGCAGCACATTTACCTAATGCAGTATGTCTTTTGATCTCTTGACTGCTGCTCCCATGAGCATTGCTTGTGGATCCAAGCAAGACAACTTCAAACTTGTCTCCATTTACCATGATGTTACTACTGGTCTAGTTGTAAGGATTCTGGTTTTATTTATATTGAGTCGTAATCCTTACTGAAGGCTGCAATCCTTAATTTTTATCAGCAAGTCTTCCTCATTTTCAGCAAGCAATGCTGTGTTATCTGCTTACCACCGGTTGCTAACAAGCCTTCTTCCAAACCTAGTGCCACATTCTTCTTCATATACTCTGGCTTCTCTGATGATTTGCTCAGCATAAACCAAGAGGTAGCGGAGGCCAAAGCCCTGACCAGACAATTATTCCAAGATGCCTATATACTACCAGGCAATTCTTTGCATATCTGTTCAGTTGACTACCAGCTGTGTATGATGTATGTTGCATTAAATTCTCTGAGGAAGGGAACCAGCCCCTCATACTATCACGGGTTTGGTAAGTGCAAATGTACGGTTAAGATATATAAAGGTTATAGTAAAGTCATAGAGAATAAGAAGAGAAAGTAAAATAAAGGAGTCAGACACATTTCATGGTAGCATGCTCACCTCAACCCCTCTTGGTGGTACACGTGGAGGTGAGAGATGAGAGGGCAGGAGAGAGAGCAATTTATTTCTAACCAAGACTTAAATATCTTGGGGGACATGCAAGCCCCCTAATTACAGGTAAAGACATACATCATAGGAAGAGGTTGTACTATAGGTAATACAGTAATGGGATGGGGACGAGCTAGGGGTGTACACCTTATAGGAAGAGGAGGGATTAAGGGTATGCATGTGACAAGATGGGCAGAGCCTAGATTCATGTTGGTGGCCTAGCCTTGATTGTCTTTGAGCTGGAGATGGCTTATTCTAAGCTTTCAGGGGAAGCAATTCACTGTCCCTAACAGCAGGGAGTGAGCTCCACCTATAGCAGGACAGACAATAAGTTCTGCTTGTTCCATGGCTGATGCCTTCAGGGAGATAACTTTGACAATCATTTACCATTAGTTGCAAGCAGCGCCCTAGGTCTGACATATATTTGGGGTAGAGAAGCTGGGGAAAAGTCTTTTGTATCCCACAATTCTCTAGATAAGTTTGATCATCTTTCTGGAATCACCATAATCATGGGACTGATCAAATGTGTTATAGTCCCCAGGAACACTAATATACCAAAATAGTTGTTGTCAAGGTCATACGTTAAGAATCAAAGAAATGGCAGCCTAAGTTTCTGTGTAGGAAGACACCTCTAGGCATATAACAACCAAACAGGTGAAGCTAAAATTTTAGGAGAGGCAGAATTGAGGGGATGTCTAAAAAAGATAACAGTTGCTTTCCAAGCATGGGATCAACTCCCATCATCTCCATGATTGATTAATTGAGCTAATTGGTGCACACCAGAGGAAGTAATTTCTTCTGGTGATTTTTGACCCACTCACTATATAATTAATGAGAAAATGTAGGCTTACAAAATTAATCTTGTAGCTACAGGTTAATTTGAACAATTCAAGGTTATGTAACGAACCCTTAGTGTGCTAACAGGATGGTCGGGAAAGTGCAGCCAAATAAAGTTTTCTTCCTCTTATTTTTTTCTCTTTTCTCATGCAATCTAAGGAATACACCCCCCCCAAAAAACAAAAAAACAACCAACAACAATGCCTTTATCTTTCCAAGTTTTGATTACAGTATGTCTTGGGGCTATACAAAAGGTTTTCTGTGCCAACTCACCCTGGAACAAGAGTCTGAAGAAGAACTATCCTATAATGAATCTTTCCTAATTCATCTTAATCTTAACCACTGTGTGAGTAAATGAAAGGTTATAAACTCATAACTGAGTACTGTAATTATTTACTGAGAGCTATAACCTTGCATGAGTACAATTTGTCATAGCTCACCACACAGTTATAGTAAACAATAAACAGTCAAAAAATGCATGGTATCTGAGGAAGAGGAAGACGGCTGTACCAGGATTGTTGAACTGTTGGTAGGTGGACAAACATGTTCTTGCTACATCAACACTGTATTAATATTTTTTATTCCCCATTTGTTTTTATTTGTTACATATTTCCACTTAGTTTTTCTCTCTTGTCCCTGAATTAACTCGAGTTAATGCGTTACTACTTCAATTGTAGGAAGAAAGCAGCCTTTCCTTTTTTGCTTCTATTTTTCTTACTTCATTATGCCCGGAACACTGCTTCATTCTCTTTTGTGAGTAACCAGAGCTTCTTACAAACCACCCCTCACAGGAAGGATAGAGATTTAGGCAGCCTGGGCAGGAATATTTGCAGTGGTCACCACAAAAGAACATTCAATGGGGGGGAAAATGTTCCAACCAAGCAAATAACTGCTTGATTAACTGTATTCTTCCTTTGACCAGATAAGCTTTCCTGTGCTCAATGACAGCTGGAATGCTGTTCTTGTACTTGACGGGGTGGTGTGTGTGTGTGTGTGTGTTTGTAAAAGACAACAACAATGTGGAGTTGGGTCAGAGATGCCATATTTTCATAGGGACAACACAAGGAGGACGCTACATTTTAAAGGGCATAAAAATAGAGGACAAAGGATCCTCATCATTCCAGGACAGAAGGCCACGTCGCTCTCTTCAACACTGAATGCTCGGAAAGACCAGACACCACTTGCAAGTGGAGTGCCGGAGCTGGGCCCAGCAGAGGGGCCAGACGCACTGGGCACCTTCTACCCTGGCCTTTGTCTTAGGAGGAAGCATGGATGTGGACTGGAGGCAACCCCACAGCTGCCAGAGCAGACCCAGTGATGAGGTTCTCGGTTCTTCGCTGAGCCGCTCAAACGGACCATAAACCAGATACGTCACTTTCAAGAATGGGTCCAGCCAGGTCCAAGTGCCCTTTAGATGCCTCATCCTTCTTGTTCTAGCAGCCTCTGGCGTGTTTCCATCACATTTTCTTCCATGATTTCTGGCTTTAAGATATCTTTGATCTGATATGGAAGGGACACTTCATAGTAGTACAGGATGCTGGTATCCTACAGCATCATCCTCTGAGTTACCATGGAGACAATGCAGTTTCGAAGCCGAGATATCACCTCTCGATCAGCAAGGGATACAGGCTCCAAGTTGGCAGGAAAGCCTCCTCTTCTTTTTGCTCAGGAATCGGACAGTTCCAGATGACGTCATTGTTCCCCAGACTCTCTGAGGCATCGCATGGCAAGTCATGGAAATGAGTCGTTTGCCATTTGACCAGGGAGGGGGACACCTGGACCAAAACTCCCTGGCCTAGTTTGCCGTATTTCAACTCCTCGTGTGCAGGGAGACTGCTCTGTCGGAGAACACTGCCTGTACCTCGGCACTAATCAGGTCCCCTTCCTGCAAGAAACCTCTCATTGCAAGCTCATCTTCTGCAGATCGCCGCCTCAGCTCTCCTCCGGGAAGGTTCATGGACGAGAGAAGCAAGACTGAGTCCAGTCTGGAGTTGGTCTCATCTTCCACCTGTTCTGTTGAACCTCTGTGATTCTCCCCACAACAATGTCTTCCACTTCACCATTATACCTGGTATTCAGCGCTTTCACACAGATCAACTTGTTCACTCTCTCCACAGAGCCGGACACCAATGCGATGAGCTTCTCCTCCCCCATGTAGGTCCCATGGCCCCGCATGAAGCCCGTGTCGGTAGTGATCTTGTCGCCCAGCACCACCAGGTATTTCTTCGCCTCGCGACCCAAGCTTTTGCAGGCGCAGTCTGGGACGCACCACTGGCGAGTCCCAGCAGACGCTCGTTGGGCGGGGCTGGGCGGGGCCCCAGAGAAGCCGCCAATCAACACTATTAATATATGTATAATTCTGGCAAACCTGTGACTGACATTCTCAGTGATGATTATTGTAAAGTTTCCTGACAATTAACCCTTTTGTTGTATTGTAAAGTTTCCTGACAATTAACCCTCTTTGTTGGTGTAAATGGCATCAAGTCACTAAAGGATTGATTCTGTACAAGTGAATAGTTCAGGTACCGTGATATGGAGTTAGTCTACATCAGCCCAATATCCCTTTCTTAACAGGGCTTTAAAAAATTAGAACCAGGGGCTAATCATTGACAATATGTATTTACAGAAGATTGTTGTACCCTGGGAGGGATGATTGATAAGACTCTCTACCATAAAGAGATTTTAAAAGGAATCCAAAGGCAGATAAAACAAACAAACAAACAAAACCCCATAGATCCAGGAATGGGCTTTGGGCTCCCAATAGCTCCAATTTAAGAACAATTAGATCTCACACCATGGCCTTGCTCAATACTCGCCCTCAGGAAGGGAACACAGAAGATAATAAGTTCTATAGCAAAATGTGGCAAAGAAATTAGTGCCTAGCTTTCAGATAAAATAGTTTCTCGGGTCTTAAAAGCTTGTCCCCAAACAAGCAGCCATCTAAAAGAGATGGAAGTCCACATGGAAGAAGCACACCATCATCAGTCACCAAATGATTGTAAATCATATAATCCAAAGAAGGCATTAGTATCAGACCCTAAATTGTGAAAGTCTAGTTTGCAGAAATCTATGGATGACAGTGGGAGCCCAAGATACATTTGTGGGAACTACATAGGAAATAAGCCTCTGCTGAGTTCCCTCTATCCATAATTGAGTTATGGGAGGAAAGTGGTTACTAAATAGAATGCATTAGAGAGATGAGTTTCGGAGATCAAAGGAATAATCCTGACTTTAACAGTTAAAATTTTGTCAATTGGTCCCCCAATGATGCACACTGGACCTGATCTTGTTTTTACATTTTCTGTATTTTTGTTTTGCTTTGTTGTTGTTTTATTTTTCATATTAGGGTTTATCTCAGAGGTGTTATGCAATTGGGGGTTACTCTCTTGAAGTTGTGTTATACATTTTTCTGTTTTTCGGTATATGAAACCCAGGATTTATGAACCTATGGGGACAGCAAGTAAAATAAGAGTTTAGGGCAGTGTGGAGGGGAGGGGTATAGTGGTGGGGTATAGTAGTGTTGGTGGGAGGGGGTGTGGCAAAAGGGAATTGATGTCGAGGTGTCCAGGAAGGAAAAGAATGTTTGAAAATTGATTATGGTAGCAATTGTAAAATTCTCATATACAAAACTGGAGTATATGTATTAACACCCAATTAATAATAATTTTTTTAAATTAAAAGGCAATGAAAAAGCACCAGAAGTCTACTTCAATAATTATATATACTATATTATACTAATATCATATTATATCAATTTCTATATAAGTAAATGATAATATATATAACTATATATAATTGATACGTTAAAAGCAGAGATACCATGAGCCCCCGGAACTGTCGGTCCCATTGTTTTCTCCTCCAAATTGTTCATCCAGCCTATCTTATTTAGACAGACCTGCGGAGATAATAACATGCACAAAAACAAGACAGAGCAAAACCAAGCAACAACATACAA
>NW_022111323.1:0-7152 GCF_000313985.2 Echinops telfairi | reverse complement strand
AAAAAGCAGAGATAAAGTGAATTACTTATAAAATGTTCAATGAAAATCAAAGGAAGGAAAATAAAGAAGTAAAAAGGAAAAACAATTTAAAAAGCGCTATAAGCATCATAGATATTATTCCAACTATATCAATAATTCATTTTTGAGTTAAATATTGAAATTGTTTTCCTAAAAAGGATAAACAGATTCAACAATGTGTTGCCTACAAGAACCTCACTTTAAATGTAATGCTTCAATAGCTGTATCAACATCCCTCATTCATACCAGGGATGCAAGGATGGTTCAACATTAGAAAACCAACCAGTATAATTGTGTTAGGCCAGATTGACTAGAAAACAAATGCAGTGACTTTCATATATGTATAATAAAGTGCTTTGTATCAAGAAGTAATTATATAGCAAGAAAGTTCCCCAGCTCAGTTTAACTCAAGGCCATAAGTCCAATATTAATTGTGTTAATCCGGGTAGACTAGAGAAACAAATCCAGGGAGAAACTAATATGTGTGTAATAGGGCACTTTGAATCAAAGAGCAATTGTGTATTGGGAAAACATCCCAGATCAGTCCAGATCAAGTCTATAAGTCTGATATTAGCCCATATATCTGATACCAGTCTATAAATTCCTCTTCAGACTCACACAACACATGCAATGACTCCAAATGCAGGAAGATCACGAGCCAGTGGGTGGGAGGTCTTGTGGATCCAGTGACAGTGGAAGCATTTCAGCGCTGGCAGGGGTCTCCACGTGGCTCTTCCAGCTCCAGGACTCTGGCTCCATCAGCGTGGCTCCATGTGGCTTTTCAACAGGAATGTGTAGCAGAGAGTGTGTGTGTCTGGCCTCCAGTGAGTTATTTATCTCTGCTGCCTCCAAATGAAGTCATGAAGCTGCAACCCGATTGACGGGCTAGACACCACCCCTTTGCAAGTTGACAAATTATGTAAATGCCACAATAGTCCATAAGTCCCTCTTCAGACTCATGCAGCCACGTGCAATGGTGCATAATTCAGGAAGATCACAGACCACAGATTCATGCGAATTCAAGGTCGGTGGAAACATGACAGGCCTCCATTATCTCTCAGGGTCAGTGCCCCAGTCCCAGAAAGAAGGAAGGTAAAGGGGGTTAGAGTTAGCAGTTGCCAGTGTCTCACACTTTTATACAATTAAGGGTCATCAAATTGCCATTTGATTAACAGGTTTGACTCTATCCCTACACTTTCATGCACCTTCAAGTTGACACAAAAATACCTAATTACCATAGTAATCTAACGCATAAACAAGAAAAAGAACTATCTGATCATATTAATAGATGCATTTGACACTCTCTAACACTCAATTCTAATAAAAATACTCAACAAAATAGCAATAGAAGATAAATTCCTCAGCATAATGAAGGCTATATATGAAAATCCAACAGTGAACATCCCACTCAATGGCAAAATATTAGAAGTATTTTTCCTGAAAATGGGGATCAGACAAGGATGCCCCTTTTTCCACTCTTATTCAACATCGCGCTAGAAGTCTTAGCTAGAACCATTAGGCAACAAAAACAAATAAAAGGAATACAATGAATCAAAGAAAAGATGAAACTACTATGATTGGAAACCCCAAAGACTCCACACAAAAAAATCATTTTAAAGAATTGAGGGATATAGTAAAGTAACAGGAAGCAAGATCAACAAGCAGAAATCAATTGGATTACTATATACCAGGGAAGAGAAATCTCAAAAAAGACGTCAAGAAAACAATATCATTTACAATAGCCACACACGCAACATGAAATATTTAGGAATAAACATAATCAAAGAAACGAAAGACCTTTACAATGAAAACTGCAGAAAACTATCACAAGAAACCAAAGGAGAACTACACAAATGGAAAAATATTCCTTGTTTCTGGGTAAGAATACTTAGTATTGTGAAAATGTCAATACTATTGAAAGCAATCTATAAATAAAATGCAATTCTGATCCAAATACCAACTTCATTCTATAAATAAATGGAAAAATTAATTACCAACTTTATATGGAGAGGGACAAGATCTAGGATAAACTAATAATTCCTTAAAAAGAAGAACGAAACAGGAGACTTTGCACTACATGGCCTCAAACCTATTATATAGCCACAATCTTCAAAACAACCTGGTACTTGTACAACAATAAATATATAGACTAGTGTAACAGGATAGGAAAAGCAGAAATAAATGCCTCCACCTACAGACAAATGCTTTTCAACTAAGGACCAAAAATCATTAAATGAAAAAGAGGCAGCCTCTTCAACAAATTATGCTGGTAAAATTGGATCTGCATCTGCAGAAGAAAAGAATAGGAACTATATCTTGCCCCATTAACAAAAATGAATTCAACATGAATTAAGAGAAATTAAGTGCAAATGAATCTCAGTGCTACAAGGATCATCAATGAGGAAATTGGGGACTTCTGCTCTGTGCTCCCATTGTTAGATTGGAAAATTAAGAGGTAAGGAGGCCAATCTTGGGAAATGGAATGCTAGAAATACAATCCCAGTATCCTAGGTTTTGTGATTCAGACCTTCCTTCCAATTTTTGCCCACAGAGTGATTCTAGAGCTTGCTGTGGTGCTCTAACTTCACTGTGCTTGTCTGTGAGGTTTCCACACCCCTCACCAAGACCAGTGAGATGGAATCACCCCTTCCTGCACCCTAGATCCAAGACCTTCAAGCATGCTGTAATTTCCCCAGACATACTGCTGACCAAGTGTGGGTCATATTCCCAGGCCCATGGTTAGCCTCTAGATACAAGCATTGAGAGCTCACCCTGGTGCTTCCCTCTCTGCTTGTGCATTCTTGAGCTTTGCACCTCCCCTCCCTGTCCAAGAGCAGAGGGACTGCATCATTCACCCTATTTTCCCCTTCTCCACAGCTCCACTCCTGTCTTGTCAGCATACGGTAACAAAAGATAATTACTTTAGTACAAATTTACTACAGTCAGAGAGCAGCAGTATCTGCCAATTAGAAACCCCTGGGTCATTTACCCGAGGCAGATCACACATCCCCAGAACACAGCCTATGGAACTACTCCGGAGTGAGCCAACACAGCATCTAAGAGTGGGCATGGTGGAGAACACAGACTCAGTGAGCCCCAAACTCACTCGACCAATCTAATCTCCCTTGCCTAGGGAACAATGTCACACAGTCCCATACCAAGATACCTTGGAAGACCTTTAAAAACAATCATTCTGAGGCTGTGTTAGCTTCCTGAACTTCAGATTGCAGTCATTACACACCTGGCTCATTAACAAAGCTTTAACTTAACAAATCAGGGGGAAACCACCAGGTTCTTAAAAGCAGTCCTAGGGAAGTCTTGGAGAGTCTGCTCAAAGACCACAAAATAGCAAGTCAATAAAAACAAGACTTCCACATAAGACACCACCCCACTGAGGATGACATTGCTGTATGCCCTAGGCTACCTTGGTAGATGACAGGAACAGACCCAGCACCACCACCACTAGGCCACCTTCACCATCCGAAAAGAGAAAATCCCATCCCCTGTGACCAGATTCACCAGCGGTACAGTCTCTCACAGTAATTAACTGAAATCACAAGAAGACAGCCCTTGAAGCCATACCAGACACAAAATCATCCCCTAGTCTGAATCTCATGCCTGACACCCTAGGTAGGTAGTAAAACAGTATACCACCAAACACTGTTCCTACATAATACTCTGGGTCTACAGGGGACTCTGGTAGATTAAATATACCCCTCCCTTACCCCAATCACAATAACCTCTGGAACCTGTTCCTTCCACTTCAGCAACACACAACCTCCTTTTACTCACCAAGTACAATCACATCTTCCATAACCCTCTTCCCCAATTCATTAAAAATTACTATACCTACGGGAATACTTCCTATGGTTAGCACCACCACGTAAAACCTACTCCAGAACACCTAAACTCTAATTAGCCCTCTCAACCAACTAACACTCCCTCCTTATCTATGCAAAATATGATTTACCAGCACCTATCTGATACCCCCTAACCAAAAGAGCAAGTCCCCTTACACATCGCAGAAGATAACATTCACCCAAAATGCCAGGGAAGCAAGAGCCAACACCTGCAGCTGCTGTAAAAATCTAGAGAAAAAAGGTCAATTACTAAAGATGGCGCAAACAAAATGGTTTACACAGAAGCAGCAGCCTTTGAACTTCCAGTGAAAGAATGCTTGAGAATACTACTTAGTGCAATTCAGGAAATTAGCAGATCAATCTTGAAAACAAATTAAAAAAAAATAGAAATACTAGAATCCTTACACCTAAGCCAAGTCCAAGAGTTAAGGAGTAACATAGCAGAAATAGATAGAAAAGGTGATGGATGTTGTTAATAGAATGACAGAGATTGAGAACTGTATCAGTGCTGCCGAAGATAACCAGGCAGAAATCAGCAAGAGAAACTGTCAAGCAAAAAACCAAAACAATCAGAAGAAAGCCTGAGGAGGATGTGGGACTCCATGGAACAAAACATTATTATTGGGGTCCCAGAGCAGGAAGTTTGAAATAAGCCTACAGTTAAAATAGTAAGGGGATTTGGGGAATAATATTGCCCCAATGTCACAAAGGAGGAGACGATAATCATTCAGAAAGCAGAGAGAACACCAATTAGATCACCAACACCAATACCAACACCCCCCAAAACACATCAAGACATATAAACTGTCCAAGTTCAAGGAAAAAAGAGAATCATGAGAACAGCTCAAGAGGAAAAAAAACAACCAACACTCACACATAAAGGTAAACAGATAATAATCTCAGACCTCTCCACAGAGATAATGCAGGAAAGAAGAAACTGGAGTAACATGTTCCAAAAACTGAAGGACAACAATTGCAACCCACAAGCCCTTTATCCAGCAAAGCTCTCTGTCAAATTTGAAGGACGTATTTACATTTTCTGATAAGGAAGCATTTAGAGTATTTATTAAAAACAAAACCAACATTACAAAAAAATACTTTCTGGTTCTTTATGGGCAGAAAAATAACAACCAGAGCACACAAACATGGGACCACCACAGGATGTAACGCCACCGAAAAACCAACACACTGATAACAGTACCCAAAACATTATAGAGCTAATGGAGATATGAAGACAAGTATAAACTCTTCACACACACACCATCCTATAAAGGAGAATAAAGGAAAATGTTAAACACAAATAGTACGAGATGGAAAAAACTCTACATTTAGATTTAGTTACACTGAATGTACAATGGTTTGAACGCATGGATTAAAAGACAGAGAGTAGCAGACTGGATTAGACAACGAAATCCAGCAATCTGTTGCCTTCAAGAGACACATCTCAAACTCACAGACAAAAGTAGACAGAGTCAAATGATGGTGAAAATTTTACCAGGCAAATGGCAATAAAAAAGAAGCAGGGGTGCAAATACTAATCTTGGACAAAATAGACCTCAAATTACATGGCATAATGAGAGATACAAATGGACATTACATAATGCTCCATGGATCAGTAGACCAAGAACCCATAAACATAATAAACATATATGTTCCCAATTAAAGACTTTTAAAAGTCATCACCCAAATTCTTAAAAAGATGGAAAGAGAAATCACCGGACAACAATTATATTAGGTGATTTTAATACTTTGCTCTCAAAGAAAGATAGATCCACAGGTAAGAAACTCAATAAAGAAACCGAGGACCTGAACAACACAGTCAAACAACTCGACCTAATAGACATTTTCGAGCTCTCCAACCAACATGCAAAAAATACACATTCTTCTTCAATGTACACAACTAATACTTGAAAGTAGACAACATGCTGGGAGACAAGACAAGCTTGAGACAATTCAAACACATAGAGGTCATTCAAACCACATTCTGTTACTACAATACTCTAAAATCAGAAATTTACTTTAGAAAGAACAAAAAACCGAACACCTGGAGACTTAATAATATGCTTCTAAAAACAAATGGGTATTAATTCAAATTAGAGAGAAAATTAAGTTCCTAACAAAAAATTAGAAAAATCAATACAACATGCTAAAGCCTATGGGATACAGCAAAGGCATTGATCAGAGGTCACTTTATTGCAATAAATCCACACATGAATAAAGAAAAGTATGATCAGCAACTTAACTTAGCACCCTCAGCAGCTAGAGCAGAGCCAACAGCAAAAGAAAATAAGTCATAAAAATTAGAGTGCAAAAAAATAAACTGGAAAGCAGAAGAACAGTGGAAAGAATCAACATAGTAAAACGTCTTTGAAAGGATCAACAAAATCGACAAACTGCTGGCAAATGTAACAAAGGGGAAAAGGACCAGATGTCAATATCTAGAATTAAGAATGAAACAGGGGAAGTCACAACAAACCCCAATGACATAAAAAGGTTAGTTACGCAACACTACAAAAGACTGTATTCCAAGAAACTCAATAATTTGGGGGACATGGACAAATACTTAGAAAATCACTCTCTCCCCAATTTAATGCATATGGACATTAATAACTTGATCAGACCTATGGCAACAAAGGAAATAGACAAGGTCATCAAGAAACTCCCAACCAAATAAAGCCCCAGTCGAGATGGCTTCACAGGAGATTACTACCAAGCATTCAGAGAAGACCTGACACCAATCCTACACAAACTCTTCCAGAACATAAAGGGTTAGCAAACTCCCAAACTCAATCTATGCAGCCAACATTACACTTATAGCCAAACCGGGCAAAGACCAAAAAAAGGATAGAGTGCTTCAGACAGATGTCTCTCATGACTATAGATGCAAAAATCCTAAACCAAATCTTGGCCAACAGAATCTAACAGCATATCAAAAAATAATTCATCATGACCAAGTGGGATTCATACCAAGAATGCAGCAAAGGTTCAACATTCAAAAAACAATCAATGTAATCCAACTACAGGTAAAAAGATTAAATATAGAGTGAGGTTTAAAAATTGGTTTTTTTTTTTTTTAATAGAAGATACTTTAGTTAATAATCACTTATTTTTTCTTCCTACTTCCATCGAGCCAATTCCAACTCACAATAATTTCATTTGAACCTACCAAATCAAACGCTTGTAACAATTAAATCTCAAAAAGAAGCACAGATATTTCTGAACCAAACACAGCATAACAAAAATGAAGTTTTCTAAGTTTTAAGGAAATCTCTGT
>NW_022111322.1:3883550-3885364 GCF_000313985.2 Echinops telfairi | reverse complement strand
CTCTCGTCTTTCCAGGATTGGCATAATCAAGTTAAAATTTCAATAGATATTGAGAAATAACCACACTGAATGGAAAGCTCAAGGTTCATGAGTGATAAGAAACTTTGGCAACTTCTGTCAAATACTACACACTTTTTGTTGAAGTAACTAGAAAGAACAGAGCAATAACTGGGGAAGAAAACAAGTTTTAAAACGGCATGAAAAATATGCAAGGCAAATAAATCTTCTAACTTGTTTTGGAAAGAGGAAGAAATGGACGTAAATTTTAGATATTGACAGTATATGTTATAAATAATCATGGTTTATGCCCTTATGTAATTTATATTGTCATGCAGACTATGAAACATAAAGCAATGAAGTCTGTTGTTTTAAATAGAGGAATTAAAATAATATTGATAATAATGTTAGACATAATAGTAAAATTTATTAATTATTTGCTCTATGATCCTGTCACTTTACTAAATGATTAATATATATAATCTAAATCAAAGCTATCATTTTATGTGGTGAATATTATAATTTTCCGTAAGTGAGTTTGGGGAAGGTTAAACATCTTTTAAAAAGCCATAGAACTTTATGTATTGGGATAAAAAAAATGCAGATGTCTAAGAACATTCATAGAAAAGAATTTTCTTCATTTCTTTTTAAAAGTTTTTGCATTAAAATGTTTTTCCAAACATTTTGATTGGCATACAATTCCCATATCATAAAATTCACAGTTCAATCAGATAAAGAAATGTTATGCACTCATCATCACAGTGTTAGAATATTTTATTTATTCTTCTACTCATTGTTATAAGCTTCTCATTTCCTTCTGACCTCCCCTTAAACAACTTCATTTTATTACTCTCTCTCTCCACATATATACATATATATTTGTGTGTTGATATTGATATACATATAGATATACACAAATATCCATATAGATATATGGATATATAGATAGAATATACATATTAGATATATAGACATGTATATCAATTCTGGTGGTGTAGTGGCTACCTGTTGGGCTTTGATCTGCATTGTTGGCAGTTTGAAACCACGAACAGATCCATGGGAGAAGGGCTGAGCTTTTTACTCCTATAAAGAATTAGTCTCAGAAACCCACAGCGGGTCGCTATGAGTCAGCATTAACACAATAGCAGTGAGAATTTTTCTGTCAGTTTGTCCTACTGTGGTGACTTGTGTGTTTCTGTGATGCTCAAAGCTCTGTCATTGGTATTTCAAATGTCAGCAAGGTGAAAAAGTTTTAGCAGAATTTCCAGACTAAGAACAGACAACAAGGAAGGAATAGGCAATCAACTTGAAAAGGTAGACATTGAAAACCTTGTGTGTAACTTGGAAGCATTGTCAGATACTGAAGGCCTGATGAAAAGAATCAGAACATTGTTAGAGATAATGACTGACGATTGGCCCCTCGGGTGGCAAAGCATTCAAAATGTAACTGATAGGACCTGCTTTCACAAACTAAATTAGGCTATGGCTACATAGATGCTATGAAGCCTGTGTGAGTGGAACTTGCTATTGGGGCACAACTTTAAGGTAAGGAAAAACAGCTACAAAAATCTATTAATTATCTGAACTTGGAATGTATAAAGTATTATAAAAACAAAACTAAATTCAGGGCCAGTGAGTCCAAGTTAAGTCATCTGTATCTAGAAAAATTAGAAGTTGTTAGGGGGGAGAGGAAAATGGTGACTAGTTTAGACTCACCTGTCTGAAGCTCATGCTGCCAGACCAGAAAATTAGGAGGTAAGGTGAAAGAAACTGGGAGATGGAGTCCTGAAATTAGAATTAGGGTACTAGGGTCTCTC
>NW_022111322.1:3880880-3882337 GCF_000313985.2 Echinops telfairi | reverse complement strand
GGAAATCACACCAGTCCTCTTCCATACACCAAGCAGCCGGGGGTTCTCCCCTTTAAAAAGTTGGGGGACCTCCAGCATAAACCCTGAGGCCCTACAAGTGACTGGGGGGTACTCCTGCCTACCCCCAGTGGGGCTCCACGCTGTTACAGGAACATCCACCCAACCTCCAAGGCAATCTCTCTGACTAGGGTAATTCCCTCTGTGAGCTACGGTGCTCTACACCAAGGAGGGTACACCCACATGGCATCCTCGGCACTCCAGTTACAGAGGGAAACACCACACAGGGTGCTCCAACGAGAGACCTGCTGAAATTGTAAATCAAACACTCCAAAAGATGTAAAAGGAAATCACAGGCTCAACAATTATAGTTGGTGACTTTAAGATACCACTCTCTGAAAAAGACAGATCACTGGGAAAGAAAATCAACAAGGAGGCTACAGCTATAAATAACACAATTGGACAACTTGACTTGAAAGATATTTTCAGAGCTTTCCACCCAGATGCAAAATTAATTCACATTCTTTTCAAGCCCACGTGGCACATAATCGAAAATAGACAACATGCTGAGACACAAGTTGAACTTGAGTAAATTCAAGCACATAGAGATTATACAGATGTATCTCTCCAAACACTGTGCCACAAGGTTGAAAATGAACAGAAGGTCAGTGAAGAAAGCAAGGGCAAACAATCGGAGGATGGATAATTCTCTATTGTAAAAAGAGTGGGTATAGACCCAGATCAGAGATGAAATCAGGAAGTTTCTACAAACCAATGAGAACTAAAATGCAACATACCAAAATGTTTGGGATACAACAAAGGCATTTATCAGAGGAAGGCTGATAGCAATTAATGCACACACGAAAAAAGAAGAGAGACTAGTGGATGATATGCTGGCACAGAACTTACACCAATTAGAGCAGAGTCAAAAGACAATCCTACTAAAAGCAAGAGGATAGAAATAATAAAAAATCAGAGCTAAGATACAGGAGAGGGAAAACAAGAAAACAGTAGAAAAAAATTAATGAAGCTAAAAGTGGGTTCTTTGAAAGAATTAACAGAATTGATAGACCAGTGCCAAACCTAACCAAAGAAAGGAAGGAACAAATTTCAATTGCAAGGATGAGGGATGAAATAGGGGACATTAAAATGGACCCTAATGAATTCAAAAGGAGAATTACACATCACTGTGAAGGCCTATACTCTAATGAATTCAACAACTTGGAAGACATGGACAAATATTTGGAAACAACATCCCTCCCTAGACTATTCCAGATGGATGTCAAGAACCTCAACAAACCCGCAACAATGGAAGAAATAGACAAGGTTATTAAGGGATTACCAACCAAAAAATTCCCTGGGCTAGATGGTTTCACAGGAAAATTCTACCAAGCATTCAGGGAAGAACTGACACCAATCCTACACAAACTCTTCCAGAACATAGAAAAAGACGGAAAACT
>NW_022111322.1:3869958-3874218 GCF_000313985.2 Echinops telfairi | reverse complement strand
TAAAATAATAATAATTGATGAATTATCAAGGGTTCAGTGGGGGAAGCAGAGAGGGAGGGGAAAAATTAGGAGCTGCTATCAAGGGGTCAAGTAGAAAGCAGGTGTTTTGAGAATGATGATGGCAACATATGTACAAATGTACTTGACACAGTTGATGTATGGATTGTGATGAGAGTTGTGTGAGCCCCTAATAAAATGATCTTTTAAATGCTGAAAAATTCGTCTTATACTTGAGTATATACTGTATTATATAAATTTTTTTACAAAATGACTTTATTACCCCCCAAAGCACTCTCCATTATACTTAATACGTTTTGCAAATCTGCAATTCCATTCTTGGAAACAGTTTCCAAATTCTTCTGTTTGGATAGCTGACAGCACCTCCCTCGTGATTTTTGTTCACTTCTTCCATGTTGTCAAATCGATGTCCTTTCATGTCCCTATGCATTCGTGGAAACAAAAAGAAGTTGCATGGAGTGAGGTCAAGAGAGTAAAGTGCATGGGGCAAGAGAGGCATACTGTTTTCTGCCACAAACTGGCGCACGGAAATGGCTGTGTGAGCAGGTGTATTGTCATGGTGGCAAAACCAGTTCCCCTTTTACTGCAAACCAGGCCTTTTCTTGGTCACAACTGTTACACAATCTTTTCAGAACCTCTAAATAGAAAGCTTGATTAGCATTCTGACCTGGTGGAACAAACTCCAAATGCACTCCAAAAAGTGGACATTTTTGCCTCTTCAGGAAGTTGACAGGCATCTGAAGTGAGGCTTGTCATCAATCAACATTTCACCTTTTTGAAATGAGAAAACCAATCACACACTTGAGGTTTTTTTCCCATTGCACTGTTCTTCCTTGTAAGCTGTGTTCAACATCACAACAGTTTCTGCAGCATTTTTCCGGAGCAGGAAACAAATTTTCACAGCCACACAGCGTTCTCTTAAATCACCCATCACAAAAAACAAGGTTCAAACAAAACTGCTTTCACAAAAAATTTCACTGTGACCAGAGAGAACCTTCCCAGGCAACGCCACTGGGCGCACTAACTCAGAGCGAGTGGCTTGATGCCCACCTAACAGGAAAAATGCGTGCTAGGAAAGCACTGCTCAGTGGAGCTTTTCTCCATTTGGGGGTGGATGTGAGTACCCTCTCATAGGTCTTACTATAATCCCCACCATATCTTTTTCTACACATATATAGACCTGTCCTTTTGACATGCATCCATTGTCTTTAAGAGTTTCATTGACTTTTTACACAATTAATTGTCTCAAGTTCCTGCAGTATTTTTTTAGGACTCAGTTTTCCCCCTTCCTCCTCCAGCTTTATTGGATAGTTTAAATTGACATTTCTATTTTCTAGGACTTTAGATGCTTTTTCCATCTGAGTTTTAAAAACTAATTACAGTAAATGAAACAGTTGTCTACATGATATAGTATACAAAAATAACATCTTGATTTCTGTGAAAATGCATTTCTTTGCAATTCCTGAACAAGCTCCAAATTATGCTGAGGATCGATGTTTAATCTGGGCTTTAGTTTTAAGTCTTTAAGGGAAAAAATGTGTTCTAAACCTTGGCCATCACCATGTATATGATTACTCCGCATCAACTCTGTGATGAAGTTGTTCCCGTTTACACTTTTATCCTGGGTTCTCTCTCACACAGTCACGTTGTTCTTTGTTTACTCCCACTCAATTGTATGTTCTATACAGGGCCTGATGCAGATGTTATTTGATGTTACAGCTACTGAAGTCAGGCAATCCAAGACCATCATAATGCTAAGATTACAGTTATTATAGAAGTTCATACACACTTCCAAAATTGGTTTAATCACCTACATTGGAACATCTCAAGAGAACCAGCATAGGCCTAATGGTCCAACTCTGCCCCATTCATCAATCCCTTATTCACCAGTGGCGCGGAAAGGGGGTTCTTTAACAAAGCATTACTGTATACATAACACCTCTACCAAATTAAACATAAACTTTTTTGTAGTTAAATGCAGAAAGTCGATTTTCCCCCCCACCCCTTTCCTCCTTTTACACAGCAAGTAAAAAGCTCACTGGCCTAGGAGTAGCCTCTATCTGCCAATCTTTGGCCAGTGAAGAGGATTCAGAGAAAAGAATACAACCATCAATCAGAAAAAGGAGGGGCGACAAAGGAAAATAATTAAGCTGTAGCCTCAATTGTGCATTCCCGTGCAAGGTGCCCTGATTCGCCACAGGGGTAGCAGTTGACTTCGCTTGTCTTGCTGCAGTTGATGGCTACCTGACCAGTCTCACCACACCTGTAGCTCTTCCCTTTAGTGCAGTCTTTTTGAATGTATCCAAATTATCCACAAGAGTAGCACTTCTGCTCATCAGCGTGGTCACAGTCACGAGCCAGAGGGCCTGGGTTGCCACAGTTGTAGCAACACTGCTCGTTCTCTCTCTCTCTCTCTCTCTCTCTCTCTCTCTCTCTCTCTCTCTCTCTCTCTCGCTCGGGCTCCTTGCAGTCCTTGGCAATGTGACCACGTCCACCGCAGTTATAGCAGGCTTCATCCTCCTGAAGACCACAATCCTCGGCAAGATGACCAGACTCACAATGATAACAGATGTCTGGAAGACGAGGAAACAAACTGGAAACTCTGCCATGGCTTCTCATTCCGCGACTACGGCCTCCTCCAGGAGGGCATTCCCGGGGCCAGTGGCCAGATCGCCCACACTTGAAGCATTGCTTGCTGCTCATGGCTTCAGTTAGGTTTCCTTCGGCGTCTGAGTGTGTCCATTGCGGCGGAGGCTCAGACGCAGGGCAGGTGAAAACGGCTCTCTAGGTAGAGGCTGTTTATTTTCAGGGTCCTTGCCTGCGCCACACGCGGGTCTGCACACGCACCACGCAAGCCGCTGCGCACGGTTCCCTCCGCTTCACCCACGCAGCCAATCAGCGCGCGGGGTCTTGCTGTCCAATCAGAGCCACTGCGCAGAGGGCCGCCCTGCCCCAGCGCTGCCCAGGGCCGGCCTTTTCTCCCATGAGCAGCCTTTCCTACTTAGGAGTCATTTTTTAAGGAATCCCTATTTTCTTCCCTGGGAAATGAAAACAGAGGACAAAATTTGGGCACCAGACATACTGATCGATGTGAGGCCATGTTATTGTGCAGAGTTAGAAAAGCATGCTCATTAAAAAAAAAGAGAGAGGTATCATACTGATTTTTTAGTTTAATCTAACACTATATGATTTTTACTTCATTTCTTTATAACTGTACTTTTCCCAAATTAATTTTATTTTAATTCTGTACTAAGTGGAGCCTTATATGCATATTGTTGTTGTTGTTGTTTTTAAAAAAGCATTGGCATCAAAGAAGGAAAGAAGGAAAATAATATGTTGAATCTGTTTCATTTGGATTGAATCCTTCCCTCTGTTCCCTAGAGAACAAAAAGAAGCCCCAGAGGTGTTTTTACCTTTAAATATTACTTCAACCGTGTGGTGTCTATTGATAAATAATCTGTTGTAATAATTATAGTTAACACTCATTATATTATGTAATTGTCTTAATATTCCTCATAAGAGAAGGTAAACTGACATTTTTAAAAACTGAAACTCAGCGGTTAGGTAACTTGCAGGAGAGCACAGATATTTTATTTTGTCATAATTGTTTCTTATTTCTAATGAACTAATTTCTTATTCTTAAAACTTAGTAAAAGTTTAAAGAGTAAGTTAGGTTTTCATTCAACATTTTCATTTGTAATAATATCTTCTGTCAATCATATATGTAATTATGTCTCTAGTTCTATTCTACTCTCCACATCTATTCAGCTTTCCAATCTACCTGTGCACCTACTTGTTGATTACTTTTATTGCAGGATTGTGAAGAGCATCACTTACTTCCACTGCCTTTAACTTTTGTACTTTTCCCAGTGCCTTCTGTTGCCTCCATAATTTTTTACTGATCTTTCTTTTTTATATTGCATAACTTTCACCCAAGTTAATATATATATGTGTATATATATATCTATATATATAAAATATTCTAGTTCGTAATTTATAGCCCTCTTCACTTCCACTTCTGAAAAACATTAAATAACATTTTTCTGTGACAAAAAAATTTCTTGACATTACATAACAGTAGTCAAGTGAAATATTTTTATTTTGTGATTGATTTATTTTATCCAGCATAATATCCACAAGGTTCATCCCTATTACAAGGTGTTGCAATTTTATTCTTTAATAATATTCCTTTGTATGTCTGTGTATTTAATAGTATTCCATTGAGTATATGTGCAAGTTTGC
>NW_022111322.1:3866981-3868336 GCF_000313985.2 Echinops telfairi | reverse complement strand
AAGACAGTGACAAAAAAAGAAAAGCCTATAAATAGTTCAAAGTCTATTTGTTGTCCTTTATGAGTGTTCTCCAGTCAAGTTTCATTGGGCGCCACACCCTGGCCCCACAGTCTATTTTGGTGTTCCCTGGAGACTTCATTGCTCTGCTGCCCTTGCTCCTTTATTGCACACCCCCAGCTTCTCACCTCGGTGTGATGAGGTCAGGGCAGGCACAATTCCCACATTGTATCTCCAGTGTTGTCCCCCATGGTGCTATGGGTCAGTGAGGAATGTCGTGTCTGATAGTGGGGCCGGCCCTATGCTCCTCTCTGTGCATTGGCTGCTCTAAGCAGAAATATTGTCCTCACGGTTTGGTGGGCCAGGATGTGCTTCACTCTTTTTTCCTTCCCCTCATTTGCTACTGTATGCTCTGATCAGACATGTTCCTCTCCTTGAGCTGTACCTTCAGTGATGTCCTCTGAAATGAATTCTTGGGGTGGGCTGCCCACCTAGTTGGTAATGGGCCTACCGCTCTGTGTAGCCAGAAGATGGCTAGAACTTGGATACAAATCAAGGCTTTAAGGATTCACATTAGCATCAGCGTGTTCTGCATATGGATCATGTTGATTCTCAAAGAAATGCAAACATTCCTTGTGTGTGTGAGATTCCTTGAGTGTGGTCCTTGTTCTTTGCTTTATAGAATGTATCTTTACAGCACCTGTTGTTATGTTATCTTAGATAATGTAGTTTTGAGAAAGTCGTTTTTTAGACTTAAAAACAATTTGAGTAAATGTAACTGGTCACATATTCCTAAACTTCAACATGAATAAATAGAGAGGACACAGCTCAGTTCCTTGCTACATGCCCGAACGAGTTGTAGCCCTCTGCTTTTTTACAGATTAATTCTGTGTCCTTCTCGTTCCTTTGTGTCTCCTCATTTACAACTACAGGCCTCTCTATTGGTTCCCTGCTTCATGCCAGTGTGTTGCGTTCTTGTCTTGGAGCACTGGTTTGAAGTCTGGTCACTCTTTCCCTGTGGATATAAATAGTACCCTCCCCTTGGGTGGATTAGTGCCCTACTCTCCCAGCTACCCAGGTCTTTTTGTTTTCTCTCTCCTTTTTAGTTGGCTGCCATATGTATTGCTGGGTTTAGTCTGGCCCCTGCCATATTACCTGGACATCACCCCAGGAATGAATGTATACAGTAGCTTCTTCCCTGTGCCGTTTTTGGATTTTTTGAGCTTACCTCAGTGGACTCATGTTGTACTTGTCCTTTTGTGCTGGGCTTATTTCACTTAGCATAATTTCCTCCAGTTCTTCCCAGGCAGTGATGTGCTTCATGTGTTCACTGCTTTTTAGGGATACGTGGTACTCCA
>NW_022111322.1:3836135-3866389 GCF_000313985.2 Echinops telfairi | reverse complement strand
TCATTTTATGCAAATCAGGTGCAGGCACTAGATGTGTAAATAGGGTGAAGACAATCTCCTACCCAATCAAGGGGAAGCAGAATATAGGTGCTTTATCTAAAAAAACGTCACACCATGTATGGAAACCCCCTTATCTGTTCCTAGGCAGACTTGAAGGCTAAACTCAGCCCGTCCCAAGGAGAGGCTATTCAGAGGGGAGATAACATAATCACAAAACTATGTCACGTAGGCTGGAATGGAAAAGTACTGCAAGCTCTGGCAAAATATAGGGAAGATTGAGCCGAATGGCCCCGGACACTAAAGATGTTTTCCTATATTGTGGTATCTCTTATTACTCTCTTGGTGAATTCTTTCGATGTACACAAGTGTTTTATCTTTAGCATATCCCACACATCAATTTGTGCCTCCTCTGTGTTTGTTTGTGTCCTTCCCTGTTTCCTATAGTCTATGTATTGCCTGAGTCAAAGTTCCCAGATTTGTTCCAATTCCCTAATTTATAGTCCTAATAGTTTGGGATTTTACCTCTAGGTCTGTGATCCACCTTGAGTTTATTCTTGTGCATGGAGTGAGGTAATGGTCTTGGTCCATTTTTCTATAGATATGTATCCATTTTTTCCAGCATCACATACTGAAGAGGGAATCCGCTTCCAATTTGATATTTTTATGCCCATATCGAATATCAGTTGTCTGCATGCTGATGATTGTATTTCTGTTTTCAATCCTTTTCCATTGGTCAGAATATCTATCATTATGCCAATACCCCATTGTTCTGACCACTGTGGCTATGTAATAGGTGCTAAAGTCGGGAAAGCAAACCCTCCAACTTTGTCCTTCTTCTTGCTGAGTTCTCTGCTAATTCTGGGTTTCTTCCCTCTCCACATGAAGTTGGTAATATGTTTTTCCAATTATTTGAGAAAGATGATGGTATTTGCATCCAGATAGCATTGAACTTATAGAGTGCCTGTGTAGAACTAACAGCTTCACTATATTGAGTCTTCTGATCCACTGGCATGGAATGTCCTTCCATTTGTTGAGGTCAAGCTTGGTTTCTTTTAATACTGTTCTGTAATTTCCTGGTACAGATCTTTTGTTTATTTATTCAGGTATATCCCTAGATATTTCAATTTGTATTTGGCTATTTTCAAGAGGACCGCCTTTTTGATCTCCTCTTCTGTGGTCCTATCCAATGTGTATAGCAGTCTGATAGACTTCTGTTTGTTGATCTTGTAACCTGCCACTGTGCCATATTACTCTATTGCTTCCAGAACTCCTCTCGTGGAACTTTTGGGATTTTCCATATATAAAATCATATCATCTGCGAATAATGATAGTTTCACTTCTTCCTTTCCCGGATGAATACCTTTGATGTCTTTTCTTTGCATTATACTGTTAGCTAGGACCTCCAGTATGATGTTAAATAGGAGTAGGGACAAGGGACATCCTTGTCTAGGCCCTTTTTTTAGAAGAAATGATCTTGTCTTTTCTCCACTGACTATCACATTAGCTGTTGGTTTTTCATATATAGCTTGTATCATATTAAGGAATTTTCCTTCTATTCCTATCTTCTTGAGTGTCTTAGACAGGAATTGTTGTTGGGTGTTGTTGAATGCTTTTTCAGCATCTACTGATATTATCAAGTGGCTCTTATCATTATTCTTGCCCATGTGGCGAATAATACTGATGGCCTTTCATATATTGAACCATCCCTGCATCCCTGGTATGAATCCCACTTGGTCATGGTGAATTATTATATTGTTTATACTTTGTATTCTATTGGCTAGTATTTTTTAAAGGATTTTTGCATCAATATTCATTAGGGAAATTGTCTGTAGTTCTTGATTCTTGTGGGAGCCTAGCCCGTTTTAGCAACATTAATTTTTTCAATAGTTTCCTTATTTTCCCTCTCCTGAATCACAGCCCTGAATTTTATTATTTCTTTTCTTTTGCTATTAGTTGGATTGTCTTGTTGATTCTGCTCTAATTGCTGTAAATTTTGTGCCAGCATATCAATCATAAGTCGCTCTTCCTTTTTTATGTGTGCATGCATTGCTTTAAAACTTCCTCTGATGACTGCTTTTGCTGTGTCCCAAAAGTTTTGGGACATCGTGTTCTCATTCTCATGGGTTTCTAGAAATGTCCTAATTTCCTCTCTGATCTGGGGCAGTACACACTGTTATTGCAATAGAAAGTTATTCATCTTCCAATTGTTTGCCCTTGTTTTCTTCATCTTCCTTTTGTTGATTTCCAGCCTTATGTCACAGTAGTCAGAGAGAGAAGTCTGTATGATATCAATGTGCTTAAATTTATGCAGATTTGACTTATGTCCTAGCATGTGGTCTATCTTCCAGTATATTCTGTGTGGCCCTGAAAAGAATGTGAATTTTTTTTGGATTTGGGTGGAGAGCTCTGTAGATATCTATCAGATCAAACCATCTAATTGCAGTGTTTAGATCTTTAGCATCCTTATTGAGTTTCTTTCCAAATGTTCTACCTTTCTCAGAGAGCGGTGTATTGAACTCACCTACTATAATTGTTGAGGCTGTGATTTCTTTTCTCATCTTTTGGAGCATTTGATTGACATATTCCACTGAACGCTAGTTCGGTGAGTAAATGTTTAGCATGCTGAGTGGTTCTTGGACTATGGTTGCCTTGAGCATTAATATAGTGTCCCTCCTTATCTCTTTTTATACTTTGCACTTTGAGTCAATTTTATCTGAGATTAGGATTGCAACTCCTGCTTTTTTTGAATTGCTTTTTGCTTGGTATGTTTTTCTCCTACCTTTGATTATCAGCCTATTTTTGTCTGTAATGTTGAAATGTGTCTCCTGTAAGCAGCAGATTGAGGGGTTGTGTTTTCTAAGCCAATTTGTTCGTTTTTGTCTCTTGAGGGCTGAGTTCATTCATTTGATATTCAGGGTTATTACATCTATCTGTGGACTCTGTTATGTTATATCATTTTATCCCTTTGTGTTGGGTGTTTTCCTACCTCCATTTCTTTTCTGTGGGTTGTGCATATGTGTGCTTGTGGTTCATTCTTGCCTTCTTTCCATTGTTGAGCCAGTGTTTTCTTGGGGGCTGTTTCCCTTTGATGGCCTCAGGATGGAGTTGTTCTCTGTGGTGGTCTCTTGTATGTGCTTGGTGAGTGTTGTTCTTCTGCCCATACTGAGTTGTCCAGGATCTTTTGTAGTGCTGGGTTCCTCTTAGCGTATTCTTTGAGATGTTCCTTGTCTGGGAAGACTCTCACTTCTCCATCAAGTTTGATAGGTAATGTGGCTCGATAGAGTATTCTTGAGTTTTCATGATTTTCCTGCAATTTTTGGAATATGTTGCTCCTCTCACTCCTTTTCTTCATAGTGTCCACTGATAGGTCTGAGTATATTCTTATCTGCTTGCCTTTTTGTGTGATTGCCTATTTTTCCCAAGGTGCTCTACTAACTTTCTCCTTTTCGTCATAGTTGGATACTTTAACAGCTAAATGTCTTGGTGAATTCTTCTTGGATACAGACTAGCTGGCATTCTTTCAGCCTCCTGGATGGTTGCCTGGTTTTCATTCATTAAGCTAGAGAAGTTTTTCTCCAAGCATTCCATCACTATCTTGGATGTTGATTTCCTTGATGTTCATTCCTCCAGTAATACAATTATTCCAATATTGTTCCTTTTCATAGCATCAGACATAGCTCTGAGATTTTCTTCAGCTTCTCTGATGAACATTTTGGACTTTTTCTGCTTGAGAGTCCTATAGGTCACTGGTGTGGTTCTCTGCTTCCTCCATTCACTGAGAAAAGTCCCTGAGTTTGCTATTAGTTTTTGTTATCTGACACCTTAGCTCTTGTATTTCCCTTTGGTGCATGGCCTTTATCTCCTCTATCATTTCATTCTTTTTGTGTAATGCTTCCCTCATGTATTGTGTGACTCTAAGCAGCATTCTGAAGATTTCTTTCTGTTGGAGGTCAATGTCTGCCTTTTCTGACTGCCATTAGGTCCAGGTTGTCCTCTGGCATTGGATTTTGTTTCTGTTTTCATGTGGAAGCAGCTTGCTGTTCTTTGGTCGATTTATTTGAATTAGGTGCCATTTTCCTGGGTGTCTCAGAGCCCTAGGCTCTCTCTTTGGGAGGTTGGTGTTGGTGTTTCTGTACGCTGCCTATAGGCAACTGTCTTGAGGGCTTGTGTTTCAACTTTGTCTGGCTGAGGTTTCCCTCTTGCCTTGTCTGATGTTTTGTGGTCCAGACACTCGCAGGTCCCCTTAGGGGTAGTTTTCAGCTATGCATGCTGCAATCTGATGGAAAGTGTTGCTGAACCCAGGGGAGTGTATTTTGAGGATGGGTTGGGGATTGGATGATCTGTTCCTGGCTAGGGGCACTTCCCACGAGAAATTTCTTAATAGGTTTCTATTCATAATCCCTTTGTGAAGTATTGTAAATTCTAGCTTCTATGTCTGTGGTTATAATCTCCTTTTGGTGGGAGTTGTCTGTTATGCTAATGGACAGGATTAAAGTGGTATATATTCTGAGTCTCTATTTTAATAGAGGGTATGAATCAAGTCACCACTCTTAGTTTCCTTGGGAGCATGGTCTGCTGAAAGTCATAAATCTACTTCTGAAGACAGTATTTCCATCTCTCTAAATCTTCCCATAGATAATTCAGTGCTTTTTTACTTATACCATGTCAACAAGGCAATTTTGTTATCCTCAAGGTACTCAAATTATGTCATATTTAAATATTTTTTAATTGAGGGAAAATGAAATCTGAATAGAGAAGATCAGGGGTATACGATAGATGGGGTAAAGTTTCCTAATGAAATTCTGCAAAGGGATGTCCAATTTCCCCTGGATGGGCCCTGGGTCCCCACTCCACTCCCCCTCATTCACAATGTTATGATTTTTTTTTTGTCTTTGATGCGTGATACCTGACCCCTTCACCGCCTTATCATCTTACAGGCTGGTGTGCTTCTTCCATGTGGGCTTTGTTGTTTCTCACTTAGATGGCCCCTTGTTTATCTTCCAGCATGTGGAACCCCAGATTCTGTGTAATTTGACAGGTTGGCAACATCAGCTTTCTTCACCGCATTTGTTTATGTACCAACTTTGTCTTCAGCATTTGTGTCGGGGTAGGCTGGTGTGTTTCTTCCTTGTGGATTTTGTTGTTTCTTAGCTAGATGGCTGCCTGTTTGTCTTCAAGCCTTTAAGACCCCAGATGCTGTATCATTTGATAGCCGGGCACCATCTGCTTTCTTCACCACTTTTGCTAATGTACCCCCTTAGTCCTCAGTGATCGAATAGGGACAGGCTGGTGTGCTTCTTCCGTGTGGGTTTTGTTGTCTCTCAGATAGATTGCTGCTTGTTTATCTTCAGGTCTTTAAGGCTTCAGGTGCTATGTCTTTTGGTAGCTGGGCACCATCAGCTTTCTTCACCATACTTGCTTGTGCACCCATTGTCTTCAGTGACTTCAGGTGTTATATCTTTTGGTAGCCAAGCACCATCTGGTTTCTTCACCACATTTTCTTGTGCACCCATTGTCTTCACCGATCGTGCCAGGCAGGTGAGCATCTCAGACTGCCTATTTGTTAGAACAAGTGTTCTTGTGTTGGGGGAGTACTTGTGTAGGGGGCCAGTGTCCATCCCTTTTCTTAATACTCAACCTATAAATATATGTACATAGATCTATTTCCCCCTTGTCATATAAAAATATATTTACATCTTTATATGCCTGTATTTACATCTCTGTGACTACCCTTTGCCTCCTAGTTCTTTCCTCTATTTCTTTATACTTTCTTCTTGTCCCACTATCATGTTCTGCCTTCATTTGGATTTTAGGCACTCCTCTCGGTTCCATTGCGCTTGATCCAGCCCTGCAAGGTCTCCCACACCCTCCTTGACATTGATTTTGGGTCACTTGTTGTTCCCTTGTCCCTGTTCTTGTTAACACCCTCTTCCTTTCCCCTGCCTCCCCTATCACCATGTTCCCCCCGAGCTTTCATCCCATTGTTCTCTCTTCTGGCTTGTTTATTCGGCCTATCCCTTCCAGGTAGACATGCTATGTACCATCACCAGACTGAGTGCAACGAAGCGACAACAGAAAGTAAAATAATGGCTACGACTACAACATGCACACACAAATGCATACATATGTAACCATCTGAATAGTTCAGGGTCTGTTTGTTTTCCTTCACATGTGCTTTCCAGTCAAGTCTGGTGGGGCGCCATGCCCCGGCACCACCTCTATCCCTGGGGACCTCACTGCTCTGCTCCCCCTGCTGCTCTGATGCATGCCATCAGAGGCTGGCGTTCGGCGTGATGAGCTGCGTGGTGATCTCATAGCAGGCACAATTCCCACTATTTGTCTCCAGTACTGTCTCCAGTGGTGCGATGAGTCAACGAGGAATGCTGTGTCCCATGGTGGGGCCGGTCCCATGATCATCTCCGTGCATCGCTGTTTTGAACAGGAACATTGTCCCCATGGCTTGGAGAGCCAGGATGGGCTCCACTCTTTCCTTCTCTTCCCCTTCCCCCTTCATTGGCTCACATACGCTCCGACTAGATCAGTCCCCCTTCCCATCTTTCCAAGCTGGAGCTTCAGTGCTGTCCTCTGAAGTGAATTTCCCCTGGGGGAGGGTGGTGCCGTGAACCCTGTTGGTAATGGGGCCGGCCCCTCAGGCCCCTCCATCGGTTCACGGTTTCATGACAGTGTGTTGCGTTCCTGTCTTGGAGCTCCATGTTGAACTCTGGTCCCGCTTTCCCTGTGGAGACACAATCTACACCCTCTCCCTGTGTGGGTTAGTGCCTTGTTCCCCCGGATACCCATACCTTTTTCCCTTCTCCCTTTTAATGGGCTACCATATGTATTCCATTTGTATCCCTGGGTTTAATTTGGCCCCTGCCATATTACCTGGACCTCACTCCAGGGACGTATGTATACAGCATCTTCTTCCCTATGCCCTTTTTTTGAAAACCAATTTATTTTAGCTTACTTCAGCGGACTCTTATAATACTTGTCCTTTTGCATTTGGCTTACTTCACTTAGCCTAATTTCCTCCAGTTCTTCCCATGTGGTGATGTGCTTCATCCGTTCATCACTGCTTTTTAGGGATGCATAATACTCCATTGTATGTATGTACCAGTTTTTTAATCCATTCATCTGTTGATGGAAATTTGGACGGTTTCCAACTCCTTGCAATTGTGAACTGTGCCACAATGAACACTGGGGCACAGATATCTGGCCGTGGTTTGTTTTTTGTCTCTTCTGGGTATAGGCCCAGTAGGGGGATTGTTGGATCATAGGGTAGTTCAATTTCCAATTGTTTTAGATATCGCCAAATTGATTTCCATAATGGCTGTACATACCTACAGGTCCACAGCAGTGGACAGCAGTTCCTATCTCTCTGCATCCACTCCAAAACTTATTATTTTCTGATTTCGTGAATTGGGCTATCTTTGAGTGTTTTCGGTGGTATCTCATAGTTGTTTTAATTTGCACTTCTCTTATGGCTAGAGATCTGGACCATTTTCTCATATATTTATTGGCCATTTGGATTTCTGCCCTTGAGAAACTTCTGCTCAGGTCCTTTGCCCGCCTCAGAGTGGACAGTTGGTTTTTCTCTTGTAGTTTAGCACTGTGCTATACGTTTTAGTAATAAGGCCTTTGTCGGATGTGTCAATGACAAAGATGTTTTCCCATTCTGTAGTCTCTCTTATTACTCTCTTGGTGAATTCTTTCGATGTACATAAGTGTTTTATTTTTAGTATGTCCCACTGGTCAATTTGTGCCTCCTCTGTGTGGGTGTCTTCCCTATTTCTGATAGCCTATGTAACCCCTGTGTCAAGGTTCTCAGGTTTGACCCAATTCCCTCACTGATGGCCCTAATAATTTGGGATTTAACCTCAAGGTCTGTGATCCACCTTGAGTTTATTCTTGTGTATGGAGTGAGGTAAGGGTCTTGCCTCATTTTTCTGCAGCTACATATCCATTTTTTCCAGCACCATGAATTGAAGAGGGTATCCACTTCCCATGTGATATTTTTGGGCCCCTTTTCAAAGATCAGTTGTGTGTATGCCGATGATTTTATTTCTGGGTTTTCAATCCTTTTCCATTGGTCTGAATATCTATCATTATACCTGTACCATGCTGTTTTGACCACTGTGACTGTGTAATAGGTGCTAAAGTCGGGTAAAGCAAGCCTCCGACTTTGTCCTTCCTCTTGAGAAGTTCTCTACTAATTCTCGGTTTCTTCCCACTCCATATGAAGTTGATAATCTGTTTTTCCAACTCTTTGAAGAAAGTTGCCGGAATTTGGATTGGGATAGCATTGAACTTATGTACTGCCTTGGGTAGAATTGACATCCTTACAATATTGAGTCTGCCAATCCATGAGCATGGGATCTCCTTCCATTTGTTGAGGTCATCCTTGGTTTCTTTTAACAGCGTTTTGTACTTTTCCTCATACAGATCTTTTGTTTTTTTTGAGTTAGGTATATCCCTAAATATTTCAATTTGCATTTGGCTATTGTGAAGGGTACCCCCTTTTTGATCCCCTCTTCTGTGTCCTTTTCTGATGTGTACAGTAGTGCAATAGACTTCTGTTTGTTGATCTTGTAACCTGCTACTCTGCCATATTCCTCTATTGCTTCCAGTACTCCTCTTGTGGAACTTTTAGGATTTTCCATATATCAAATCATATCATCTGTGAATAACGATAGTTTCACTTCTTCCTTTCACAGGAAAATCCCTTTGATGTCCTTTCTTTGCCTTATATTGCTAGCTAGGACTGCCAGCGCGATGTTAAACAGGAGTGGGGACAAAGGACAACCTTGTCTAGTCCTCTTTTACAGAAGAATTTATCTCGTATTTTCTCTGTTGACTACCACATTGGCTGTTGGTTTTTCATATATAGCTTGTATTGTATTGAGGAATTTTCCTTCCATTCCGGTCTTCTTGAGTCTCTTAAACATGAATTGGTGTTGGATGTTGTCGAACGCTTTTTCTGCATCTATTGATATTATCATGTGGTTCTTATATTTCAATGTGTCGTATAATACTTATGGTCTTTCATATGTTGAACCATCCCTGCATCCCTGGTATGAATCCCACTTGTTCATGGTGAATTATTTGTTTTATGTATTTTTGTATTCTCTTGGCTAGTATTTTGTTAAGGATTTTTGCATCGATATTCATTAGGGAAATTGGTTTGTAGTTCTCAATTCTTGTGGGATCTTTCCCCGGTTTAGGTATCAGAGTTATACTAGCTTCATAGAAGGAATTTGGGAGTTTGCCATCTTTTTCTATGTTCATGGAGAGTTTGTGTAGGAATGGTGTCAGTTCTTCCCTGAATGCTTGATAAAATTCACCCTTGAATCCATCTGGTCCTGCAGTCTTCTTAGTTTTTCATTCTTTTATAGCCTTGTCTATTTCTTCTACTGAAAAGGGACTGTTGAGGTTTTTGATGGCCATTGGGGATAATCTGGGGAGCGATAGTTTTTTCAAGAATTCATCTATGTCTTCCAAGTTTTTTAATTCATTGGAATACAGTCCTTCATAGTACTGTGTAATTATCCTTTTGATTTCATTATGTTCCGTTGTAATATTCCCTCTTTCATCCCTCATCCTTGCTACTGAAATGCGTTCCTTCCTTTCTTTGGTCAAATTGGCGAGAGGTTTGTTGATTCAATTTATCCGTTCAAAGAACCAACTTTTAGCAGCATTGATTTTTTCACATAGTTTTCTTATTTCTCTCTCCTGAATCTCAGCTCTAATTCTTATTATTTCTTTTCTTTTTCTATTATTTGGATTTTCTTGCTGACTCCGCTCTAGTTGCTGTAAATTTTGTGTCAGTGTATCAATCATATGCCTCTCCTCCTTCTTTATGTGTGCATTTAATGCTATGAGACTACCTCTGATAACTGCCTCTGCTGTGACCCATAAGTTTTGGTATGTCATGTTTTCATTCTCATTGGTTTCTAGAAATTTCCTAATTTCATCTTTGATCTGAGCCAGTATGCTCTCCTTTTTCAATAGAGAGTTATTCATTCTCCAATGGTTTGCCCTTACTTTCTTTGTCTTCCTTTGGTTTAGTTCCAATCTTATGGCACAGTGGTCAGAGAGAAAGGTCTGTATGATATCAATATGCTTGAATTTATGTAGATTCGACTTATGCCCTAGCATGTGGTCTATTTTAGAAAACGTTCCATGTGTACCAGAATAGAATGTGAATTCCTTTTGGCTTGGGTGGATCTGTAGATAACTATCAGGTCAAATTGTCTAATTGTAGTGTTTAGATCTCTAGTCTCCTTGTTGAGTTTCTTTCCGAGTGATCTATCTTTCTCTTAGAGCAGTGAATTGAAGTCACCTACCGTAATTGTTGAGGTTGTGATTTCCTTTTTCATCCTTTGAAGTGTTTGTTTGACATATCCTGCTGGATGCTTATTTGGCAAGTAAATGTTTAGAATGCTTATTGGTTCTTTATGTAATGCTCCTTTGAGCTTTATATAGTGTCCATCCTTATCTCTTTCTATGGTTTGCACTTGGAGGTCAATTTTATCTGAGATTAGGATCGCAACCCCTGCCTTTTTTGTATTAGAGTTTGACTGATAATGTGTCCATCCTTTGATTCTCAGTTTGTTTTTATCTGTAATGCTGAGATATGTTTCCTGTAGGCAGCAGATCGAGGGTTTGTGTTTTCCAAGCCAGCTTATTAGCCTCTGTCTCTTAAGTTCTGAGTTCATACCATTAATATTCAGGGTTATTACATCTACCTATGGACCCTGTGATGTCATTTTATCTCTCTTGTGTTGGGTGTTTTCCTACCTCCATTTATTTTCCGTGGATTGTGCATATGTGTGTTTGCAGTCCATTCTTTCCTTCTTTCCATCATTGTGCCAGTTTTATCTTGGGGGCTGTTTTCCCTTTGATGGTCTCTGGGTGGAGTTGTTCTGTGTGGTGTCTCTTTTATGTGTTTGGTGAGTGTCGTTTTTCTGCCCGTACTGGGTCAGCGAGGATCTTTGGTAGTGCTGGGTTCCTTTTAGCATATTCTTTGAGGCTTTCCTTGTACGGGAAGACTCTCACTTCTTCATCTAATTTGACAGTTTGGCGGGATAGAGTATTCTTGTGTTTGCATTAATTTCCCAAAGTTTTCAGAATATACTGCTCCACTATCTCCTCTTCATAGTGTCTGCTGACAGGTCTGAGCATATTCTTATCTGCTTGCTTTTATATGTGGTTGCCTGTTTTTCTCTAAGTGCTCTCATGATTCTCTCTTTTTCCTCATAGTTTGATAGTTTAACCACTATATGTCTTGCTGACTTCTTCTGGGGATTCAGTCTAGCTGGCGTTATTTCAGCCTCCTGGATAGTTGTCTGGTTTTTGTTCCTTAAGTCAAGAAAGTTTTCCTCCAAGCATTCCATCACTAATTTAGATGTTGGTTTCCTTGATGTGGATTCCGTTAATTCTGAGGTTGTTCCTTCTCATTGCGTCACACATAGCGCTGAGGTTTTCTTCAGCTTCTCTGATGGACTTGTTAGACTTTTTCTCACATTTATTAATTTCTGCTTGTGAGTCCTCTAGGTCACTGGTTCAGTTCTCTGCCTCTTCCATTCTCTGGGCGAAGTCCGTGAATTTGCTGTTAGTTTTTGTTATCTCACCCTTTAACTCCTGTATTTCCCTTTGGTGCTTAGCCTTTAATTCCTCTATCGTTTCATCCTTTTTCTGTAAGGCTTCCCTCATGTCCTGTATGGCTCCAAGCAGCATTCTGAAGATTTCTTTCTGAGGAAGGTCAACCTCTGCCCTTTCTATGACCGCTGTTAGGTCCAGGTGGTCCTCTGGCATTGGATTTTGTTTCTCTTTTCTTGTTGAAGCTGTGGAAGTAGCTTGTTGTTTTTTGTTCGATTTGTGGGCACTTGGTGCCATTTTCCTGGGTGGCTCAGAGCCCTGAGCTCTCTTTGTGAGGTTGGTGCTTCAGCTGGCTGCCTTTAGCCAACTGCCTTGAGGGGTTGTACATCACCTTTGTCCTGCTGGGGATTCCCTCTTGCCTTCTCCTATTGTTTGTGCTCCAGCCACCTTCTGGTCTCCTTAGGGGCTGTTTGCAGCTGTCCAAGCTGCGGTCTGATAGAAAGTATTGGCCTCAGTGTAGGGGAGCGTATTTAGGGGATGAGTTGGGGATTGGGGGATCTGTTTCTGGCTAGGGGCACTTCCCTCAGGTAGGCAGGTGGGAGGGGGCCCGAAACTGGTGTGCCAATGCACCGCTTGGAGCCCAAAGGGTGGGACAGAGTGAGCAGGGAGAAGGGAGAATGCAGTGATAAAGCCCCCAACGCTTGGATTCCTATGCCGCGGCTGCAGAAAGTTCTGCCTGACTTTGATCCTCTGCCTGGCCGGCCGGCAGAACCATAACACGATGAGTATCACTGAGTGCATGTGTGTGTCCCTGCACAGGTGCGCACATGGGCGTGCGCATGTATAGTGGAGCAGGTGAGGGGGGAGGCTCAGGGAGGGGGATGGCTGGCAGATCTTCAAGGAGCGCAGTGATGGGGTGGGCTCCTCTGGGATGTGACCTCTGAGCTTGCGAGGTCAGATTGGCGGTTCGCGTGGAGCCCAGAGGCAAGTCCTCAGTCTCTGCCTTCTGCCTTGCTGTGGCACTGGGAGCGCACCTCCGGGGAGAAGGGGGGAGGGTCTGGCCTGCTGGACCACAAGGGGTGCCCGGGTGGGGCCTGAATCTGCAGGGGGTGGGGGGGCATGCTAGTTGAAGCACACGCATGGGCCCCGGGCTCCCTGAGGCAGGGTGGGGGTTACAGACTGACGGTTTTGCGCAGAGCACTGAGGCAGGCGCACCCTCTTCTGTGCACCTGGCTGCCTTGTGGCGAAGTCCCAGCAGAGCGGGCTCAAGGAGCACTGTGCCAGAGACCACGGGTGTTTGTGCTAAGCCCTGGCTATGGGTGGGAGTCCACCTCTGGGTCTGAGAGATGCTCTGTGTGGTCTTGGGAACCGAACAGACAAATTTGGTACCCCTACTCCGCCCCGAACTCTCCCCACTCACTGATCTCCTCAGAACTCCAGAAGTGAGCTACTTATCTGGTGGCAATCTTCCCGGGATCCCCTTAAATTTTTTTGTGAAGTCACCCTAACAAGACCTAGAATGGTGTCTTACAAAGAGAGCTTGCCTGCAGCCATCCAATGATTACAGTGATATATTTAACCATGATTTTGTCTTGTTTTGTTTTCTGGAATAAATCTGTGCATATATGGACTGGACCTATTGTAGCAATTCTTTTTGACTTACTTTGGTAGATATATAATTGTCAATTTGAGGATTAAGAGTATAGAGGTGGAGTCTAGCTTGTCAATCAGATCATAACCAATGAGGAATCTGTGTGGGCATGGCCTCTCATTATCCTGAGAATTCTGGGAAATCCGGTACTTCCTCCTTGGAGGTGGGAAACCCTTCTCTCTCTGACACACCCTGGGAGACAAAGCAGCTGACAAGACACATGGACCCACCCTGATGCAGAGAGCCCTGCCAGTGATGAGCTGGTTTCCAACAACACTGGATCCAAAGACTTTCTACCCACTGGCCTGTGATCTTCTACATTCAGAGTCATTGCATGTGTTTCGTGAGTCTGAAGAGGACTTTATAGATTGGTATCGAACATATGGGCTAATATCAGACTTATGACCTTGATCTGGCCTGGGCTGGTAATTTTTCTCAATGTTCAATTGCTGTTGTATATAAATCTCTTTCTTATACACATATGTGTGTCCATGGATTTGTTTCTCTAGTCTACCCAGACTAACACACTTACCATTGTATATCCTTCATTGATTCTATTTCAGTCTGTTTGGTATTCATTTACAACACTGATTCATTTCAGTAGGACTTATTATGTACATCTGTCTGTGTGTATATGCGTCTCAGTTTGTTCCACTGTTTTAATGCTGAGAATATGGATAACCTCTTCTGCCTTGCTAAGGGGAAGATTTGATGTAATGAAAGCAAAATTGTTAACCCACAATGTTTGTTCAGAATTGCTGTATTTCAACTCAATTGGTCTAATCCTAATGCTTCTAAAGAACCATATTCTTGAAATAATCTTGTTAAGTTGAGGTTTTTAGTGAACTAACTAAAGATGCTTTCCTGACCAAGGAAAATGGAAAATGAGACTTATATTTTCATGAATTGTATATATGTTAGGTAGCCAGAATAGGGACCAAATTGTCCACTGGGCATGCTAAAAATTCAGGCTCTGAGCCAGGAAAGGGCAGTACACCTGGGTGGGCCCCAATCTGGACCAGGTGAGATTTATTCAGCCAATGGGACAAACAGCACCATTGACCATGCCTCCCAACGGTGGTGGGATCCCTGAAAAGCCAGAAACTTTGAGACCACTGCTTTCTCCCGGCAGCTCCTACACAGTTGCACGAGGCCAGGCTGTGGTCCCACACAGCTGTGTCATGGTCTCCTCCTTTTCCAGCTGCCCCTAGGCTGAACTGCAGTTATTCTCTGTCCTCAGATTTCCATGTGTGGGTGAGAAGTACCCTGAGGGTGCCTCTGTAAAACCTGAAACTTCTTCTATCTTTTATAAAACTCACTTGGCTCACAAACCAGGTTTCGGAATGAATTCTTTCTTGTGTGAAGCCAAGGACTGAGAGCTATTTCTTTCCTGTGCATAAACTTTCCATATTTGATTGCCATTGTCACCATTAACCAGTCATATCTTGTCCCAGGACTTAAAAACAGCTTACTTTGGCTTTTTCTCTATTGAAATGACCAAGTAAAATATTTTTCCATCCAGTGTAGTGTTATCTGGTATTAAACATATATTTAAATACATAAAATTCTGTAGGATGTGCACATACACAAATGTATACTTCACTCAGGAACAAACAGCAGATAGGATCAAATTATGATTTATGGCTGATGCCAAAACAAAAGTAATGCCTAAGAAATCCAGGCAATGTGCCATTTGTCCTAAGGGCTTTTTTTTTTTTTGCTGAGTCATCCCAGTTTTTAACACTCCCAGGGTACTGTCTAAAACTAGATGTTGACTAGGAAATATGTACTTTTTATTACTTCAGCTGTTTGCTTTGTTCCCTCAACCTCAACAGAGTTAAAGGATAAACTATTACTGATAGAGATACTGTCCTGCTTTTCACCCTATGGTGGCTACCAGGGAGGGTTTAGACCAACTACCCAAAGAGAGAACAAGGACTTTTATATTGTCTAAGGTTGTGAAGGGAAGGAAGGCTAATCAAGGAGGCATGCTCTGAGTAGCTATGCAGCCTTTGGGTTCCTTGAAAACTGGAAACTGCTTCTCCATGGCCACCGAATGATCAAAGCCTCAAAATAGCCTTGGTGACAATATGGTTTCAGTGATCAGCTGCAATGCTGTGCCTTGTATGGGAAAAAGTAACCTGTAATGAGGCCATGGACATGACATTAGGCAGTATTCATTTACTGCACAATTTCACAGATCCTATTGCTACATGGGAAGCTTACAAGATTAGGCTGAGAAATGGAGATGGACACATCAAAATACTGTTCTAAGAATAGGACTTATGAATGCCTCAGAGTCATATTTTGATTTTTAATTTAATTTTTTCTTTGATATCATCTAGATTGCTATATCATTTCTGAAGAAGCCTATTTATTAATTGTTTTCCATTTGTGATTTAAGTTGATGGTTTAAGAAAATTAGGTTAAATTATACTTTATGTTGTGAGTCAAATAGGCTCAATAGTAACAGGATTGATCTTGTGCTTTACCCAGAACATGATCAGTCAATATAAAAAATATACCTATCTTCTGTTTGCACTGAGAATAAATTATATGCATCTATTTTATGTTTTTAATGGGAAGCCTTTTTGTTTCTTAATACAATCAGGTACTTAATTTTCAAAATTTCTGATAGTGCTTATGGTAATAAGAAGAAAAATGATAAATTTTATCCATCATGTCTTGCACCAATATACTTGATCATATTAGTAATATATTTTTATAAAAGAAAATAATATGTCCTTTCTGGGAAAATAGTGTTAGACATTGTGATGGTAAGGATTTATGTCAACTTGTCTAGATCAGGATTTTCAGTGGTTTGGCAATTAAGACTTAGTAATGCCCCATAATGTGACCAAATAGAGTGTAATCAACTTCATGATGGAGATCTACTGTGAACACCCAATCAGTTGTAAGAAGTCAAGAATGAAATGCAAGCTCCTATGCAGATCACTGGTCTGATGCAATTTAAAGGAAGCTTCCCTGGGAGTGTGTCCTAGTTCCTATATAAATACATGTTGTGGAAGAGTTTTTTTTTCTTTCTGGGTCTCGATCCTACACCTGGCTAATTAACTTCTGCTTCTTTGAACTTGAGTCAGAGTTCTGCCAAATTGTGTACATCATGACTCTGGGAGCTATCAGAAGCCTGCCAACTGACCTGCCCTCTGAACTTTTGGGTGGTGATCCATTTTTCTCTCAAGCCCCAAGCTTGAACTGCTGACCTTGGGTTTTTCAGCCTGATATTTTCGATGGTGTTCCTGTAAGAGGTATACATCTAGAAATATTGGAAGTTATAAAAAAATTAAATGGAACACACTAAAAAATCCACATTCTAGGCATTAGTAGGCTGAAATGGACTTGTACTAGGCATTTTGAATCATAATATAATATAATTTGCTATGCTCACAATGACACAATCAAGAAGAATTCCATTGCATGCATCCTCAAAAAGGACTATCTTGAGGATAGTCAAGATCTATCTTGAAGTACAATACTGTCTGTGATAGAATTATATTTTACCCCTTCTCAAGGAAATCTACTTAATTCAACAACTTTTCAAATGTATGCACCATCCATAAAAGCTAGCGAGGAAGAGTTGAAGAATTCTACCAATGTTTTCAACTTGAAATTGATCAAACATGCAACCAAGATGCATTGACAATTATTGGTGATTGGAATGCAAAAGGTGGAAACAAGGAAGGAAAAGTAGATCGAAAACATGGCCTTTGTACTAGAAATAAAGCTGGAGATCACATGATATAATTTTTCTAGAACAATGACTTCTTTCTTGCAAATATCTCTTTCAACCACAGAAAAAGCAAATATACAAATGCACTTCTCCCAATTGAATATACAGAAATCAAATTGACTACTCTGTGTGAAGAGATACTGGAGATGCTCAATATAAGCAGTTAAAACCAGGTCCGGGGCTGGATATGGAATGGACCATCAATTGCTCATATGTAAGTTCAAGTTGAAGCTGAAGAAAACCAAAATAAATCTACTAGAGTAAAAATAAGACCTTCAGTCTATCCCACCTGAATTTAGAAAACATCTCAAGAACAGATTTGACATATTGACCCTAATGACAAAAGACCTGATTAGCTATGGGATGATATTTAGGGCATCATACATGAAGAAAACAAAAAGTCATCAAAAAGATAGGAAGGAAAGAAAGAAAGAAGCAATCAACTTGAATGCCAGAAGACTTTTAAACATGTTCCTAATTGAAGAGTGGCTAAGGCAAATGGGAAAAATGATGAAGTCAAAGAGCTGAACAGAAAATTTCAAAGGGCAGCTCAAGAAGACAAAGCAAAATATTATAATTAAATGTGAAAAGACCTAGAGTTAGCAAACTAAAAAGGAAGAATACACTTAGCATATCTTAAACTAAAAACGTCCAGAAAAAATGGAAATCTTGAGTCTCAATTTTGAAAGAGTCTATGAGCAAAGTATTGCTCAATGCAGGAAGTATCAAAAGATGGTGGAAAGAATACACAGAATCGCTGTACCAAAAAGTACTAGTCAACATTACACAATTTCAAAGGCTAGCATCTGAACAAAACTAATCCTAATGAAAGAAGTCCATCTGCACTGAAAGCATTCGCCAAAAAGAAAGCTCTGGGAATTGACACATTTCAACAAGCTTATAAAACACTGGAAGCACTTATTTGTCAATGACCAGATATGAATCCCTTCCAGTCAGTTGGCCAAGAAGCGGTATTCCAAATTTCCGTGCAACTCAAGGCCTTTTCAACACCCCCTTTTCCTTGATAAAGCTGTAGATTAGCTGCTTCTTGAATCTAGATCTCTGATCTTCCTCTTTTTCCTAGCCCTTACAGAATGCAGATGGAAAACATTCCATCTACCTTTAGCATAAAACAGAAGATAGGTGAGCATGGTTGACACACCCCATTATTTAATTCTTTCAGACTTTTAGAAAGTTCCTGGCCCTTGTTTCAGTACAGTTGGGTTCTACCTCTACCTCTACCTCCACACAACTATCCACAACTCTCAAGTTGACATAAAATGTAAGTACCAGACATCCTCAGTTATTTGTTTATGATTAAAATCAACATAATGATTCCAGAAATTATTATCTGGAAAATTTGGAGAAGATATATTTAAGGGTTTTGTTTTCTCTTCTTTTGGAAACCTTTTCTTACTCTGCATTCAAATGTGCATCTTATCAAGTGTGTATATGCTGCATTTTTCTTCTTAAGAAAAGTTGACTTAAAATGCTATATTTAAAAAATTTACCAAAAGATATCTAGTCTAATCCCTAAAACCTATGAATACTACTTTATGGGAATGAGGGAAGGAGAACAGTACATCTCTGCAAATATAATTAAATTAAGAATCTTGTAATCAGGAGCTTATCATGAATTGTACGGGTAGGCGGAATATAATCACATGTAAAATAAAAGAGAATCAGAAGGAATTATAACACATATAGAGGCGAAGACCATGTAAAGTTGTAGCTGAGAGAGCTTTGAAAGTTCTAGCCTTGAAGATTGGGGTGAATTAGTCACAAGCTAAAAAAGACTGGCAGCCACCAGAAGTTGAGAGAGACAGAAAAATGCACTCTCATCCAGAGTCTCTAGTGGAAGCATGTCTCTGCCAACACTGATACTGATTTGGGTCCTATGGTCCAGAACCGTGAGGAATAAATTTAGGGGAAATAAATGAAAGCCAGCAAGTTTGGGGGATTTGCTATAGGAGCCACAGGAAACTAATACAACTACCATGAAAAATATATAGCAAAGTTTTTCAAGTAATTTCTATATATTTTCCACTGATTAAAAAAGAAAAAAATATATATATATATATTCTACTGATTCCTAGAATTTCTGGGTCTACCTGAAAACTTCCCTAACTTGATAATAGTTGAATTGTCTTAATGTTCTCCATTATCTTCTCTACTTGATCTTTCTGGGTTCTAATATCCATTGCAATGGCTACACATCATCAACTCACAGACAAAATTTGTGATTAAAGGGTTTATTAAGGATGTAATGCCAGTGCAAAGTGTTCAGGGTAGTTGTTTACCATGACATGTTATGAAGTTTCAACTCTGCTAGCAATTGCCCAAATGGGTATTGGTATGCCTCAAACCAAATGGATTCAGCTCAAATTTCATGGGTCAACAAACCCAGCTCCTTGAGTGAAATACCCAGAAGCACGTCACTCCAGTAAGCCTCCATATAAAGGCACTCAGCTCCACTTCTGTGGATCAGAAAGTCTAACTTGCCCAATTAAGTGTCCAGAGGCACCCTACTCTGAAAATCAGGTTCCAGAACAAAAGCATTCATTTTAACTTATTCCTTGGGTTGGGGACTCCATCACTCTGTTCCATGCTCTGGATCCTGATTCTGCTGCTAATCCTCTGATGGTACAACTGTCATCTGGATCCAGGAGGTTCCGGATACAGGGATCTTGGATCCAGAAGATATGCTCCACTCCTGGCCCTTGCTGGTAATAAGATCCCTCCTCCTACTTCCCAGAGGGCTCTGTTTATACACAGCAGGATGTACTCCAGGGGATCCAAATCACAATTCCTCACAGGTGAATCCTACTAGTATTCCCACCCTCCCTTCTTATCAGACCCAAGCAAGGAAAGATCATTTGGTGAGAGTTAGAGACTTTGGCTGGAAGAGCCACAGTATATAATTCACTGTCCCTGGAATAAACATTCTTATTTCTCAACTTTAGTAAAGGTTTGTCCCTATTAAGGGTAATATAATTATAATCAAGTGAAAATAGGCAAGAATACATATATTTTTATATGGATGGCCAAAAATTTAGAATATCTAAGAACTAGCTGTAGGACATTCAGTAACTATTACAACTAATCAAGATTTAGAAAACACAAATGGCATTGTTCTTTGCATGATAAGTACAAAGCATCTCGATTACAAACCAAACAGTGAGGGCTAAATGTATATATGCTGCATTTATAAATTCTGATCTAGCCAATTAATATACATATCCCTTATCCTAAAACCTAGCTGTAAATAAAAGGGAAAAGTCATGTATGATAAAGCTCCATGAAATCCATCCTCTAAGTTATGATGAGTAACTTGAACTCCAAGATTTCGAAGTCGTGTGGCATACATAAATCCATCATCTCTGAAGATATCATATTGACAGGTAATAATATAAGTTGATGGCAAAGTCCGTAACAGTGAATCATTGGCCAACAAAGGTTGGGCTCTAATGTCCATAAGTCCTGGGAGTGAACTGTTATATCCTCCAAGAACTGATGCAGTATAAATTCGGTTCTTTTTTAACTTCTCGGGAAGTAGGGTACTCCAATTAGTAAACTTGAACAGATGCCTTGATTCCAGAGGCATATGCTGATTTCTTTCAATTGCCCGAGGAAGTTCCTCATCCTTGGTGAGATACAGACTCACAAATTTTATGGCGATGTCCCGGGTTAGAATTATACTGTGTTTGTTTTCTAGATGAGATGGCAAATGGGAATCAATTATCTGTAATCCAGGGTAAACTAAAGCTTGCATCTTGATTTTACTTTTCATTTCAGGATAATTCTGCATCTGAAAAATACCATGATATTCTGTAAGACAAAACCCACCAATCTATTACAAAGAAGAATTTAAATTTGAATAGTTTAAGTAATCCTGGAATTTTTTTAATTTTAAAAATATGTGATATAAGTTATAATGTCATAATAATTTTCACAATACTTATGTCTTTGGGTGGCATAAAAATTAATTTCAACAATAAATATTTTCTTTAAAATTTTTTCTGTGAGAAAGCAAAATACACATGTTGTTGTTGTTGTCTGCTGTTATAGAGTTGGCTCCTACTCACAGCCCCCCTTCACACAACAGAACAAAACGCTATCTGGTCCTGCACCATGGTCCCTCACAATTGTTCTTATATTTGAACCCACGATGGCAGGCGTTTTATCAATCCATCTTGTCAAAGGCCTTCCTCCATTTTGGCTGACTCTCTACTTTACCAAACACAATGTAAGTATGTGAGACAAAGTCTCTCTAACCTGTCCTCTAGAGAGAATTCTGGCTGTACTTCTTCTGAGACAGATTTATTTGTTCTTTTGGCAGTCCATGGTACTTATTTATGATAAATATCAATGAAAATCATCTAAATATGATATTCCTATAGAAATTGACTTCATATAGGTTTGAAAGAAATTCTTCTTGATCAAAAGTAGCTAAAAAATGGAAGAAATAAATATAATCATTAACATAATGTTTTCATGGCAATAGGCAAACGTTTCTAAGGTAATGCTATGCATTTTAAGAAACAGGAAAAGTGCAAAGTAATGTTTTAAAGAAATTATGAATAGGCAACTTGATTCTGAGTTAACTGTGTAGTGTTTGGGAAGCAAAGCCATAAAATTATGAAAAATGTTGATGGTTGCAATATTTAAAGTAAAAAGAGAAATCACAGAATATTTGACCACAAGTCCCTTCTTTCCTGAGACAAAACCCTGAGACTTTCACCATGAGCCATTATATCTTTCCCTTTCTCCTCCCGCGGGCCCTGTTGATTGCACGTTTTACCTTACTGGAAGCAATTGGTTCATCTACAGACTGGAATCTACAACAATGCCACCTGCACAGAAAAAAATGCCTGTTGCCATTCTAAGCAAAGAGTACAGGATCTGAAGGGTTTGTCTCTAAGTCAAAACCTCAACAAGGTAGCCAAGTGAATCCAAAGAAGGGAATAAACTGAAAGCCAGGAGTCCTGGAGTAGAGGAAATTGTACCTTACCACCAGGACTCCCAAGATAGTAGAGGTTTCAAAATTTAGAATGAAAGTGAGTCTAAATTCCCCTAACCCCACATCCCTCCCCATGGCCTTCAGATAGGTGATTTACTAAACAAATATCAGTCATCAATATTATACCCTCAATCTAACAAGCCTGGGAAAAGAAATAGACTGAGACCACACAAACCTGGAGAGAGCAGGAAGTATCCACTGATACCATTCTCAGGCAGACAGCAATTTTGGGTACATTGACTCCAAACAGTGCAATTCAAAAGGTCTCCTTAGTGAATTCCATAAGGTTAGCTAAAGGAAGCATTTTCTTCAGCTCTGCTTGTGCTTTTCAATATTTTGATCTAACATTTCTTTCAGGATGCCATATGATGTAGCTCACTTTCCCACATATGCATCACTGTCACTGGTGATGCAGCAGTTAAAGCACTTGTCTGCTAACTAAAACATTTGGTTTTCAAACTGGCCAGCTGATCACTGGGAGAAAGATGTGCCTGTCTGCTCTGTAAAAATGTACAGCTTGGGATCTCTGTAGAGTAGTTCTACTATGACCTATAGAGTGCTATGAGTCAAAATTGAATTTGGGGGGTTTTGCCTTATGCTCTTTGTTGCTTCACCATTTGATGCTATTATCTTTCCGTCTGTCTTGTTCAGATCTCAAATAAAAGCCAATCTCCTTCCAGATATTAGTGGAAAAACTGCTGGATTCTCCAAGGCTGGCAATTTTTCGCTAGTCTTAACCAATATGTTATGATCCTGGGTTGCATCTTTTATCATAAATTTAGCTTGAAAGTACATATGTATGACTATGCATTTAAATTCCTGATCATAATGAGCTATTTATTCTCAAAACAACTCTAAACTAATAGTCTCTCAGGCCAATCATTACATTTTTTTCTTATGGAAATGTATATAATGAATCTTTCTATATGATTTTGATCTCCACAAACACTGACATGACAAAATTATCATTGAATTCCTTCACTAAGCCTAAATTAGTGAAATGATCAAAAACTATACGGAAAATAATAGAAGAATAAAGGAATGGTTGAATGAATCCTTGGAAGCAGAAACCATGATGCAAAAATCTGTAAGAGGGATATAATAAGTAGGTCCCAATCATAAAACTCAGCTATTAAACTATCTATAGCTTCCATTCTTTTATCCTAGACCTACATGGATTCAAAAGCATGGTAACTAGAGGGCAAAGGTATAAATAAAAATTAGGACCGAAACACAACAAGCCTTGAATGGATTGCATGAAGAGGGTTTGCTCTTATATTGTGTTCCTAATATGCACCTGAATGCAAAAACTGTGTAAGATATTATTAATTGTGTAGGATGTTATTACTTGAGGTGTAAACTAAGTCCACACACAGAAGAAGCATACCAGTTTGTGTGATCCAAGGAATCTAGTTAATAAAATTCAAATCCAAAGGAGGGGATTATGTGGAAGCTAAATTATAAACACCTGCTTTGCAGAAGGATATGGAAGATGGTAGAAGACTAAAATCCATTTGTTGTGTACTCACCCTCAAGGATTAAGTCTCTGTTGAATTCCTTTTGACATCGAGGCATATGAGTAGAATTGCAAAGTCAATCACTGCAGATGTAGTTAAGTTAAAATCTAATGTCCTATCATTCGATATCCCCTTTGATCCGTTCCATGTTGTTTCCATTTTTAATATGTTCTCTTTTCACTCTGATTGAAGTTTTTCTATGTTTTGTCTAGTCATTGTTGTTGGGTTTTTTTAATTGTTTGGTTGCTTTCTATGATTTTGTATGATTGTGTTTTGTTTTGTAGGATTTTCTTTATATAAAATGAGGATGGGTAGATATGTAGACACAGTAAATAGACAGGGCATGGCAGAGGATGGGGAGATATGAGGAACTAATAATAAATAAGAAAAAATGTTCTGAAATTGATTATGATGATGATTGCACAAATCTTAATATGATTGAATGATTAAAATGTATGATATATTAAGTATATGCCAATAAAATATTTTTTTTAAATAAGTAAGTTCTCAATGTACAAAGTGTTTGACTCATTCTGGGCAATTAATTACCTATAAAATATTGTTTTAGAAAGCACAGCAATCAAAATAAAAAGTCAAAAATGTTGAGAAAACCTTTTGGTTTATGGCACTAAGATTTATTTAGACGTGTTGGTAAATGAAGTTAGTGTCCATTTTTAAAAATTAAGTCATGTGGATAAATCCATTGCCCAAACATCAGTTAATAGTGGAAATTTGGAATGTACAGCATGAGACTCTAGGAAAATTGGAAGTCATCAAAATTTAAATGGAACACAGAAAGATCTGTATTCTAGCCATTATGGAGCTGAACAGAACCAGTATTGGTCATTTTGATGACCAGGTTTACTTTGTCAAGTATGACACAATCAAGCAAAAAGAACATTCCAAGGTCTAGCTTGAAGTACAATGCTGTCTATGATAGGATTATATCCATTAATCTTCAACAAAATCCAATAAATACTATTATTATTCTGTGCTTCTGTTTGTGTCCTTCCCTATTTCTGATAGCCTATATATTCTCTGTGCCAAAGTTCTCAGGTTTGTCTCAATTCCCTCACTGATGGCCCTAATAGTTTGGGATTTGACCTCAAGGTCTGTGATCCACCTTGAATATATCCTAGTGCATAGAGTGAGGTAAGGTTCTTGTTTCATTTTTCTGAAGGTAGATATTCCTTTTTTCCAGCACCACTTGTTGAAGAGGGCATCTGCTTCCCATTTGATATTGTGTTGATCCTGTGTACATCGAAAACTGGGAAAATGTCTTTAGTAATGACACATCAGACAAAGACCTTATTACTAAAATCTACAATATTGTGCTAGCCTAAAAAAGTGAAAAAAACGAATAGCCTATTGAGGAGGTGGGCAAAAGACCTGAACAGACGTTTGACAAGTGCAGAAACCCGAATGGCCCATAAACATGAGAAAATGTTCCCAATCATTAGCTATAAGGTAAATACAAATTAAAACAACTATGAGATGCCGCCAAACATCCTCAAAGATAGCCCAATTCAAAAGCTCAGTATGTGCAGCAAATATAGAAATCGAACTGACGATACCTAAAACAAACAGAAATCGAGCTACCATATGACCCAGCTACACCCCAACTAGGCATATACCCAGAAGAAGGAAGAAACAGACCATGACCAGCCATCTGCATTTCAATGTTCATTGCGGTGCAGTTCACAATTGCAAAGAGTTGTAAACAACCTAAATTTCCACCAATGGATGAATGGATTAAAAACCTCTAGTATATACAAACAATGGATTATATACAAAAGCAGTAGTGAATGCATGAAACACATCATTGTATAGGAAGAGTTGGAGGAAATTATGCCAAGTGAAGTAAACCAAACACAAAAGGACAAGCACAACATGAGTCCACTGAGGTAAGCTTAAAAAGTATACCAGGCATAGGGGAAAAGCTACTAAATATATACCTTCCTGGGGCAGGGTCCAGGCACCCTGGCAGGGGTCAGAGCCAACCCAGGGATGCATATGGCAGCCAACTAAAAAGATGGGGGAAAGAAAAAAAAAAAAGAAAGGATGAGGGTAGTTGGGGAACAGGGCACAAACCCACCCACAGGGAAGGTATTGGTTATGTCTCCACAGGAAAGGGAGAGAGGGGCCAGACCTCTTCCCTGTTCACCAAGCCTTGAGGGCAACATATCAGTGTGGAGCAGCAAACTCACAGAGAGTTCTGCGGGGCCATCTCAAATCCTAGACACATTGACCCCCTCCCCAGAAGAATGCACTACAGAGGACAGCACTGAATATATGGCCTGGGGAGAGTGGCAGGTCTGAGAGAGAGAGTGGACCGCATTCTGGCCCACCAAGCCTCTAGGAAGACATTCCTACTCTGAGCAGCCAATGCATAGAGAGGACTGTAGGGCCAGCCCCAACATGAGACATGACATCCCCTCGCTGATCCACAGTGCTTCAGGGAACAGCACTGGAGACACAGAGCAGAAATTGTGCCTGATCTGACACCACCATCCCCCTGACTTCCACCCCACTGGGGCAAAACATGAAATGTGACTGATAATAACTGATGTATGGATTGTTATAAGGGCTGTAAGAGACCCAATAAAATGATTTTTTAAAAAGAAGAATGTGAACGTTGGAAACAAGAGGAAGGAACAGCAGTTGGAAAATATGGTCTTGGTGATGGAAACAAAGCTGGAGATCATATGAGAGAATTTTGCAAGACCAACGACTTCTTTGGGCATGTCAGGAGAGACCAGTCCCTGGAAAAGGACGTTAACCTTGATAAAATAGAGCAGAAGAGGAAGACCCTCCACGGAGTTGCTGTAACAATGGGCTCAAGCATAGGAACAATGTGAGAATGGCGCAGGATCAGGCAGGGTGTCATTCTGTTGTGCACAGGTGTGTTATGGGTCAGAATCAACTCAATGGCACCTGAGGGCAACATTTGAATCTCTAATTTTTAAAGTTAGAGGTCATATTACTTACATTATTATTTATAACAGTCATTTACTAAGACTGTAGGGAAGATTAATTCTTCTTACTCTATTTCAGAGAAAATCTACTATACTCTATTCAGAATGTGCAGATTCCTAGCAACAGTGATTATCATTCCCACTAATCTTCCTTTCTAATCGATTGTCCTGACCCAATACTATCAATTCACAGGCAACCAGTGAGTAATTGAGTAAATTATGAGTCCTCATAAAGGAATACCAATGTGAAAGTGCTGTTGTCCTCATTCTAACATGCGTGCTTCAACTGTGCTGAGAGGTGAAGAACTCCCACAAGAACGTCTTAAGAGCCCAACACGATCAACCCAGTCTCTTTCTAGTAATTCAACCTATTCTTCCTGTTTCTTATCCTCCACCCAGCTAAACTTCCACTCCCTACTTCATGTTTTAAAACTAGGAAGCTATGATAGAGCATGTTGCTAAAACATGTTGGATTCATGGTCCAGAGTCAGTATCCAGTATCCTGGGAAAGAAGAACAGAAGTCACTGTTGTCCAGTGGTTAAAATGCCATAAATGGATATGAGTACTGAATTCGTAACAAATTAATTCTATATCCTTGGATAAGTTAATTAACCTTAAGTTACTTAAACTTAAATGTTTGCTGATCTTCCATCAAGCAAAGCATAGGTGAGATCGACTCAGTTCAATTTTGTTTGCAGGTACACTGGCAGTGTCTGAACTGGATTAGCATGTTTGTAACTCCTGTATACCATGATTCAGACTTCAGAAGCTTTAGGAAAAACATGGTCTATTACTCTACATTAAAGGATAATTAACATACTGTCTCATCATCATTTTAATGATTTGCTTAATCTAGTGTGTTGTCTAAAAATCTATTTTAAATTAATGTATCTCTCTTGGACAGCCATTTTTAGATCATTCCCATTCCACTTTCAAACATGGTCTTACCTCCCATGGGTTGTTTAGATCAGAACCCATTCTGACACCTGTAAATAACAATATCAATCATGATTTCTAATATCTGCCATAAGCAATTGTTATAAATCAGACATTCTGATTAGTGGTTTGTATTTGATTTTCTCTTGTATGCTAGTATGTAAAATATTGTGCAATGAATTACTTATTAGCTTTTTTAGCCATATTTTTTGTAACTCCCATCAGAAACTAGATGTGACCATGCAAATCAGGGGTATGGCAATCTAACATGGAGACTGTCTAATTTTGTTTTCTCATCTGGTATAAAAGGAGTCATTTCAGAAGCAGGTATGGTTGAATCTCACTGCCACACTAAAAGAAAAGCAAGGAGCAGAACACATCTTCTAGACCCCGAGATTCCTGTGTGGTAAAGCCCTTTGACCCAGGAGACAGAGCCGTGACACCCAAGGCGGACCAGCGGAGTGGTGATGGTGAAGGCAACGAGAGTACAGCACAGGAGTAGTGGGCTCCTGGGTCCAAAGGGCTGCGTGTAAGAGGCTGGCTTGAGGAATGGAACGACTCGGGCACTTAATCAGGGAGGCTAAATTTGCAAATTCCAGGCCTTAGAGCCAAGCACGTCAGCCTAATGCTTATGACAGAGTAATGTACCGCTTTCACATTTGTTGGTAGCACAAAAAGGGTTTTATAAACCCCCAAGCAGTGGAGAATCCAAGGGGTCACATGACTAAGAGATTGAAGATCAGAGAGAGATGTGCCTGTGAGCATAGCTGAAAAGAGGCACTCTCAACCTGAACTGAATCCTCAGAAATTCTGCTCCTGAATTGCCAACATTCCTAATAAAACTCCTTAATCATGGGTATTGTCTGTATGGTCTGTTGGGCAATTGTAATTAATATTTAAACCCAAAAGAGAAACTGAAAGTATCTAGATAATGATGGTTGGTGTTCAAATTTACCATGAAGGTTGGAGGGTAGGATCTGTCTGGCCTCTGCCTCATAGGAATCTGCCTTTGGCTGATGCCACTCTGTGGGAAACAGATGAGGCTATCTAATCCCATAAAGAGGTATGGTCTTAGAACTGCACATGGGCAGGTCCACCCTATTATTATGGGTTTTAATGGGCTCCATGACAGTGAGTTGAGTTCCTCCTTGTGAAGTCTGAGGAAGTAAGAAGTCACTCCCAGGCCATTTTTACCATCACAACACCCTAAAATCAATTTTCCCATTAATCCTCCGTGACTCCCCTATAGTCAGTAGTAACTAAGCCTTGCCAATTTCATATTTGTATTTAATCTATCCACTATATTACTACTAACTTCATCCTAATCCACAATGGTATTTGTGAACCACAGCAATGTAATTCTTTCCTAAATGCTCCTTTTTCTCCTCTACCCACCTTCCAATTTACTCTACATATTGTAAGACATTATCTTAAAATACAAACCTGATTTAACCTTTGTAATGATGTCTCAGTGTTCTTGAACTCATGGCAAATCACCTCACAAATGTCCTGCCCACCTCTCTAAACATATCATTTATCATAATTATTTTTTTCTCTTCTATTTAGTATCTACAGACTTCATTCATATCTTTGAGCCAATAGCCTAGCGAATAAACAAGCAGGGACTACATAACAGGGAGAAAGCAAAAATGGATTCATACCTTTCTTAGGCAAATAGTCAAATCTGGTTCCAAAAATAAATAGCAAGTTAATGCTGGTTCCAAAGGTGTGCATTGCCAATGCCTCTTATCTCTAAGTCAAACTCCAAATTTTTCCCACAGAAACACAATGAGAATAACCTCTGAGGTTGTGTTATATTACACAAGGACTAGGATAGAGAATGTTACTAATCAGGAAAAACAGGTTAGAACGAAACAGGGAGGTACTCTGAAGAGAGAAGAAAATATATGGGAGGAGCAAATTATAGTGCTAGGATTTTAAGATATAAACATAAAAAATGTGTCCTAGATTCCCAAACACTTAGTGTCTAGTTGAGAATATAAACATGCAACAAAATATAGGATAAACATTATACTGAACTGTAAAGGTAATGTGAAAAATATTTCCCTGCAGAGCAGTTTTCAGCATTTGTGTAACTTTCAGGTAGAGAAATCAACATGCATATCCATGTGTGTGTGTGTGGGTTTGTGTGTTAGTCTGGGTAATTTAGAAAACAAATCCACAGAAACTCGTGTGGGAAACAGAAAGATTTCCACCCAAGTCGTCTCCCCCAAATATGTTAGACTTAGGATATTGCTTGCAGCTAATGGTAAAAGTTACTTCCCTTGAGGTAATCAGTCACCAGACTAAGGTAGGCCCCACTCACTGCTGTTAAGGACAATGGACAGGCCTGCAGTCATGGATTTGGTTCCTGTAGGTGGAGTTCACACCCTACTGATAATGGTCTCTATCAGTTGAGCCAGGGAACAGGTCAAACTGGCTCAGTGGCATCCAAGTTAAGCTGCCATCCTGAATCTAGGATCCATCCATCTTGTCACATGGATACCCCCAATCCCTCCTCTTCCTATGGTGTGTATGACCCTAGACCACCCCCTTCCATTACTGTACTACCTATAACACAGCCCTTTCCTGTGACGTATGTCTTCACCTGTAATTAGGGGGCTTGAACGTCCCCAGAGAATATAACAGCCTTGGTTAGCATTAACTACCACTCTCTCCATATGGATCACCAAGCGGGGCTGAGGTGAACACTGCTACCATGAATTGTGTCTGACTCCATTATTTCAATCTCTCTCTTCTATCTCTCATGCTCTCTATGACTTTACTATAATCTTTACTTATTAT
>NW_022111322.1:3833563-3834839 GCF_000313985.2 Echinops telfairi | reverse complement strand
AACTGAAATAAAGAGCCCAGGCACAGAGACAAAAAAATAAATAAAAATCTAATCATCAGAGATTATACCCTTGGAAATACCAGATTTAAAGGGTCTAAGAAGAAACAACTCATCTCACACTAAATATAGTGAAGCAAGAGGTTAAATGAGAACCACAAAAGAGTGCTAATAGAAGTCACAGTAAAAATTGACCCTGATGGTTTCTGAGACTACATTTTTATGGGAGTAGAAAGCCTCATCTTTCTCCCATCAAATATTAATTTGCACTATTTATGATCATGTTTTAGTTTCCAGACATACATACACTAATGGGTCTTTTAATTTACCAAATAATCCTACTGAGATACTTTTTTATTCCTTTTAGATGAGGAAATACACCACAAAAGGAATTTCGTTCTGTAGACATGTATTCCTTTTGCTGGCATAAGGAGAGAAATCTCTATCACTGATTAAACCATAGAACACATGCAGTAAAGCGAGGCATACTTGAGGCATTTACTGAAGAAGATCAAGGATTGCAGCATTGGATTAAAACTCAAGACAAAGAAGAACAAAATACTCACAAATGAACCAATAGCTATCATCATGATAAATGGAGAAAAGAATGAAGTTGTCAAAATGTTAATCTTGCTTGGATCCACAATCAACGCACATGAAAGCAACAGTCAAGGGAGTGGACGATGCATTGTATTGGGTAAATCTGCTGCACACGATCTCTCTGGAGTATTGAAAAGCAAGGATGTTACTTTGAGGATTAAGGTGTCCCTGACCCAAACGATGGTATTTTCAATTGCCTCATATGCAAGTGAAAGTTGGACATTGGATAAAGAAGACAGGAGAAGAATGAATGCATTTGAATTGTGGTGTTGGAGTCAAATATTTAAAGTACCACGGGTTAGCAAAAGGTCAAACCAGTCTGTCTTGGAAAAAGTATGGCCAGAGTGCAAGGGTGGAAAGACTTGGTCTTACATACTTTAGATATGCTGTTAGGAGAGACCGCCCCTGGAGACAGATAGCATGCTTGGAAAAGTGGAGGGCAGCAGAAGAGAGGAAGGCCCTCAGTGAGATGGACTGAGGCAGTGGCTGCAACAATGGGCTCAAGTATAAGACAAATTGGAAAGATGGCCAGGACCAGACAGTGTTTCAGTCTGTTGCAATCGGTCAAAACTGACTGGATGGAAACTGTCAATAAAAATGCTGAAAACCCAGAAATAAAATCATCAACATACAGACAACTGATCTTCGATAAGGGCCCCAAAAATATCAAATGGGAAGG
>NW_022111322.1:3828306-3829366 GCF_000313985.2 Echinops telfairi | reverse complement strand
AACTTTTGTTATGCTAGAGCCCATTGTTGAAGTCCTTTCTCAATCTATGTTGTTGAAGGTTTTCCACTTTTTCTCTGATCCTTTACTTTACCAAGTATGAGGTCCTTTTATAGGGACTGGTCTCTCCTGGTAACATATCAAAGTTTATGAGACAAAGTCTTGCCATCTTTGCTTCTAAGGAGAATTCTGGCTATCTCCTTCCAAGAAAGGTTGGTTTGTTCTTCTGGCAGCCCACGATCATTTCAATATTCTTGCCAATTATTTGTCTAGGATCTCAGAAATAAATGTTAGAGCCCATTCTGGCACCACACAGGACAATGCCTTAACATTAAAGGGCTCCTCACATTCATTTTTACGTTCTTTGGGTGTGTATCCAGGTAAGTGATCAGTTACTAACCTACAGGTGGGTAGTTTAAACCCAACCAGCAGCACTGGAGGAAAAGGCCTGACAATTTGTTCCCATAAAGATGACAGCAAATCAAAGAAACAAACAACCTCAACAAACACCTACATGGAGTAGTCCTACTCAGTGTCATGGAATAGTTGCTGCAGTCGTGAGGCCAGCATTACTCAATAAATTCGGGTTTGAGTTTGGGTTTGTCATGTTTGTCATTGAATTCAAATAAAAATATGCTTCCAAAATAATGGTAGTACAAGATTCAAAATAAGAGAAAACAGCTATTCTTGTTTCCTATAGAATGTTAAATGATCTGAAGAACATGGATATGCTGGAATTCCAGACCAAAGTAAATAAACTACAATGTCTGAAACTTGCACACATGCTAAAAAATTTTCCCAAGTTCAAGGATATGTGTCAAGCACATGTTTTATATTAAAGCATCAACTCAGTTATACTTACTGATTAATAGTTGCTATTACTTTGTAAATAGGATGGTTTGTTTTTCTGTTTATAAAGATATGTCAAAACTTCTAAGATTATGTGTGATCTGAGAAATATGACATAAAGATGTCCTTACAAGTATCATTGTATATTGGACCATAAGACAATCATTTGACAAATTTTTAAGTAGCAGGAGTGTTACATTTTAAAAGGCCAAAA
>NW_022111322.1:3810831-3826749 GCF_000313985.2 Echinops telfairi | reverse complement strand
ATTTTCCATTATCTTTTCATTCTGTTTTTGACAAACTTTTTGAAGCACAAATACGGGGCTGGCATTGTGGGATAAGCATTAGGTTGATGATTGTATGGTTGACAATTCAAAGGTCATCCATCAGTCTGCAAGAAAAAGGTAAGGTAATCTGCTTCCATAAATATTTACAGCCTCATAAAATTTATACAAGGTCACTATGAATGGAAATCAACTTAATGATAGTTTGTTTGGTATATATTCGCAGTGACCCTTCTCATTCACAAACCTTCCATTTAGATTAGCTGATCTAAGCCCCAAGATAGTCCGGTAACTTCCCCATCTCTTCAATAGTTCCTCCTTGGTCTTCGAGGAGAAGTGCACACATTTTGTTGACATTTTTGTTTGTTCAGGAAGTTAACTTATGTCCAGAATGAGGTTAGTTATCAATGTACACTTCACCTTTTTTGAAACGAGAAAACCACTCGTACACTTGAGTTTTTCTCATAATGCTGTTCTTGGAAGCTGTATTCAACATCACAACAGTTTCTGCGGCGTTTTTCCTGAGCAGGAAACAAATTTCATAGCCACAAGCTGTTCTCTCAAATTGAGCATCACACACACGTGCACACACAAGGTTCAAGCGAAACAAATTTTATGAAAAAAATTTGATGTGACCAGAGACAACCTTACCAGGCAATGCCACTGGGTGCACTAACTCAGATCAAGTTAGTTGATGCCCACCTAGCAGGGAAAAATGCATACTCTGAAAGCTCTGCCCAGTGGAGCTTTATTCTGGTTTTTGGGGAGATATACATATATCCTTGATATGGGATATATTTCCATGTTCAAGGATCTATGTCAATCATAGGTTCCATATTTAAGTCTCAACATTAGTTCTTTTATAGAATTATTACATATTATTTAGTGTAATATATATACATAATACAACTCTGGAAGAATACCAAACCCACTGCCATCGCCTCCTAGTGAGTGTATAGGACAGACTGGAAGTGCCTGTTTGGATGTTTGAGGTCATGAATCTTCATGCGAGCAGAAAGCCTTGATCTCAAATTCCTGACCATGCAGTTAGCAGCCTGATGCATAACCCATCACACGACCAAGGCTCTTTATGAAAGCACAGGGATGAGTAATTACTTCGAAATAGCAAATCAACTTTTATCTTCTGAAATTAAGAAAGCATGTCTGGCCCTGTTTTATGGTAAATAAAAACAAACGTTAGCTAAACTGTCTGAAAGTAAAACATAGTCATCATAGAACAGTTAAAAGATATGGTTAAATTCTTAAAACATATTTATCTTATTTCAGGATTAAAGATGTATATCTGGAAGAGTTTCCCTGGCTTTAATTACTATTGGAATAATTATAATTGGCAATGCATCATATGGATATATAGCATCATTTTACTAGAAAATCTCAAAAGTAATAGGTGGAAGATATCCATTCACTCACAGTAATAGAAGAGAAAAGAAAATGACAGAAGAATCCATTTGCTCTCCTAACAAGTATTGTTGGTAGGTGCTGTCACATCGGTTCTCCTTATCTAGTAGAACATTTTTATATCATGGATTATATTTCTCCTGGAAATTCAAATTTAAAATGTCCTCTTGACATCTCAGAGTATCAAAAGAGTTCATCTCTCAGCATGATAGTATTATTATTGATACTGAGATTTTAAAACAAAAAATCTATAAACAGCTATCATGCCAAGACACATACAGAATTTTGCAGAATGCGTTTTCAACTGTCACAATCCCTTCAAACAGAAAGATCAGAAGTCAAAATAGCATCTATGTTCTCATATAATTAACTCAAGAACAATATTAATGTCAGAATTAAGATGTCATGAAGAAAATAATTTGTACTGCTTTTGAGCATTTACTGAGACTTGTTTCTTTGGGGGGTACTTGTGCTAATATTTCAGTAGTTCCCATTTGAAATCTGTAAAACAGGCCTATACACCTTCATAAATTTCTACTGATATAGATAATTATCATTTTAACTTAACCTTAGTCACTTGCAAAAGCAAGCAAATATTTGATGTGGTAGCAAAAATTACAGGCATGGCAAAGGGTTGCTTAATGATTCTTGAGTAATTGTTGCAATGTTTCCAGAATCTTTACACCTGTAAAACATTTTTAGCAAAAATGCAATACCTAATTGCTATAAGGCATGTACTACTAATTAGTAAAATAATCTCATATATAGATATTCTCCACTTTTCATTTTCTATCCCAGGCAACCCAAATAAGATCCTTCACATGACCTTTCAATAGGGTCCAATATACTACAATTTACTTCCACATGGAAGAAACCTAAGAAGACATCAAATAATAAAGATTTAAAATTTTTCTTTTTGACAAATAAATTCTATTTCTTTTTTCCCCTAATGAAAGTTTACACACAAGGCTAAATGTGATGGAAATTAAAGTGGAACAGATGGGCTGAAGGAAAAATCCAAGCACAGAGCGAAAAGCAAATTTTTGCATTCATTGCCAATTTGGCATACATACTATATAACTTTGCACGTGTCTGTTTATAGTATTACAGGTTAATATATATGTATGTGTGTATGTATATATGCCAAAACATATATATGTGTGTATGTATATTTATATACATGTATGTATATGTGTATAAAGTTCTTCTAATTTCATCTCGCTTGGATCCACATTCAATGCTCATGGAAGTAGCAGTCAAGAAATAAATCAGTTCATTGCATTGGACAAATCTGTTGCACAAGACCTTTTTAAAGTGTTGAAAGCAAGGTTGTTACTTTGAGGACTAAGATGCACCTGACCCAAGCCATGGTATCATGTGAAAGTTGAACATTGAATAAGGAAGACTGAAGAATAGATCCATTTGACTATTGTTCTGGAGAAGAATATTGAAAGTATCATGAACTGCCACACACACACAAAAACTGTCTTTGAAGAAGTACAAAGAGAATGCTCCTTAGGGGCAAGGAGGGGAGATTCCTTCTCCTATACTTTGGACGTGTTATCAAGAGAGACCATTCCCTAGAGAAGGACATCATAGTTGGCAAAATTGAGGGGCAGCAAAAAGAGCCCCTTCACAAGATGGCAACCATGAGTTGTAACATAAGAAAAATTGTGAGGATGGCACAGAACAAGCGGGTCTGTTGTTCGGCTGTAGACAAGGTCACCGTGAATTGGAACTCACTCCATGGCACCTAACAACAACAAGTTCGTTAACCTTGAGTATTTTGATAGTTGAGTGGAAAGAGCGGTTTTTAAATAAATAAAGCAGAACATTGCATAAGCATTTTGTTTCAAGTGTTTCTAACTAAGTCTAATTTTTAAAAGAACAGAGCAGCATATCTCACAATTTTTTCCGAGGAAGATTAGCTGCTGTAAGTGTCTCATAAGAATTTGTGAAAGGCAGAAAATGGACAGAATACCCTCTTCAAAATCCACAATATAGACAAAAATTCCAAAGTAAATAAATTCAATTGATTTGTTTAATCTTTTTTATCACAGCTTAGCCTTTACCCACCACCTCCATGGTATTTATGGTTTTGAGAGGTTCTATAAATATACATTAAGGACCCCTTCATTGTAAGTTATTTTTATGGAAATTACCCACTAATTTACCATAGGATAAGCTCTTCTTAGATATGGTTTTCCCAAGCACTGAAAAGAAGAATGAAATGAAGATATGCGGTAGACACTAAATAGATAGATTAAGAAAAGAAATAAAGATGATAGATAGATGGAACTGATTGATACAGCACATATTGCAATGGGGTAGAGGGGGCCATAAAGAAACCAAGCCCCAAACAAATCCTCATCTCAACCCAATAGGGTAGGGTAGTACTGCTCTCTGGTTTTGCAAGCTGTGAGTCTTTATATGAGCAGACAGCGGCATCTTTCTCCTGCAGAGTACTTGGTAGATTGAGCTTCAGACTATGCAGTTAGCAGCCCAACATATGCCACCAGGACTCCCTGTCCTTATGAAAATACACACAATAGTTAAGAACTGTTGCTGAGGATTTTAACGCATAATTCTAAGTAACTGATAGAACAAATAGATAGAAATAAAATGAAGATAGGAACATCAATATTATCCAAAATATATTTTAATAACTACAGAGCATTTTAAGCAAAAAAAGTTAATACCCTTCTTATTCAAGTATATTTGTAAAACTGAAAACAATGGCCCATAAACTGGTTGTGGACAATTTTAATTTCGAAAGCTAAAATTTTACAGAACATATTCTTTAATCCCAAGAAATTTAAATTGAAAAACCATTAAAAATAGGAACTTTTCAATGTCTCTTGATTTAAAAACTAGTATATTTTAAAATAAGCTATGAACTCGAAAGGAGCACTGGGGACTGGTGGTTAAGTTGGGCTGCTAGCCAAAAGATTGGCGATTGGAAGCAATCATGCAGCCCATGAGAGAAAGAGAAGGCAGGCCGGCCCATAAAGTCTACATGCATACAACCCCTATGTAGCAGTCATAATTTGCCTTGTATGTCACTTGGAGTCAAAGCCAATTTGATAGAGATCTTTCTGAGGTTGTTGTTTTTGTTTTAATAGAATATAAGTAAGTTGGAAAATATTTCAAACTGAATGATAACAAAACTAAAGCTACTAAAATTAGGTGTCATCTATGGTAGGACAAAAGATTAAACTCTAGAGTCTATACAACTAATCAGATAGGTGACAGTCCAAACCTACCCAGGAATAGCCCAGAAAATAGGCTCAGCAACTTGCTTTGAAAAAGCACAGCCTTGAAAACCCTGTCCTTAGGTTCCATCCGGTCTGTTCTAACCCATAGCAACTACATGCACAACAGAACAAAACACTACCCAGTCCTGCGCCATCCTCACTATTGTCCCGATACTTCAGTTGATTGTTCCAGCCACTCAGTCAACCCATCTTATTGAGAACCTTCCACTTTTTTGCTGTCCCTTTACTTTACCTAGAATGGTGTGCTTCTCCAGGGACTGGTCCCTCTGGACCAGGTCACAATATATAAGACAAGTTTCGACATCCTTGCTTTTAAGGGGTACTCTGGCCTCATTTCTTCTGAGATACATTAGTTTGTCCTTTTAGCAGCCCATGGTACTTACAATATTCTTCTCCAGAACTACAATTCAAATGTATCCATTCTTCCTTGGTCTTCCTTATTCATGTTACAACGAACTTACAGAGAAGAGGTGGCTTAATATCCTTGGGAGCCATCAAGACAGAGCTAACTCATAAAGACCCCATGTACAAGAGAACAAAATACTATCCAGTCTGTTGCAACCATAGCAATTATTACTATGTTTGATGCCATCATGCCATTCATCCATTTAAAGAGTCTTCTTCTTTTATTTTGACCCTCTACTTTACCAAACCTGATGGATACCCTTCTCAAGGAACGCATACACCATGATGATTTGTCCAAATTTATGATTTAAGGTAGTATTTGGCTCTTGGGGCCTTGCTATGCTTTTCTTAAGCTTCAATTTTAAATTATATATATAATTATGATTTTTTATTGAAAATTTGATAAACTTTTAATTAAAATGCATTGATAATTACAGGCAATTCAAATGCAAAATTTGGAAACAGAGAAGGAGGAACAGTAGTTGGACAAGGTGGTATTGGTGATAGACATGGACTGGAAGATAACATGATTTGAGAGACTCAAGACTTCATCGTGAATACTTTTTAACAACACAATAGGGGACTGTACACATGGACTTCTACAGATTAAATACACAGAAACCAAATAGACGACTTCTGTGGGAAGAGATGATGGAGAAGCTCAATAACAGCAACTAAATCAAGGCCAGGGGCCAACTGTGTAACACACCATCAATTGTTCGTATGTAAGTTCATACTGAAGCTGAAGAAAATTAAAACAAGTCGAGAGGCTTAATACTACCTTGAGTCTATCGCACCTGAAATCCAAGAACATCTCATGAACAGATTTGATGCACTGAACACTAATGACAGAAGATCGGATGAGCTATGGGAGGACATCAGGAACATCATACATCAAGAAACAGAATGTCATTTAAAAGGCAGGAAATAAATACAAATCAAAGTGGGCATTAGAAGATGCTGAAATTTTCTGTAAACCATACAGTAGCTAAGGCAACTGGAAGAAATGATGGAGTCAAAGAACTGAATAGAAAATGTCAATGGTCCGATTGAGAACCCAACGCTAAATATTATAACATAATGGACAAAGACCTGGAGTTAGAAAACCAAAAGGGAAGAACACACTCAGTATCTCTTCAACTGAAAGAACGGAAGAAGAATAATAAGCTTTGAGCTGCAATTTTGGAAGGGTCTGTAGAAAACATATTGAATGATGAGGGAAGCATCAAAAGAAGATGGAAAGAATACACCGAGTCACTGTACCAAAAAGAACTTTTCAACATCCCACCATTTCAGGAGCTAGCATATGAGCAAGAATCAATGTTACTGAAGAAAGAAGTCAAAACTGCGAAGAAGACGTTGACCAAACACTAGGCACTAGGGCTTGATGAAATGTTTCAACAAGCTAATGAAACATTAAAGAAATTCCTTTGTCCAGGTGAGGAAATTTGGAGGACAGCTAATTGGCCAACTGACTGGAAGAGATCCATAGTCATACCCATTCCAAATAAAGGTGACCAGCAGAATGCACAAATTATAGAATGATAATAATGACACTACATGCAAGTAAAATTTTGCCGAAGATCATCCAACAATGGTGACAGGGAGTGGCCTAAGATTCAGAAGATGATGTAGAAAAGGGAATGTCATTGCTGATGTCAGCTAGATCTCAGCTGAAAGCAGAGAACACTAGAAAGATGTTTCCTTGTGTATTAATGACTATGCAAAGCATTCAACTGTGTGGATCATAACAAAATCTGGATAGCCATGAGAAGAAAGGGAATTCCAGAACACTTCACTGTGTCATGTGGAATCGATTAGGTCATGGATCATAAGGCAGTTTGTGAAGGGATTTCTGCATGGTTTAAAATCAAGATAAGTGTATATCAGGGTGGTATCCTCTCGCCATATTTATTCAGTCTGTATGTTCAGTGATTAGTCAGAAACATTGGGTTAGATGAAGAAGTACCCCATATTGGGATGGGAAAACAGGTTATTAACAACCTGTGATATGCGTTTTGCACAATCTTGTTTGCTGAAAATGAGGAACTTGAAGCACTTGCTGGTGGAAATCAAGCATTGTAGCCTTTGATATGGCTTATAACTTAATAGAATGAAACCCAAATCCTCACAACTGGACCAATAGGTAACACCATGTTAAAGACAGAAAAGATTGAAATTGGCAAGAATCTCAGCTTGGTTGGATGCACAATCAATGCTCATGGAAGAAACAGTCTAGAGATCAAACATCAAGAGATTAAACAATGCATTGCATTTGGGTAAATCTGCTGCTTAAAGTGTTGAAAAGCAAGGAAGATTTCATTTCACGTGCGTTCAACATGTTATAAGATATACCAGTCTTTGGAGAAGGACCTCATGTTTGGTGCAGTAGAGGGGCAGCAAAAACGCTGAAAACCATGGGCGAGATTAATTGACACGGAGGCTGCTATGTGGACTAAAACATAAGTATAATTGTGAGGCTGGTGCAGGTCTGGGCAGTGTTTCATTCTGTTGTACATAGAGTCGCAATGAGTGGAATCAACTTAAGGGAACCTAACAATAACAACAAAATAATAACAAACCACAAGTGGCAATCAAGAGAGAATTGTGGTCTGGTTAAATTGACAAATTTCAGCAGTATAACCAGTGTTGCATTAACCCTTCAAATAAAATGTTTGCATTTAACTGCCATTGAGTCAATTCCGACTCGTGGAGGCCTTTGAGAACTGCCCCTATGGTTTTCTGAGGCTGTGATTCTTCGTGGAGTAGAAAGCATCTTTTCTCCTGAGCAGGAGTTGGTGGATTCCAACAGCTGGTGGATTCCAACAGCAGGTCAATAGCTCAACAGTAACTCCTACACCACCAGGGCCCTGCACATGATGTGTATTTATATACTACTAATTCTCATAATAGTCCAATGGGACATTTTTGTTTTGTTTTGTATTGTTCTTCCATCTGAAATATGTTCTTCCATCTGAAATATCAGATAACAAGATAGGTGATATGTGAGGAATAACTGCATTGTGAAAAACAAACCCAGTGTTTCTCAGCTTTTTAATATTATTATTGCCTTCCCCAAGTTGGAATTGGCTTGAATTCAACTAAAAAAATCAATTGTAACTTCTTAGAATTTCTTCCTTCATTAATCCCTGAAATGCTAATATCACACATGTACTGGAAATACACTGTACATATATGTGCTTTTTAAATAAAATATTTTGCCTTCATCAAGAACAAATTTTGCCCCCTTTGGTATGAAATCATCCCATTAAGAATGTGTGTACTATGCCAATTAATATGTTAAGGGAAATAAGTGCATTTAATATACATATATATTAGTAATTTTGACTCAAGAAGAAATAGAAAATATACATAGATCTCTAATTCATTTTCATTGACTTTGTAAGATATACCAGCCCAAACTTTTTCATTGGTGAATTCTTTCAGTCATTTAAAGAAAAGTAAGACCCAATCTAATACAAAATCAGAACATGGACCAGGAAGTGATAGTCCCCAAATGCTTTTATAAAGTAAGTGCAAGACATACATAAAAGCCTGACAGAGCATGTTCAAATAATATAAGGCAGCCTAATATAATTTAATGAAACCCAAGAATATAGAAAAAAAATTAATCATCATCAAAAGATGCTCCTCTTTGAAATGCAACAATAAGTCAATATTTGAAAATCATTCAATATGACTTACTACATTAAATTAATAAAGGAGAAAGTTGCATGAAAAGGTCTATAATCAAAAACCCAGCTCACTGCTGTATGGACAGAGTAGAACTGTCCTGGGGGTTGGCAAGATAATCCTTGGGGGCTGGAAGGACTGAATATACATTTGGAGGGGGAAAGAAAGAAACCTTAACATCTGTTTCTCAGAACAAAGACAAAAACAGTGTACCTCTTGAGTTATTGCTGCAGTTAAGGTGCCTCCAGAACTATCTCCTGAAATACAGATTCTGTTGGGATCCACTCCATACTTTTTAAGAATATTATCCTGAAGAAAATGCTTGACTGCAGCAAGGCCGTCTTCAAACTGAACTGGAAAGTGGTATTGAGGAGCTAGTCTATAGCTTTAAGGAAAAAGAAATAGGTCATTTATGAAAACTCTCTTATTTTTCAATCTTTGAAAAATCAAATCTGTGATTTTACTATCTTTTACTCTCTTTACTATCTTTGACATAAAGATTTTTAACTCTTAAGATTTTTATGGTGTCCTTGTGTGAGGGTAATAGGTTATTATGACATCATTATTATACTAGTGTTATTAATTCCCTAAATTTACATGTGCAAAATTTAGTCCCTGTACCTTTGATGTGGAGATTCTCTATAGCTAACATTATATTCATAATATACCTGGTGACCTAAATATTTTAAAAGCCATTGCTGGAAAAGCACTGCAGATTAGTAAATGCAGATCTGAGAGCATTTACAAGGTAAATGTCCTCTTTCATTTTATTTTTTAAGTAATCTAGATCAAAATTCTACAATGGGAAGCCACATTTTTAACAATGGTTAGTACTTGAGAAATTAGGTAAGTCACTTTTAACTATTCTAGGGCGCTGCTTTAAATAACTCCTGGTACAAATAGCTAAGCACTTAGTTCAGAAAGATTGGTAGTTTGTACCCATCCAGATGTTTCAATGGATAAAGAAATGGCAAGAAAAAAGCTATAGGTAGTTCTCCCTGCCATGTGAGGTCTCCATGAGTCTGAATCATCTCTGAGGCATCCAATAAGAACCTTAATATGGGAGTTTGCCTGTGTCATGTGAATGGATTTGTGAATCAGGTTATTTCATTCTTTAAATAGATACAAATGGATCTTTTCTGCATGTGTGGGCCTAATTTTTTTTTAAATCTCATCAGTCTTGTTTTAATATATTTTTAAAAATTTGTCTTTCATAATATTTGTAAATGTCTATACTTAGCATTGGAGAAGGTCTGGTGCCTACTGTATATGCCTTGGGCTGCTCACCATAAGGGCAGCAGTTTGAAACCCCCAGCTTCCTTCCGGGGAAGTCAGGGTGGGGGTGGGGTGGGGGGATGCTTGCTAGTCCCTTAGAGTTACAGTCCAACAAACCCACAGAGGCAGTTCTACCCCACCCTGTAGGGGCGCCATGAGGAAGAACTGGCTTGATGGTGGCCAGTTTTGTTTTTAGACTTAACATTACATGTTTATACCGCATCTGGTATACCACAGTATGCTTATTTGTTTACATGCTGAAGTATAAAAGAAGTAGTTTGGCACACTTAGAAATATTCCTGAGGTAGTGAGGAGGAAATATGAAGTTAACCAAAAAACGTAGAATCTGTGTTATTTGTGGGGAAAAAAATGTTACTCCCCTCTTGTCTTACTATCAACACAACAACAAAGAACAACACAAAACAAAAACATTGCCACCAAGTTGACTCTGAATCCTGGCGACACTACTAGGAGAGAGGAGAATTGTCTCTGGGTTTCTGAGGTTCTGTATCCTTCTCGGAGCAGAATGCCTCATCGGCCTCCCTTGGAGAGGCGGTGGGTGCTACCTACTGACCTGGCAGTTAGCAACCCAATGCGTTGCCCTCTATGCCCTTGTGGCACCGTGGCTCCTCTGGGGGCATTAAAACAATGTGTGGGAAAATGACATGATCGCTTTTCATGAACTCCTTGAAGCTCCTTTAAACACTGTGTTATTTTAAACCAGGACTTTCTACCAAGACCCAAACGAACAAAAAGGGCCTTTGGGGAGATTCTGACTTGTAGAGACAGTAGAAGAGAACTGCTCCAGAGAAAATCCCAGATGAAATCTTTACTGAGTAAAAGCCCTCAACTCTCTTTCTCCAGGATTGGCTGGTGAGTTAGAATGATTTACACCTTGTCGTTAGCAGCTCAGTGCTTAATCCACCATACCATGTGGTCTCCGTAGGAGTTGGTTTGGTGTAACATAATTTTGTGATCATCATGCTGGTTCCCAAATTGTTCACCACGGGTCCCCACAATGGAAGGGAAACAATGTGATGCCAGCTCTCTTTTAGGAGTGTTGGAGAACTGAGATTGTGACAAGTCAAACATATTGATACTGTAAAATTGTATTACAGGTAAGTCTACCTTGATTTGGAAATATGACTACTTAATGGTAAAGGTAAAAATTATAGAAGCAAAAGATAATAATTATCTTACTCCAATGCCACCACAACAGCATCAAGTCTGTTTGCTGTCCATCTATTCAGGAAGTCGTAAGATGCCTGTTCTAAAATGGAAAAATACATTAAAAGGTGCTACTTGTAACTAAAAAAACAACAGAAATGACACTTACAGATGTAAATGTGCAAAGAAATGTCTTTTTCACAAACGAGTTTTATTCCCCACCTCCACCTCCATTTCCATTCAGAAAGCCTTGAATCAGCATGACTCACTCTGCCCATTTTAGCTTCCCGAGACACACCCTTCCAAAACACAAAGATGGCTTTAGTAACTGGCACTTCAGGGAGGAGACTGTAAGCTACTATTGCTACATGCTGTGTGCAAACAATGATCTTTCCAAGTGCCCCTTGGCCAAAGGAGCCCTGGTAGCATAGTGGCTGAGTTTCTGGTTGTTTCCATACAAATCACTGCCTTGAAAACCCTAAGGGGTTTCTGTACTATAGGGTTGATATGACCAGGAAATGACTAGATGTAATGGATTTTTTTGGGTTCTATTTTGGCCTTGTAGACGGAGTGCATTCAAATCTACCTCTGTCTATATATAGCACAGCTCATTGGGAGAAGGGGGGCAGTGTGGTGAGTCACCATGACTGGGTAAACCTCTTGTCATGGAGTGGGTCCAGATCCATAGTGACCCTGTGAACTAAAACAAAGTAGAACTGCCCCCTCAGGATCGCCATGGCTGCAACTTCTGTAGAAGGAGACTGCCACATTTTTCTCCCTCTGAGCAACTACTAAGTCAATCAATTTAACCACTGCACTACCAGGGCTGGTCTCTCTAACTCAAATTCCACTTATCACCAACACTTAGACATTCACTCCCAAAAATCTTTATCAGAAGTACCAGGATGTTTCACTTACATTTTCCTGAATCTATGGAGCCATAGATATCTCAACTGGTTTGTAACTCAGGGAGAAAGGTGGTATGGGTTGTCTCCCTAAACAGCATGAATCTGTGTATGTCCTCAACAATTGGACACATTTGGTAGCTAGTGTAGAACTGAGATATTTCCAGAATTGTGATCAAATCCCAAACTTTCTTAAGGTATCCCTTGTAAAGTTTCAAATAAAAATAAGTACTAGTAATATAAAATCTAAGAAGAGATGGGTTAATAACCTAGCCTTTTAGGTAGAAAGAATAATGTTTTATTAAAGTTATTTTATAACAATGCAATGCACAGATAAAGAACAAAATACAAGAATTATTTGACTTTAATAGTTAAAAATTTCAATGATTTATTAAAAACCTATGTTTTCATTTTCATCTTCCAATGATTTTGTACTTCCCTTACAAGAACCTGACTAAGTTTTTTGTTTCCCCTTCTCATCTCAAACTCTGAAGTCACATATATTTGCCTGCTCATATCTTTCTCTGCTCCCTGACCAAGAAACATTGGGTTAAATGCTGTAAAACAAGAATCACAGAAGTATGTAAAACATCTACCAGAGAAATATTTCTGTGTTTCTTAATTCAAAAAAATTGCTTAAACTATATAACTGACCATGAAGTGTTTAGGAGTCAATTAAAAAATCTCAAACGTCTTTATGATACAGGATTGTTACAGATAGATAAAGTCAAAGAGTGGGTTAAGAAGCATGTGATTCGACAAAAGTAGCAAATTTGAGATAGATTTTTCTCTACAAGTGTTGGAAGGAAATTAGATAGGGGTTGGGTATAATTGTTAAATAAATGGAAGGGAGGGATTAAGCAGGGGATGAAAAGTACAAAGCTTTGAGAGCATGTAATTCCCTTTATCCATTATTTCCTCTGAAGTAGTAATAAGAATGGTCTGCAGATGACTGACAAGGGGGAGGAGTCCTGGAGTGACTCAAAATCACAAGAGTAAATCATTGATAGAAAGGAGAGACAGAGCCGATCAGATGCACATTACGGGGTTTCTGGGCCTCAGCAGGGGCAGAGGTCTGAAGATCAAGCATTAATGATTATCAGAAGCAGTCCAACTGAATGTGGTTCCTGGACCAAGATCAACTGGAAACTGACTGTGAATGCAAATCTCATACTCCAGCACAGACTTACTGATTCGGAAATTCCACTGATGGGATCCAGTAAGTCTTTGAATTGATTGTTAAGCACTAAATTTTGAGAACCACTGGTTTAAAACTTAAACCTTATTGAAGTAGAAAAGAGCTTTTCCCCTTCTTGCCTGTTTGTGCATATGCTGTAAAGTTTATTGTTTCAGACTCAAACTATTAGGTAAGAAAGAACAATCTTTATGAGGATTTCTTGAGGTTTGCAAAATGTCCTACTTCCCAAGCTCTTGAATAATTCACCCTGTAAATCATGCTACTCTGGAAAAGTACTTATTCCATCAGTTTCCTTGCTCATAGAGTTTATTTTCCTAATTATATGTCTTAGTATAATGTGATCACTTCTCAACGTTTGGCTAATCTTCATACTGCTGCCTAAAATACATCTATAAGGAGAACTCCTCAATTTCTCCCATTATATTTCACTATAAATATTTAATCCGACTAATAGAAAATAATCTATATAATACTCCTAGAGAGAGTTTTAAGGTGTTTGTTATATAATATTGTGGTTTTTAGGTGTCATTAAATTGGTTTCCACCCATAGCAAATTCATGCACAAGGGAACAAAACACAGCCAGCTTGGTCCTGCACCATTCTCACAATTGTTCCTATGCTTGAAACCATTGTTGCAGCCACTGTCTATCCATCTCCTTGAAATACTCCCTCTTTTCACTGCCCCTCCACTTTAACAAGCATAATGTCTTCTCCAGGGACTGTTCTCTCCTGACATGTCCAAAGTGTGTAAGACTAAGTCTCTCCATCCTTGCCTTTAGAGAACACTCTGGCTATACTTCTTACAAGACAGGTTTGTTTGCCTGTTTGCCAGTCCGTAGTACTTTCAATATTCTTCTCTGGCACCACAAGTCAAATGCATTGACCTTTCTTCAGTATTCCTTATTCCATGTACAATGTTCACATGCATATGAGGCAATGAGGAATACCATGGCTTGGGGAATGGGGACCTTATTCCACAAAATAACCTCACTGTTTTGCAACACTCAATATTCAATGAAACATAAGTAAACATATTTTTATTGTTCTCTGCTTTCAGCCAGAATCCATCTGAGATCACCAATGGTATGCCTTGTTCCATATCCTCTTTTGAATTTGGTCTCAACCTCTGGCAGATAGCTCCATGTCAATGTAATGTTGCAATCACGGTTGGATGACCTTCAGTAGCATTTTACTTGCATGTGATATTAATTCTATTTTTTCATAAATTGAGCCTTCTTTGCATCAGTTTTCTTGGAATGGCTACAAATATGGATGTCTTCCACTCAGTTAGCCAAGTTGCTCTCTTCCTAATTTTCTGATGTAGAAGAGTAAGTGCTCGCAGTGTTTTTCAGTTTGTAAGAACATTTCAATGGATATCCCATAAAGTCCTAGTCTTGTTTTTACCTAATGCTTTCAGTGCAGCTTGAACTTCTTCCTCAGTAGCATTCTGCCTCCTGAAATGGTAGACTGTTGACTAATACTTTTGGGTACAGTGACTCCTTTCCTCTTCTTTTGAAGCTTCCTGTATCATTCAATAATTTGCTCATAGAATCTTTCAATAATGCAACTCAAGGCTTGAATTTTTTTCTTGAGTTCTTACATTTCAAGATATGCTGAGACTGTTTTCTAATTTTGGGTTTTTGCACATTTCATTAAAATATTTTACTTTATACTCTCATTTCTCTTCATATTGTATAAATCTTTTGCCTTTCATGAAAATATTCTACTTTGTCTTCTTGAGCTGGCTTTGATCTTTTCTGTTCAGCTCTCTGAATCCATCATTTCTTCCAATTGCCTTAATTAATCCAAGATTATGAGTTATAACGTGTCAAGGGTTCATGTGGGAGGGCAGGTGGGGGAAGGAGGGGACAAAATGAGAAGCTGATATCAAGGGCTCATGTAGAAAGAATATGCTTTGAAAATGATGATGGCAACATATGTGCAAATGTGCTTGACATGATGGATGAATGTATGGATTGTGATAAGAGATGTAAGAACCCCCAATAAAAGTATTTAATAAAAGAGGAAAAGAAAAAGCTTTCAAACCGTATATCATAATACAATAAAGGAAAACTGTTATATAACTATGCCAAGCAAGTAATTAATTTTTTTAAATGTCTTTATGAATTTTTGTAATGTTTGTGACATTTGTCAGCGTTTTAAAATATATAATTTTGCATCAATTAAAAAAAAAGATTTAGAGCAAGTGTCAGAATCTCTTCTGACATTCAATTTGATATTTTCTTTCTTCGTTTTCTTTTTAATGACCTTCTGTTTTCTTCATGAACGACGTTCTTGATGTCTTCCCTCAGCTCTCTGGTACTTCAGTTATGAATGTTCCAGGCAGCAAATCTGTTCTGGAGATGGCCTCAAAATTCAGGTGGGATAGATGCAAGCTGGTATTTTGACTCTCATGGACTTGCCTTCTCAAGAAAGACAGGCCTTTCTACTCCTTTAAAGAGCTACAGTCTCAGGAACCCAGAAATGTAGTTCTACCCTGTCCTGCAGGGTCAGTTTGAACCTGCATTGACTCAAATGCATTCAGGTTTCTTTTGGGGGGGGG
>NW_022111322.1:3806332-3809805 GCF_000313985.2 Echinops telfairi | reverse complement strand
TCATCGTTGTTACATCGCATCCTGACTGGCTCGTCTCAACATTGTATTTAAAGATAGATCTTGAAATATCTTGTGTGATGATGAGTGCAGCGCCATTCCTCTTGATTGTTTCATTCCCGTCATAGTAAAGCATACGGTTTCTTATTCAAAATGACCAATACCAGCTCATGCCAGCTCACTGAAGCCTGAAATATTTCATTACAGGCTTCATTACGCTTGATTTCCAATTTTTCTACATTTATACTTTGTATATTATAATTTCCAGCTATTACTAGATTTTTGAAACTCTTTCTTTTTCTTTTCAGTTGTTCACCAACAGCAAATGAAGATCCAAAATGTTTTACTCCCACCGACTTGATGCTCTTGAGGACACCATGGCAGACTATACATTGAGAAAGCAAATCCCCCTCAGTAACATTTCCAGTGCCTGCTGACCCGAGGCCCCATCCTCTGGGATTATCTCTGACACAGTTCTGCTTCTATTCAATAGACTTTCTATATTTGACAGTTTCTCATGTTATGCATGTGGTTTAAAGCTCTGCTGAAACCGTTCGCTTTGGCTGACCACCCAGCTTCCAACATCCCCAACATCACAGCAACACACAAGCCACCATTGTTTGACAAACTGACAGACAAGTGGTGGTGTTGCATAGTAGAAAATCTTTTAGCCGAGGTCAGAGAGCTACATTTCTCACCGCGATATCAGAAGCTTTCTGGTTTTATATTTTGCTTACTTTCTTGTTTTTCTTGATATGTCTTTATAGACAAAAATAAAGGAAAATAAATAAAACATACAGGATCCCTGTTTCCCACTTCTTTTCTATCCTTGTCCTCCTACTTCTATTAAAATGCTATTTACATTTTCTATCATTGAAGGTTTGACAAATTTTAAGGCTTGCAAAAATTATCCTGTTCCATGGTTTCTAGGATTCACTAACCAAATCAAATGAGCAAAATCTGGAGAGAGATCTATTCCTAAGCTTTTATTAATGTTGAATATTTCTGCCCCAACTGTAACTGCCAGGACAATTCTTCAATTTTACCTCTTTCCTACAAAAAAAACCAAACCAAACCAAAACAGCACCATACTTTTTTGGCCTTCCTTCGATTGGTAGCCATGTGTTCTTCAAATACTCCATGATGCACAGGTGCTGACTAGTCTTCAACTGCTATTTGAGTCACTGAAATGGTTCTCTTTTGACAAGTCAGTGTGAAATTTGTAACTGATTATGAATATGCTCTTCTCATGATATCAGCTGGCATAAAGAGAGAGAGGAGAAAACTAGAAAGTCAAATTCATTTATAGTATTTTCTTTATTAACCTGAGTCTTTGTACTTCAATAATTTTGATGCTTATTTTCTCTTTGCCTAATCCTCATACTAATATTTGGTTAATTTCAATTTTTGTATTGCATATATATTAATAAGGTTCACAAACTATTTGGAATTTAATGCGACCTATAGAGAGTCAGAGAGGGATATGCATCACTAAAAAATATGATGAAACTGTGAAGCACCTCGTGGCATGAATGGACTTGAAGAACAATAGGTTGAGTAAAATCAATCAATCACAAAAGGACAAATATTGTATGAGACCACTGTTGGAAAGGGAAAAAACATACTAATTTTCCATACCAAAAGAAACAAACTGATGGATAAGGGAATAGGAAGAGGTGAGTGAGAGGGCAGAAAGGTATTAGTGAATGTGGGTGAAGGAGATGGTATTATTCTACAAGGGAGAGGAGAAAGCTAAAGTAGGTGGGCAAGCTAATGGGTGTTTCAATAAGCAGTTTCAAAGTGTTGAGTACAAAATTGGTTATTTACAATGTAAACCTCAACCTAATTAACAGTAAGAAGCTACAACGAAGAAAATAAAGGTTAGTAGTGCTTTTCGTAATGATCTAAAGAAGAAATATGGGCTTCAGGATCTAGATAACTTGGGAGCTAGAAGTTACTATAGTTCTACTTTTTTTTTCTTTATTTTTCAGTGCACCACCTCCTACCCTTAGTTCTACTTTCTTACCACATGCCTAGACATGGTTCCATAACTGTGGGGACATATGTATTTTCTTAAGGGATATATTAAGTTTTGTTTGGATTATGACACAATGTAAATATTATTTTTCAATGATGATTTAGAAAATTATTCAAAGCTGTAATTAAATGTAATCCTATTTATTTACATAATGTTATTATTTTTATTAAGTAGCAAAATGATTCTCCCAAACCACCACCATATTGGTGATAAGAGTTTTAAAGGTAACTTTATTTAGCTTTTTGTTTTCAATTTGCAAATATTTCTTTAGAATGATCCCCACCACTAAGTTGGGGGCCTAAACTTGTGGTAAGTGTTATGCCACATTGATGCCAGTTTGAGCTCTCCTCCTCGAGTCAATAGGATAAATTAACTCTGTGCTTGACCACTGTTATTATTATTATCACTAATTACAAACTTGGTCTTGTTGCGATCCCAACAGCACGTGCTTCTGATTTTTCACTTAAACATCTGCTACAATTGGTTGTTTCTACTCCTGAATATATTCTGATCCCAATGGGGGGAAAAATGTTACTCCTTCACATGCTTATAGCTTACTGTCATATGTTGATTCAGTAGGAAATCTGGGGGGATAACCATATTTACCAAAACAAAAGAAAAACAAAAACTGAATAAATGTTCTTTCTCCATAATATTATTTTCCAAATAGTATGCCAGAAAACTAAAATCTAGGGTTATCTGTCAAATCTAGCCATATACTTTTAATATCTAATATTAATAGATACAATTATACTACATACATATTTATATAATATGTTGATAATATAAAAAGCATACAGCCAGTTATGCATTTTTCTTAGGATCTGATGCACTTACTGAAGCTTCCAAGACAAAAAGCACCACCGTGAATATAAATCACAGCTCGTTTCGGGGTTTCTGACTTCTTCTTTGGTAAGTACAGTCGTACTGGAACATCATTAAATGTGGTATCAGTTACTGTAATATATTCATCTGAAGTTGATTGGGTATAATCCATCATGATTATCTTGGAAATGAAGTCTTCAAATCTCATAATACCTATATTTTCAAGAAATGAGGCCTGTAGGTAAAAGAAAAGTTTTAAATTTAACATCTAAGTATTGCATCAAATTCATATAAAGAGAAAATAGCAAGAGAGAAAACACAAGAACATAAAGGAAAAGAAATAGAACATCTTATAAAATTTTTTTCCAAATAGTTCTGCATAGACTTACTGCCTAATCTCGTTGCCTTTGAAAAATTCAAGGACTCAAAATTTTAGCTGACCAGCTTAAGGCTTTTAAAATGCTTCAATATTTTTCAGTTTCCTCTATTCCAGTTATATCTACTTCTAAATTCTAAAGTTTCACCTGAAAATTTTGGGTCATAAAATTCCTCTTTTGTATTTGTCAGCGTGTTGTTATATTTCCTTTTTTCATTTTCATTGTTAATTTTTTTT
>NW_022111322.1:3803922-3805428 GCF_000313985.2 Echinops telfairi | reverse complement strand
GCTGCATCAGGGTAGGTCCATGTGGCTTCTCCTCGGGGATGTCTTGCAGGAAGTGAGCCTTGCCAGCAGGGAACTAGCTAAGGCAGCTGCACCCTGGTCCAACCATCAGAAAGCAAGAGACCCGAGAACTAGAAAGGCAAGGCTCACTGATCCATTTATCTCTCTACCCTTCAATTACTCGCACATGTGTTTATTGGCCAGGTTGTCACAATAAATCTTAACTAGCTCACTAATGAAGTCATGGATTTTCATTGGTTTATCACTTTCATATCATTGCCTTATCATATTTATACCCAGGTTTTAGGATTACCTTCACCCCTGGCTATCTGCTTCTGTACAGACAGACAGATTTGGACACCCTACACAGGTTCTATGAATAGGAATGACTCAATGGCAATGGGTTGGTAAGTGAACTCCCTTAAAGATTTATAGTTTAGAAACCTTATTTAGGGTTGCTGAGTTGAAATCTACAGGATGAAAGATGATGAATCTACGAAAGGGACAAAAGGAGCAAGAATGCAGTGAGACGATTTATTTCAACTGGGAAGCTGATTTTAGCTGATTTTAATGAACTTAGAGGATTTGGGGACTATATGAATCATGTGAAATGTGATTAATTCATTTGTTTATTACAACCAGCTCTCAATAATGGCTTCAAACCTGTGTTTGTCCTATTACCAAAGATAGACGCTTTCCATTACAATCACATTTCATTTTAATGTAAGAGTATGCTGGAAATGAATTGAACGTTAGATTCAATAATAGGGTAAACAAATAAACACATTATTCTTTCTCTCGTAACCATTTTCAAACTATTCTTTTTATTTATTTATTTTTGCTAGTGGAATGCAGAAGTAAACAAATTATTTATTTTGTTTTCCCTATATTCAATTTATCAAACATTTGAGGAATGGCTATTTTTCTGAATTTTTCCAATTTACAAAAAAAGATTGAAAATATAATTGTAGTATTTTTAAATTTATTCAATGAATTTGAGTGTATTTATTTTAGATTTATGCATGTGCTATTCATAAATTTTATAAATTTACATTTCTTATATCCATCAAGTACATGATCTTAGTGAAGGGTAGTAGTAAGGGTCAAATGTCTTGACATAGATTACCTAGTTTTAAATTTCTACAGCCCCATATGCTTCTTGTATGACTCAGAGTAAATTGTTCTCTGAACTTTAATTTCTTCATCTACACAATAAAAATAATACAAGCCTCAGTGGGTTATAATAATAGGGTTTTGATGATTTAGGATTGTTGATACAAGGAGCAGAGTGGCTCCTCAGAATAATTTATTTCAAAGGACGGCATTGAATCTGCAGCTCCGGGAAAGGGACATATCTGATCAGAGCACACGGGAGCAGATGAAGGGGGAGGAGGAGAGAGTGGAGCACATCCTGGCCCACCAGGCCTTGAGGACGATGATCCCAATTAGAGCAGCCAGTCCACAGAGAGGAGAACATGGACGGTCCCACTATGAGACATGACGCCCCTC
>NW_022111322.1:3779744-3802403 GCF_000313985.2 Echinops telfairi | reverse complement strand
AGTGGAGAGCAAATGTTTTGAGAATGATAAGGGCAATGAATGTACAAATGTGCTTTATACACAATTGATATATGTATGGATTGTGGTAAGAGTTGTATGAGCCCCTAATAAAATGATTTTTAAAAGATTTTAAAATAAATAAATAAGCATTATAACAACAACAACAACAACAAAAAAGCCAAGGAGCAGAGTGTCCTATCATGATTTAAATGTTTTTAACTAATGAGAATTCTTGAGATTGTCTACTACTGGAAGGAAATCAATCAGAATATCCCCTAAAGCAAGTTTTGGTACCACAGTAAATTTAGCTAAGTTGTTATTTGAAAAAATAGATTTTTGAGAATTAGATTTTTGGTGAACAGCCTTGTCTCTCGCATTTTGTTGGAGGGTACATATTTGAAGGTTTTTTTTTGGCATTTTAAAAAATTCTATGTAATAGAATGCATGATATTTAATTCTCAGAACAATCCTGACAGGTATTTGTTATTAGCATACTCCCTGGGTAATGTATAATTAAATGTTCTGGAAATTGTACAATGTTGGCCTATTCCCCAAAATATGTGTGTACTCCATAGCTCTTCCTACCACTTTAACCAGATAAATAAATTATTTTTCAGGACTATTTTGTGAACAATCCTAATGTTTATTTATCTTTCATATGTTAAAAACTTTTCATTATTCTTTTCAGAATCAGAACTCTTCGTTACAAAATTCTGTCATAAGAAGGACATAAATGAAGAGACCAGAAGAATATCCTCCCTTGAAGGAGCGAGATGGTTAACTTTACCGAAATAATCTTCATAGTAATTGTATGGGTGCCTTTGTCATTACTTTAAAGGGAAATTCGGGTACAATATCAAATACAAAAATTGCATAATTTTGCTATTATTGAACGACTCCAAAAATAATTTTCAGTTGAAAATCTAAAAGTTGAATTCTAAGAGGTGAGTCTTTTCCGAATAGTGTATTCTTGATGACAGCATCAACCTGAGTCCCTGAATTTTCAATGTATAGGAAATTATCAAAACTTTCCTCAATAATGACACCAAACATGGCTCTGTCCTACCCCCACTGCTAGATACTTGACATATTGATATTTGCTTACCCACACATTCTTTCATTTCACTTTAAAGCAAGCAGTCAGAGCCTTGGAAAAGGAGATCATTAGGAAGAAGTTAATTAGAGAGACAATTACAGATATTTCTTTTAGATACTTCTAACCGCCATCCATTCCATGGGAGAAAAACAAAACTTAATACTCCTTTAAATAGTTACTATCTTAGAAACTCAAAGGGGCAGCTCTACCCTTTCCTATATGGTCGCTATGAGCCAGCACCAATTTGATGGCAATGCATTTGGTTTGGTAGCTTAGATGTGGTAAATGATTAGAGAAACTAAAGTGAGCATTTAGCAGACACTGGAAGGAAGCATATTTCGTTTCACCAAACTGATCCTCTGTGAGAAGTACTGTGGAGTAGTGTCTCCCTCTTCATCCCTCCCACTCTATTGCTTTCTCTTCTTAGTGCTATTGCTGCCTCTCTTTTCCGGCTCCTATTGTTACTATTATAAAAGAACGTTTTGGGAGCAAATTAACTTTGGAGAAATAACATGGGTTTTGACAGGAGCCTCTCCTGAGTTCAACTACTGAAATAGTCATTTTCTGGCTACCTGGGTTCTTCAGAAGCATTTTATCTTCCTGTCTAAATTGGTAAAAATTATCCCAAGACAGTGGGGAGTGAGTGAAAGATTATTTTAAATGAAACCTTTGCCTTCTAAGAGTTCAACAAAGTTAGTTTCTCACTTCCATTAGTAAAGGAATTCTACATTGTGTAGTTAGGAACTATGATTTCTTTGTGCTCTAAATCAGATAACCTGAAATCCTGCAATTTAGAATGTCAGATAAACAAACAGGCGGCACTGAAAGAATAAGCTACCTCAACATCACATGGCTGCAAGCTGGTTAGCAATAAACTCTTGGAAGCAAGAATTATGTTTCACATTGCTTTTCACAAATGCAATACTTTGGTTATATTAGTCATAGTTATAGTCCAAGAAAAATTGTTCTCTCAAAATTTTAATCAAAATCCACAAATTCTCATACATAGACAACCAGACCTCCTAATCTGAAGAAGAGGGAAAAAAATGTTTAACTTACCACAAGCATACACGTTTTAGCACTGGCATCCAAAGCCATTACTTTCCAGGTTTCTTTGATGTTTCCTGGGATGGGTTTATAAAGATAAGAGGCATAAAGGATACAAAACAGCGCAAAGCAGAAAGCTTTGAACCCCATCATCCCTACTTTCAGTCTCTTCCAGGGGCTGAGATAATTTTTTTCAATGACTTCTGAATTATAGACCAGAGCAAATGTAGAGGGAGGACTTACTCAGGTCAGATGATTTTCTTTGTCACATGAAACTAATTTTCTACCTGAAGTATTTAACATCTTGTGTTTTGCAACACAAATCACCTGAAAGAGATGGTGTAACACAAGCCATACAGGTCATGCAAGCATTATGACAAAATGAAAAACTCCCCACCTCCTTCTCCACCCTTTAATATGATTGTTAAACCCATCATAAATATGCCACTGAAATCCCAGAAATCCAACAGTCTAAATGCAGTGGGATTTGGGGTTTTTGTTCTAATAATAAATGTGTAAACCATGATATAAAACTCTACAATTGGTTAGATTTGCAAAGAGGAGCTCACAAAAAGAGTGTTTTAGATTATATTTAGCCAAATTGAAGGCTGATAACAGTGTTTTTCTTTTGCTTTTCATTTTCATAAACTTCATTATCTTCATTTTTTGTGTGATCCAAGTGAGTTTTATGAAAGTTAGGAGCAGTTTCAGGTTTTACAGTAAATGGAACAGAAGCCAGAGAGATTCCACAGCACAGTTGTTGGGACGCGGCACAGCCGTGTTGGGCTGTGTAACCCAGCTGCGCTGAACTGTATGTCGGAGCCGCTGGGACAGAGCACCAGATCAAAACCTCTGGCTTTTTAGGGGCCCTGTTGGGAGGCGCGGTCGACGATACTGGTCAATCCCACTGGCTGAAGCAAATTCACCTGGCTTAGATGGGGCAATCCAGGTGTACCACCCACCTAGGTGTACCACCCCTTCCTGGCCAGGAGCTCAAACCTAGCATTTTCCCCCTGAAGAGGTTTGGACCCAAATCTTTGGGGTACTGGGTGAGAACATCTCTGGCTGCTTCCTGCTGGCAACAGGAGAGAAGTGGGGCTTTGGGTCCACACCCTTCCTACTCTGTGGGAAGGGGTTGTCCGCTCAGGGCCCAGGATGGATAAGGTTGAGGTAGTCAAGGAGCTGGTGGTCCTAGAGGTGGCACACTTGGTTCAGAGACATTGGTACACTGAGAACATCTGGAAGAAATAAACAGGTGGACGGTTCAGGTGAGACAGGGATAATAAGGTTCTGAGGTGGCACTGTCCTTGGAGGTGGGTCTCATGGTTAGTTTAGAAAAGGGGGAATCTTAGGACTGACAGGCATTGGGTGTTTTTTCACTGTAAACACAGGACTGGGGTAAAAGCATTCACTGGCTTACAGGCTGTGAGAGGCTGAGGTAGAGTTGTCTGTGGAGCACCATCTGTCCTGAGGTGGCAGTGAAACACCCCCAACAGCTCTCAGGGGTGCTTTTCTGTAAGCTTTGCTTCTGAGCAGTCTGGGTGCAACAGCTTCCATGATTTCACCTGCCAATGGTGTTCAGCATCCAGGGAAGAAGGTGAGGACAGGATAGGCAGACCAGTATCTCAGAGGACAGCCACTGACCTTGCCGCCACCAGACACGCTACAGCTCTCCTGCTGCTTCGCTGGCTGGGCCCGGCCAATCTTCAATGAGCAGATGCTCACCTGGCCTGCGGGTGCCCTCCCTTCTTGGCTATCTGCAATAGGATAAGGGACACCCTGGTGGCCAGCTTGCTTGCCGGGGTGGCATGGCCCTTGTGTGGGCCTATTCTGGCTAGGGCCGTTCCATGCCCAGTGGCCCAGTTCTGGACACACATACCACTTGGTATTTTGGTCACGGGTCTGGGAAACCTGGGAAATGGTTGACGGACAGTTAGCAAGTGCGGCCAGCACTTGGGCATGTCTGATGTCCTTCCTTCTCTCCTCCTGAGCCTGCACCTCCTGTTCCCGATTGTCCCTGTGTCTCCAAACTGCCCGTCGCCATCTGGAAAACACAACAGAAAATTACTGGGAGCTCGAGGCCTCAAGGTCAGGAATGCAGTTTCAGCGCACACCTCTAGGGGGTTGTGAAACTGGGGCCTCGAGCAGGTGCCCCTGTTCAAGGTAGAGGTCGGGGACCCCAGTCTTTGCCGGCAAACTGGGCCCAACTATTTTCTAGACATCAAGCATTGGCCACCGGCTTGGGTGACCGTACAGGGCCTACGGAGGGAATCACTGGCATGAGTAATTCACCGACCTCCAAAGGCGAGACCATTGGCTTCCCAATAGCCTTCAAAGGCAACGCTGGCAGGAGTGGGCTCTCAAGCCTATGAACAGGAGGAGCAATTAATCAGTAGTTCAGAGAAGATTTTAAGGAAATGGGGATCGTAGCCGGACCCACTGGCACAGCCGAACTGCATTAAGAGCTGTTCCAAAAAAGTGCTGGAATCGGTATTGCTGAAAGGCAAAAGTTAACAGTTATTCAGGGGCTTGCCTCCCGAGTGTCCTTGGCCTAGGCCTGGGCAACAGAGAACCAGCTAGGAAAAGAGCAAACCCATGCTGGCAGAACGCTAAAGGAACTCATTTGTAAAACCAGGAAAAGCTAAAGGGAATGGAGGGGAAAGGGAAACATTCAGCTTCCGGGACCCGGAGGGGCTAACTCCCGGGTCAAGCTTCCGTTGTCCTGCAACAAAAATGGCGGCCTCCACATCGTTTAATTGACTGGTGGGGGCAAGCCACTGAATCCAGAGTCCTGCAGACACCAACAGAGTTCACACGTGCGCGCATGGCTGTCTAGCTGGCCAGACACAAAGCAGACCACGGAAAATCAAAAAGGCACAGCATTCCCATCCCATCCCAGGAATCTAGGCTGGGGAGGGCATGAAAGCCCCCGGACACACAGAAAGGCTAGTGCACAGTGTCTCCTAAAAATAGGGAGCAGAGATAGAAATACAGACATGAAGGGTTGGGGCTTCTGCAATACATTAGGAGCAGGTCGCTGTGACTTTCCCGGCGGGATCAATCAAGGCTAGCGTCCTTTCCAAATCATGCGTGGTGCCGTTTTAGTGGCCAGCTGAGCTGCTGTTTCCTCAGCCTTGTGTATCCGAGTCACACAGCACCATATGTTAGATCTCAACTTCTCGTGGTCCATGGCTTCATGCGAGAAAGAATGCATGCCAAAGCATAGTTTGTGATCCAAATGAGTTTTGTGAAAATTAGAAGCCATTTCAGGTTTTACAGTAAAGGGAACACAAGCAGACAGAGTCCGGGACATGGTTGGCAGGATGTGGCCAGCCATGCTGAACTGTGCGTTGGAGCCGCTGGGAGAGTAGTATCTTCATTTTTATAAGATTGCTTACAAAACTTATAACAATCCATCATTCAGTTGTATAAAGCATGCTTGTACATAGGTCACCATAAATAATTTCAAAATATTTGCTTTCTACTTGAGTCCTTGGTATCAGCTCCTCTTTTTACCCCTCCCTCCCCCACAATCCCATTCTCATGAATCCTTGATCAATAATATATTAATTATTGTTATCAATAATTATATTGTTATTATAGTTATTATAATTATAATTATCAATAATATATTGTTATTGCATATCTTACACTGTCCATTGTCTCCCATCACCTACATTTCTGTTATTCATTCCCCTTTGAGGGAGGGGTCCATATATATCCAATTTTTTGATGGGTTTCCCCTTTAGCCCCCTACCCCCATCATCCCCCTACCCTCATGATATCACTATTCCAATAACTGTTCCTGAAAGGTTTACCTGTCCTGAATTCCATGTGCCGAGAGCTCTTATCTGTACCAATGTGTGTACTTCGGTCTAGTCAAATTTGTAAGGTAGAACTGCGTCATGGGGGTGGTAGGAAGGAAGCATTCAGGAACAAGAGGAGGCTGCAGCTGTACACGTAGTTGGGATTAGAGCCTGCCCCTCAGACCTCTCCACTGATTCCCTGCTTTATGCCGGTATGCTGCATTCACATCTTGGAGTACTGGGTTGAAGTCTGGTCCCTCTTTCCCTGTGGAGATATAAACAATACCCTCCCCTTGGGTGGGTTAGTGCCCTGTTCCCCTGCTGCCCATTTATTTCTCTCCCCACCCCCCACCCCCCTTATAGTTGACTACCATATGTATCCCTGGATTTGGTCTGGTCCCTGCCATACTACCTGGACCTCACCCCAGGAATGTTTGTATGTAGAGCTTTTTCCCTATGCCCCTTTTGCATTTTTTAAGCTTACCTCAGCAGTTTCATGTTGTACTTGTCCTTTTGTGCTTGGCTTACTTCGCTTAGCATAATTTACTCCAGTTCTTTCCATGTGAAGATGAATTTCCCCTTTTTGCCCCAGAGGAATGTCTTTAATGTCTTATCTTTGTCTTATGTTATTAACTAGGACTTTCAGTATGATGTTCAATAAAAGCATATACAAGGGACATCCTAATATGGTCCCCTTGTTCAGTGAGGTTTTTTTTCTTTTCTCCAGTTATTACTACATTGGCTGTGGGTTTTTCATACAAATGGCTTGTACTATATTGAGGAATTTTCCTTCCATTCCTATCTTCCTGGGTGTCCTAAACAGGAATGGGTGTTTGATGTTGTTGAAGAATTTTCCTGCATCTATTGATATTACTCTGTGGTTCTTCTCCTTTTTCCTGTCAATGTGGCAGATAATGTTAATGGATTTTCAGGTGTTGAACCATCCCTGCATCCCTGGAATGAACCCCATTTATCATAATATATTATTGTTTTATATATTTTTGTATTCTATTGGTCAATATTTTGTTCAGGATTTTTCCATCAGTATTCATTAGAGACAGCAGTCTGTAGTTCTTAATTCTCCTGGGATCCTTTCCCACTTTAGGTACCAGTGTTATGCTAGCTTCATAGAAAGTGTTTGGGAGTTTGCCATCCTTTTCTGTGGAAGAGTTTGTGTAGGAATGGTGTCATTTCTTCCCTGAATACTTGGTAAAATGCTCCTGTGAAGCCGCCTGACCCAGGGGATTGTCGAATTGGTAGTCCCTTGATAAATATCTATGTATTCTATTGCTATGGGTCTGTTGATGTTCTTGACATCCATCTGGGACAATCTATTGCTTTTCCAAGTGTTTGCTCATGTCTTCCAATCTGTTGAATTTATACGTGTACAGACCATCATAGTATTATTTAATTAACCTCTTAATTTCATTAGGGTCCATTGTAATTAACCCCTTTCATCCCTCATCCTGGCTATTGATGTTTGTTCCTGCCTTTCTTTGATTAGGTTTGCCAATGTTCTATCGATTCTGTTAATATTGTCAAAGAACCAGCTTTTAACTGCATTGATTTGGGGAACTGTTTTATTGTTGTCTCTCTCCTGTGTCTCGGCCCTGGTATTTATTATTTCTTTTCTTTTGCTATTAGTAGGATTATTCTGTTGGCTCTTCTCTAATTTCTGGATGCTTTGTTACAGAGTATCAATCATAAGTCTCTCTTCATTTTTAATGTGTGCATTCATCACTATCAAAGTTCCTCTGATAACTGATTTTGCTGTCTCTCAAAGGTGTTGGTACATTGAATTCTCATTCACATTGGTTTCTAAAATCTTCCTAATTTCATCTCTAATTGGGACCAGTACCCACTGGAGAGGATACCAATTAGACTGAACTCATTTTTCAGTAGGGAGTTATTCAACCTCCAATTATTTGTCATTGTTTTCTTAATTGTCCACTGATCACCAGCCTTATTTCATAGTGGTCCTAGAGGGAAGTCTGAGTGATCTCTATGTGTTTGAATTTACTCAGGCTCGACATGTGCCCCAGCATGTGGTCTATCTTTGAGTTGAACCACATGTGCTTGAAAAGAATGTGTTGTTTTCTTTTGCATTTTGGTGAAAAGCTCTAAAAATGTCTATTAGACCAAGTTGCCTAATGGTTGAGTTTGGTTCCGTGACTTCCTTGTTAAGAAGCTTTCCCTGTGTTCTGTCTTTCTTGGAGAGTGGTGTATTAAAGTCATCTGCTATGATTGTTGAGCCTATGATTTCTTTTTTCATCTTTGGAGCATTTGATTGATGAATTTCACATATATCTCTTTGAGCACATACATATTTTTATGCTTACGGGTTCTTTGTCTACTTTTCACTTGAGCATTATATAGTGCCCCTCTTTATCTTTTGTTATGACTTACACTTTGAGATCAATACTGTCAGAGATTAGAATTGCAATCCCTGCTTTCTATGAATTGCAGTTTGCTTAGTATATTTTTCACCAGACTAATTCTCAGCCTATGTTTCTCTGAAAGCTTGAGATGTATCTCTGGTACACAACAGACAGAGACAATACCACAAACACTGCCTGAAAGGACCACTTGAACTTCCCACCAAAGTGAGAATCCTGGCTTCCCAACGAGAGAGCAAAACTTTATCCCAGTGAGACAGAGATGTGGCATGATCCCACAGTGCAGCTTGATCCAAGTAGTACGTAGAATCATGTCTATTAGCCCCTAAGAGAGGATCCACAAGGCTCTTGAACTCCAAGGAAAATGATGCCAAGCTGCACCAAAGCACCATGCAAGCAATAATCCACATTAGCACCCACTACAAGAAAACAGAGAAACAAAAATCAATACCTGAAGAGGATCTGAACCCAGCAACAGGCATAGAAAAAGCAAACTTTGTACCACAAGAGAAAAAAATCCTTAGTATGCTGCTTAGAGTCATACAAGATATGATGGAATAGATACATAAAAAGGACGAAACAAATAGAGAGGATAGAGTCCACATACGGAAGAGAAACACAAGAGTTAAGGGGAAAAGCAGCAGAACCAGAGCAAATGGTGAAAGACCTTACCATCAGAATGGGCAGAAAAATCATATCAGCAACCTCGAAGATAATCAAGTATACTTCAAAAAACATGAAAGACAATCAAACTAGATAATCAAAGAAGCTGAAGAAAATCTGAGAACGATGAGTGATGCTATGAAGATCAACAATATTAGAATAATCAGCTTGTTGGAGCAAAACATGATAAAAAAAACCAACAGCCAAGATAGCGAGGGAATTTCTGGAAGAAAACTTCCCCCACTTTAATAAAGGAGACTCAGACAATCATCCAGGAAACATAGAGGACACCAATTAGTAGAAAACAACAACAAATATAGTAGTGAAACTATAGAACTTTGAGGAAAAAAAGGAGAAAAGCCATAAAAGCAGCTAGAGAAAAAAAAGCAGTCACCTACAAGGGTAATCAGACAAGAATATGCTCAGACTGATCAGCAGAAACCATGAAGAAGCAGAGAGAATGGAATGTCATCTTGCGAAATCCAAAGAGAATAAAGCTGACCCAAGAACACTTGAGATCACCAAACTCTCCATCAATGCAGCTGGACAAGTATGGGTTTCTGACATCAGGGAAATTTGGAGTATCCATCAAAAAAATAGGTTCTGGCAAGATGGCACCAAGGTAAGCAGCCCACATTGGGATCTCTGTGGTGATCAGTGTACCTGGTGTACAGGAGGATGAATGTGGGGATTCAGGTAAGTGAAAAGACTCCTGTAAGAGCCCGGTGTACGTCATTTGTTTGAAAGGAAACCTTCCCCCATATTTATCCTTGCTTCAGAACTCCAGGCATTTGCAACATGGTTCCTGGGACTCTCCGGCCCATGCTGGCCACACTACTTCAGACGCCACTGAGGCCACCAACCACTAATTGCTACACTCACCCTGATCACTGCAACCAGAACTAGCCAGCACCCATACTGAGTCCTCCACAACCATGACTGGACTCCTACACAGTGACAGTCTGACAATGGCACTCTCCACTGTGAGCTTCTCCCTCCTCCCAGGAATCCCTTCTCCTCCCATGGTAGGGGTCTTGCCGCCAAGTTTAGGTCTCCCACACATCCATGGCTCCAGTGGCCATGGCTAAAGCCTGTCTGCCATCAACCTGCAGTACGTTTAATCACTTGGGGCTGTGACATCTCGCCCCCCTCCCCTCCCCCCACCCCCGTGACGCTATTGCCTGATATCCCTCCACACCTGCAGCAGTGGTGGCTCCTCTCCACCTGCCACCTGCAGCAGTAGTGGCCTGTCCCACACAAGCACAGCGCCCCTTCCAGTGGTAGTGACAGCATGTCATGCACCCACATGGTGCCTCACTTGTGGGCAGTGGCAACTGCCCCCACTGATGCCAGGCACCACCATCCTGTGGCAGGGCATTTTTCCTACTGTCACACAGAAAGCCCTCCCTCAGTAATAGTACCCGCATCCTAGCATCTGCTCAGAACCTCTACCTGAAGCAAGGAGGCTTTCCCCCAGCACCTGCATTCAGCAGCAGTGAGGCTGTCCACACCTTCACATGGCATGCCCTCCCATGGCAGCAGATCTCCCCAAACATTGTCTTCTATTTTGGTGCCTTTTTTAAGGCTGAAAATTATGGTATGACAGCCCAGAGAAGACCCAAGCCCAAGCTGCAGGCCTTCCACAACTTGACCCAGTGGCACACCTTAAATCACCAGCCTCACCGCAGTATCTGAGCCCCCACCCCTACTGTTAGACGCTGAGTCACTCTGGCACCCTGCCTACTTAGCAGTCTGACCCACCACCATAGAAGGCCACAGGAAAGTCTCAAAAACATTCTTACCAGTCACACGGAGAAAGATCTGAGGGCTCCTTGCTCTCTCAGATACATAGTGCCCAGTTCTTCCAAAGTGATACTCAAACAGCAACATACCACAACACCCTCAACAAGAATGCAAAACAAAACACAACAGCAGAGATAATGATGATCATAGATGTATCAGACATGCATCTGCCAGAAAAAAAATCTTCAGAAGGCTATTTGATGAGGGAAGCACCATAGAATAAGGACACAATGATAGAGGAGATAAAGTCCACGATAGAAGGGATGAAGTCCACACACCAATGGGAAATATGGGAACTAATGGATAAGGTGGCAGAAGCTAAGCACAAGATCACAGATCTCACGAACAGACTAGAGAAGGCAGAAAACATGCCAGTGATCTCAAGGACAATCAGACAGACTTCAACATATGGGATAGACAGTCAAACATGATAATCAAAGAGGCGGAAGAAAACTTGAGATCATTGACAGATGTTATGAGGAAAAACAATATATGAATAATTGGGCTACCAGAACAGGACACCATGAAGAAGTCAACTAAAGATAAATTAGGGAATATCTGGAAGCAAACTTACCTACCTTAATGAATGAGAATCAGACACACACACAAGCAGCAGAGAGGACACCAATTTGACTAAACTCCAGGAAGAACTCACCAAGGCGTATAATAGATAAATTATCCAACTTTAAGGGAAAAGAGAATATTTTAAGAGCAGCACGAGAAAATGGGTGGTCACATGCAATGTTTCTCAGTAAGAATATACTCAGACCTATCATCAGAAACTGTGAAGAGGAGGAGAAAGTAGAGAAACATCTTCCTAAAGCTGAAAGAATAAAACACCTGCTCAAGAATCCTCTACCCTGCCAAAATATCTTTTAAGATAGAAGGCAAGGTGAGAATCTTCCAGGACAACGAAAAACCCAAAGAATGTGCCATAAGACACCCAACCCTGCGGAAGATCCTTGCCGACTCACTATGGTCAGAAGACCAACATCCACCATGCACAAGCAAGAGACCACCATATAACCCAACTCCACACAGAAGCTGATAACAATTACCAAGACAACTTGACCTCAGAGGGAAAAAAGGGGCAAGAATGAGAATGAAAATGCAACATACCGAACCATATGGGATACAAGAAAATCAGGTATCAGAGATAGGTCAATAGCAATAAGTGCATATATGAAAAAGGATGAGAGACCCGGTTGATATGCTATCACAAAAGCTCCAGTAACTAGAACAGAGTCTAAAGGAAAACCCCTCCAATAGCAAAAGAGATCATAAAAATCAGGGCAGAGTTAAATGAGTGGGAAGACAATATAACAATGCAAAAAAATCTATACAGCAAAAAGCTGGTTCTTTGAAAGGATCGACAGAATCAACAAACCTCTGGCAAGTCTAACCAAGGAAAGGAAGGACAAGCATCAATAGCCAGGATGAGTGATGACACGGGATTAAAGGGACAATCACAAAGAAGTATGGAATCTGTATTGTAATGAATTCAACAACGTGGAAGACATGTACAGATACTTGGAAAAACAATCCCTCCCTAGATTATTTCAGATAGAGGTCAAGAACCTCAGCAGAATCAAATCCAAGAAAGTAGATACAGCTATTTAAAACCTAACAACAAAATGTTCCCAAATCAGACGTCTTCATAGGAGAATTCAAACAAGCATTCAGGGAAGAGCTGAGACCAATCCTTCACAAATTATTCCAGAGCATAGAAAAGGATAGCAAACTCTCAAATTCATTTTACCAAGTTAATATAACTATTATACCTAAACAGAGCAAGGATACCACAGGAATAAAGAGCTACAGTCCTGTATCTTTAATGAACATAGATGCAAACTTCCTTAATTAAATATTGGCCAATAGAATACAAATGTATGTAAAACATATCCTCCATCTGGATCAGGTGGAATTCATTCCAGAAGTGCAGAGAAGGTTTAACAGCCCCAAACTCATCAATATTATACACCACGTTGAAAAGAAAAGCTATAAGAATTGCATGATAATATTGATAGACAAGACCCTCAAGAAGATAGGAATGGAAGAAAAATTCCTCAAATTAGTACAAGCTATCTACAAAAAAAAGCCAACAGCCAATATCAGAGTCAATGGAAAAAGACGAAAATAATTCCACTGAACAAGGGGACTAGACTAAGATGCTCCTTGTCCCCACTTCTATTCAACATTGTACTGGAGGTCCACGCTAGCAACATAAGTCAGCAGAAGGACATTCAAAGTATCCATCTGGAGAGAAGGAAGTGAAACTATTGCTATTTGCAGACAAAATAATTCTATACATTGAAAATTCCAAAAGTTTCACAACAGGAGTTCTGACAGTGATAGAAAATGCAGAAGAGTGTGGCAGGATACAAGATCCACAAACAAAAGTCTCTTGGTTTGCTATATACACCAGGGAAGACCATGGACGAGGAGATCGAGAAGGTAGTTCCCTTCACAATAGCCAAGAAGAAATTAAAATATTGAGGGATATATTTAATAACAACAACAACAAAAAGACTTAGAAAAGGAAAACTACAGGACCCTACTACAGGAAACCAAAAGTGACCTCAACAAATGGAAGAATATCCCATGCTCATGGATCAGAAGATTCAGTATAGTAAAGATGTAAATCTTAAAAAAAAAAAAAAAAGATGTAAATCTTACCCAAGGCACTGTATAAGTTTAACACTATCCTGATTTACATACCAAAAACCTTCTTCAAAAAACTAGAAAAACTGACAACCAATTTCATATGGAGAAGGAAGTGTTAGAGTAAACCAGCCTCTAACATCCATGGGGGTCCGTAGGAGCAATTGTATGGTTATGATAAATAGAGATCATAGTAAAGTCGTGGAAGATAGGAGAGACAGGAAAGAGAGTGAAATAAAGGAGTCAGGTACATTTCATGGTAGCATGCTCACCTCCGGGATGACCATGATTTCAGGAGCCAGGTCCATGAAGATAGTGGGAAGAGGAGTCAGGAGAAATCATATGCACTTTATTTCTGATCCAGGCCTATATATCCTTGGGGGCGTGTTTACAGGTAACCACATGTCAGGAAGGAGCTGTACAATAGGCATACACATCCCGGGAATGGGATTAGCTAGGGGTGTACATATAATAGGAAATGGAGGGACTAGGGGTACACATATGACAAGATGGGTGGACCCTAGACTCAAGATGGCAGCCTAAACTTGATCATCCTTGAGTGGGCTTGACCTTCTCTCTGGGCCTCCTTGAGGGAAACAATCCACTACCCTTATCAGAAGGATGTGGGCCCTACATAAGGTGGGACAGAGTATACAGTCTGATTGCTCTAAATGATTGCTAACCCTTTGGAAGAAAAACTTCTGACCAGATTGGGTTGACCTCCAGGTTTACAGTCATTTACCATGTATAGCAAGCAGCATCTTAGCTTTGGCGTATATTCGGGGAGACAATCTGTGGAAAATCCTTTTTGTATCCCACAGAGAAGCCAGAATTACCATAGAACTTCTCTAGAAAAGGAAAAAGTCAGATGGCTTCCTTTAGCTTCATTTAACACCTACTACACAGCCACAGTAGTCAAAACAGTGTGGTACTCAGACCAATGGAAAAGGACAGAAAACTCAGAAATAAAACCATCAGCATATAGACAACTGATCTTTGACAAGGGCCCAAAAAGCATCAAGTAGGAGGTGGATGCCTTCTTTAACAAGTGGTGCTGAAAATAATGCATATGCACCTGTGGAAAAATGAAGCAAGATGTTTACCTCACTCCTTGCACAAGAACAAACGCAAGATGTATCACAGACCTAGAAGTAAAACCCCAAACAACGGGACCATCAACAAAAGAATTGGGACAAACTTACAAACCATGGCTCACAGAATACATAGGTTAACTGCAATATGGAAGGGTACACACACAGGTGAACCTGAAATTGGCAAGTGGAATAAACTAAGGATAAAACACCTGTGTGGGTCGAAAGATTTCACCATGAGGGTTAAAAGAGAGCCCACAGACTGGGATAGGGTTTTTAGCAATGATATAACAGGCCAAAGCCTTATTACTAAAATCTACAATAACCTCCTAGCCTGAAAAAAGAGGAAACAGTTAACCCCCATAGGGAAGTATGTAAAACACCTGATAAGTATCACTAGGGAGGAGACAGAAATGGTCAATAAAACATGAGAAAATGCTCCCATTCATTAGCCATCAGAGAAATGCAAATTAAAACAACCATGAGGTACCATCTAGCACCCTTGAGGTTAGCCCAAATCAGAAAATCAAAGAGCAAGACATGTTGGAAGGGATGTGGTGAGAAAGGAACTCTCCCCAGTTTTTGGTGGTCGTGTAGATATGTACACCTTCTGTGGAAAGCACTCTGGCGATATTTAAAGCAAATGGCAACTGAGTTACCCTATGACCCAGTTATCTCTCTACTGGGCACATACCCAGAAGAGATAAGAACCACAAGCAGTCATTTGCACTCCAATGTTTATTGCAGCACAATTCAAAATTTCAAAGATTGGAAACAACCTAAATTTTCATCGATAGATGAGTGGATTAGTAAACTCGGAACATACACACAATGCAGTACTATGCATCACTAAAAAGCACTGGTAATCACATAAAGCACATCGTTTCATGGGAAGAGTTGGAAGAAATTATGCTAAGCAAAGTAAGCCAATCATAAAAAGACAAGTATAACACGAGTCATCTGAGATAAGTATAATTAACACAGTCAGTATAGAAGAAAATACACTTATCTCACACTATGTGAGTTGAGGTACAGGGAGTTGGATCGAGGTCAGACCAAACCCAAGGAGTTATATGTTATTTCAACACAAAGAAGGGGAAAGGGGGCAGGGGAGGGAGAAATGGGGGCTGTAGGGGGAGAGTGATGCGGGCGTGGGAGAAGCAGCGCACTAACCCACCCTGGAGGAGAGTATAGGTTATGTCTCCACAAATTGAGAGTGTGCATACAGACCCCACCACAGTGCACCAAACCATAAGGGTAACGTAAACCTGCGGAGAAATGAATGAAAAGATTGGGCTACAGAGCCGGCCCCAGTCAGCGCCAAACTGACCCCTCCCTAGAAGTATGTGTAATAGAGAACATTAATGTACAGGTTGGTGATAGGGGCCGCATGCTACGCCCATACCACACGGAAGCAAACCTACAAGCAAAAAGAGAAAGGGATGGTCTAGACCCCATATTGGCACACTAAACCCAGAAAATGATGTCCTTGCATGGAGCTGTTAAACACAGAGAGGACTGTAGTGCCAACAACAGCTAAGACATGTTGTCCCTTACTGGAGCATACCATAACAGAGGACAATACTGGGGACACACGGCAGGGAGTTAGTGCGATCTGAATCCCCTGCAGCAAGGTGAACCACGAAGGGAACATAACAGATCAGCAATAGGAACAAAGCCAAGCCACAAAGCCCATAAATATACCCCCAAATAAACTTCAGACTAGGAGGGGCAGCTCCTTGAATTCCCCCAGAACCACTGGGGAGATAGTCATCAGAGGACAAACCTGGAATTATGTATGATTTTTTTCTCTTTTTCCAATCTTTTGTTTTCCTTTTGTTTGGTCTATGCTATTATTGGCTTGCCTACTTATGTAAGAAAGGCATGGGAAGCAAGCTTGAAGAAAAAGCAATAGGATCGACTTGAGCAGAGAAGGAGGCAGGGGAAGGGAGCGGTGATCAAACAAAGCCATAGACAGGGGAACAACTAGGGAATTAAAATCAACAGCAAGGAAGATGTAGAGATTCTGGGGGTGTTGGAGCAACAACAATCTTGCTGAGAGGAAATATTAAGAGGTAGAAGTAGAGTAAGTGTGATGGTGGTTCAGGAGGAAGGTAAAAGGAAACAGAGTAAAGATCTAGGAAGCAAAGCTATTGGGTAGAGGAATAAGCATAGGTGTGTACATATATAATTATAATAATTCATAAAAATAGAAGTGTTAGCATATGTACATATATTTATATGGCAATACACTGAGGTAGTGGATCCTCCCTCAATGCAATGACACTTTGTTCTAACAAACTGGAATTCTGTAATAGGAGCAACAAGCCCACAAGGAAGAAGCACACCAGCTAGTGCCATTATGAGGTGTCATCAGGACCGGGAAATAGGCATCAGAAGACATATAACAAACAAACAATCAAACAAAAACCATATTGTTGTTAAGGAGGGCGGGTCAGAGTAGAGATCGTAAGCCCATCTGTAGACAATGGGACATCCCCCCACAGAGGGGTCACAAGGAAGTGATGAGTCAACCAGGGCGAAGTACAGCACAATATTGCTCTGGTTCCTTGAGGCTTCCTCACCACCCACTATCATGACCCCAATGCTGTCTCTCTCTTTGGATTAGACTGGAGCATGTACAGGTATGGATAATAGGTACGAACTCACAACACATAGAATCCAGGAACAGGAATGGGAATAGTGATACCAGAAGGGTATTGGAAAGGTGGGGAGGGGTGGGAGGAAGGGGGAACCAATATCAATGATTGACACATAATCACACAAACCCCTCCTGGGGGGTGAACAATAGAAACCATGGGGAAGGGAGACAGCAATTGGTGTGAGATATGGAAATAATAATAATTTATAATTTATCAAGGGATCACAAGGGGAGGAGGGGAAAAAGAAGAGCTGACAGCAAGGGCTCAATAGAAAGTAAATGTCTAAAAAAGAAAGATGGCAACATATGTACAAATACTTGATACAATTGATGTATGGATTTTTATAAGACTTGCAAGAGCCCCAATAAAATGATCCTTTATGAAGAAAAGAAGAGTATTATACTTTAAAAACAAGACAACAAATACCCAGCACTACAAAAAGTCACTTTCCAACTCACTTTGGTCATAAGACCAACATTTACAGAGCATAAACATGAGACCACTGCATAGTGTAACACTACCCCGAAGTCAGAGCACTGAAAGCAATGTCCAAGACATCTTTGACCCAATGGTGAAAAGTATGCAAGAACAAATTCCTCCCACATACATAACACACTGCTAAGGAGGGAGGGAGGGAGGGAGGGAAAGGTCTATCAAAAAAGCTACAAGATGACAGCATTGAATCCACAGATGGATGTAATAACCCTGAACATCACTGGTTTGAATTCCCCCATTAAAAGGTAAAGGCTAGCAGACTGGATTAGGAAACAAAACCCAACAATCTGCTGTCTGAAAGAAACACATCTCAACCTCTCAGACTAAAACAGGTTTAGGATCAATGGTTTTCAGAAGTTATATCAGGCTGATGGCAATCTAAAAAGAGCAGGAGTCACAATTCTAATCTCGGACAATATCAATTTCAAGGTATAGGACATAACATAAGATAGAAGAGATAAGTATGGGCATTATATAATGCATAAGAGATCAGTAGAAAAAGAGCCAGTGAGTATAATAGGCACATGTGTCCAATAAGAGACCTGAGACATTCTTCAATGAAATCCTTCAAAGATGAAAAAAGAAATCATGAGATCAACAATCATAGTAGGAGACTTCGATACATTGCTTTCTGAGAAGGAAAAGTGGGGGGAAAGTTCAACAAGGAGGTAATAGAACAAAACTCTACAGTTAGAAAACTTGACCTGATAAATATATACAGAGCTCTCCACTCAACTGAAAAAGAAAAACCACATTATTTTAAAGCTTACAGGAGACATATTCAAAAATAGACCACATACTGGGACACAAGTCAAGTTTGAGCAAATTCAAACATATACAAGTCAATCAGACCTCCTTCTCTGACCACTATGCCATAAAGCTGGAAATCAACAAAAGAATGATCAAAATAACAAGAGCAAATACTTGGAGGATCTACTTTTTCAAAATGAGTGGTTATTGGCCCAAATTAGAAATGAAATCAGGAAACTTCTAGAAACCAATTAGAATCAGAATACAACATACAAAAATCTATGGAATAGAGCAAAGGCAGTTATCAGAGAATGGTTGACAGTGATAAATGCATATAAAAAGTAAGAGAGAATTATGGTAGATATCCTGTCACAAAACCTTTAGCAGTTGAAACAGAGTCAAGAAAATCATCCTTCTAATAGCAGAAGAAAAGAAATTCTATAATCCAGGGTGGAGATAAATGTGTGGGAATACAAAAGAACAATTTAGAAAGTTAACTCAGTAAAAATTGGTTCTTTGAAAGGATTAATAGAATCATCAAATCATTGGCAAACCTAATGAAAGATAAGAAGAGCAGATGTCAATATTCAGGATGAGGAATGAAACAGGGGAAATTATAATGGACCCCAATGACATTAAGATTAACTACACAGTGCTATGAAGGACTGTACTCCAAGGAATTCAACCACTTGGAAGACATTGACAAAACAACCCCTGAAAAAACAAACCCTCCCCAAAGTATTCCAGGTAGACGTTAAGAACTTGAACAGACCCATAGCAAAAGAAGAAATATATAAGGTTATTAAGGAACTACCTACTAAAAAGAGCCCAGACCAAGACGGCTTCACGGGAGAATTCTACCAAGCACTCGAGGAAGAGCTGACACCAATACTACACAAGCTCTTCCAGAAAATAAAAAAAGGATGGTAAATTCCCCAACACTTTCTACGAAGCAAGTGTAACACCGATACCAAACCTGGGGAAGGATTCTTCAAGAATAGAGAACTACAAGCCAGTATCTCTAATGAACATAGATGCAAAAGCCCTTAACAAATCTTGGTCAATATGATACAAAAGTAGATTTAAAAAATCATCCTTCATGACCAAATAGGATTCACATCAGGGATGCAGGGTTGGCTAAACATTTGAAAATCCATGAACATCATCCACTATATTGAGAAGAAGATGAACAAGAACCACATAATAATATCGACAGATGCAGTAAAAAGCATTTGATAACAATCAGCACCCATGTGTAATCAAAACACTCAAGAAGATAGGACTAGAAGGAAATTACCTCAATATAATTAAAGCTGTATATGAAAACCCAACAGCTAGCATAATAATCAATGGAGGAAAGACTAAAACATTCTGACTGAACAAGGGAACCTGAAAAGGATGCCCCTTGTCCCCACTTTTTGTCAACATAGTCCTGGATTTCCTAACTAATAAAATAAGACAACGAAAGATATCAAAAGTGTATGTGTGGGTAAAAAGGAGTGAAATTATCACTATTTGCAGATGATATGATTTTATATAACGAGAACCCCAAAGGCTCCACAATAGGATTGCTGGAAGCAATAGAAAAATATGGTGGAATGGCAGGATACAACATCAACAAGCAGAAGTCAATTGGATTGCTATATACAACAGACAGAATTACAGAAAAAGATCAAGAAGGCAGTACCCTTCACAATAGCCAAGCATAAATTGAGATATCTATGGATATACCTAACCAAAAAACAAACAATCTGTATGAGGAAAACTACAGAACATTAGTACAAGAAACCTAAGGGACCTTAGGTTAGTGGATTGGTAGACTCAATATTCTAAAGATGTCAATCCTACCTAGGACACTCTATAGGTTCAATGCAATCCCAATACAAATACCAGCATCATTTTTCAAAGAAATGCAAAAACTGAGTGCCGACTCCATATGGAAAGGGAAGAAACTCAGAATTGTCAAAGAACTCCTCAAGAAGAATAATAAAGGGGGGTGGGGGTGGGCTCGCATCACCTGACTTTAGAACGTATTATATAGCCACAGTCGTCAACAACATTAGTACTGTTATAATGATAGATACTTAGATCAATGAATAAGAGCATAAAATCCAGAAATAAAAAACAACAGACTACAGTCAACTGATCTCTGATAAGCCCTCCTCCCCCCAAATCAAATGGGAAGTAGATGCTCTTTTTAACAAATGGTGCTAGAAAAACTGCATGTCAACCTGCAGAAGAATGAACCAAGACCCTTACCTCATTTCATACACAAGGAAAAATTCAAGGTGGATCACAGATCTTAAGGTAAAACCCAAAACTATCAGGTTCATCAATGGAAAAATAGGGACAAAGCTAAGAACCTTAATGAAAGGAATACATGGGCTATCAGCAATATTGAAGGATACTCACCGAGAGGAAGAGAACACAGACGTGTGGGACATACTAAAGGTAAAACACATGTGCATCGAAACACTTCATTAAGAGAATAATGCGAGAGGCCACAGACTGGGAAAATATATTTAGTAATGACATATCAGACAAAGGTATTATTCCTAATATCTAAAACCAAATATCCCACTGAAGAATTGGGCAAAAGATTTGAACAGAAGATCCACAAAGGAGGAAAGTCAAATGACCAATATACATATGAGAAAATGTTTCCAACCATCAGCTATCCTGAAAATGAAAATTAAAAAACCATAAGATACCACCGAAGACCACCAGGATAGCCTAATTCAATAAAACAGAAAGTAACAAATGTTGGAGGGGGTGTGGTGAGATAGGAACCCCCATTCCTTGGCGGTGGTCTTGTAGGTACAACCACTGTGGAAAGTGATTTGGAGATACCAAAAATGGATGGAAATTGAGTTATCATATGACCCAGCAATACCACTCCTGAGCATATACCCAGAATAAATAAGAAGGTCACAGCCAGACATCTGTGCTCCAATGTTCATCACAGCATAGTTCACAATCACAAAGAATTGGAAACAGCCTTAATTCCCATCAATAGACGAATGGATTAAAAAACTGATATATGCACACAATGGAGTACTATACACCTCTAAAACAGTGAAAAAACAATGAGGCACTTCATCTTATGGAGTGGCTTGGAGGATATTATGGTAAGGGAAGTCAGCCAAGAACAAAAGGACAAATGCAAGATGAGTTCACTGAAGTAGCTTCAATCAACAGAATGGGCATAGGGGAAAATGTACATATCACACAGTTCCCATCTGAGGACCAGCCACTCTGGCAAGAACCAGACTAAACCCAATGATGCTTGTGTCATCAAAAAAAGAAAATGGGGGGAAAGGGTTTTAAAGGTACAGATAGCCACTGTTTGGAAGATATCTCCCCACCTCCCTATATGCCTTTATGGCCCACAGAGGTGTATGGAAGAAAAAAAAGATAGCAAGGGTGGAAGAAGGCACTAATCCACCCAAGGGGAGGGTATGTTTATGTCTCCACAGGAAAGGGAGAGAGACAGTAGACCTCATTCCCAAGCACCTAGCCTAAAGGGCAACGTTCCTGCTCAGAGCAGTTCATCCACAGAGAGGACTGCAGGGCCAGCCCCAGCTCAAGACATGAGTGCCCTCTCTAGAAGACAGCACTACAGAGGACAGCACTGAAGATACAGTTTGGGGAGGGTGGTTGTTCTGACCCGCCCATATGGGGGCAAACTAAGAGGGGAGTGCAACATACCCGCAAAGGGAGCAAAGACATGAAGTCCCAGAGGAATTGCTATAGCAGACATCTGAGTTGGGGGTCAGCACTGGGCACCTCATCTGAACTGGTTGGGGGATATGCACAAGAGGCCACACTAAAAAGTAAAGGCATAATGGGGTGGATCACTAAGCCACCCCAGCCTTAACTAAAGGAAGAGCAATGGGGTCTTGTAGAAGGCATGTCCCTCAGACACGAATGTTGAAAACTAAAAGGGTATACATGCTATTAGGTAAGCCAGTCCCGGGAGATGGATCCCTGAAAAAAAAAGGGCGGGGGGTGGATTGATTGATTTTATTAGGGTCTGCTTGGTAGTTAACAGAGGGATACTCATCTAATTGGGGTCAGGACAATAGTTGGACAAGGATTTTTGTTTTGTTTTTTCTTTTCTCTTTTGGTGTCTGTATTAGTCTAGGTACTTTAGAGAAACAAATCCACAGCAACTCACGTATAAGAGAG
>NW_022111322.1:3775504-3776575 GCF_000313985.2 Echinops telfairi | reverse complement strand
ATATGTTTACATTTTTTACATGCAGTTTACATTTTTCCACATAATTTTATCAAGAATTCTGATGTTTGCTTCTATGAGATACATAAAATTATAATATCTTTCCTAGAATCACTTGAGTTACTGTAATTCAGTCATTACAAAACCAGAAAATAATCAATTAATAACATAATAAACATTTTCATTTACATGTGCAATGTCCTAACATTATTTGGCAGCTGAGAAAATAAAAGTAAAATTTTATAGTTGCTTATTTTCAGAATGTGCTAATGATAAAAAATTAAAAATTAATCACTCTGGAATTGGACGACATAAACAAGAAGAGAGGATGAAAGCAAAGCACTAGCAATTAATAGGGGGGGAAGTGTGTGAAGAGTTGAATGTAGAACTATGATCTGCTTGGTAAGTCTTTGCCTACTTCACAATAAAAAAGCTTTTTTTGTCAAATTGTAAGCAGTGGATTCAGCAAATATCGTTGTTACGTGTTGCAAGTTGGTTCTGCTAATATCTTAAAACATTTTTATATCAATTGTGTAAGAAATGTTTGTCACTTTTAAAACCTATGTAAAAAATGCAAATTTGCTAGACCAGAGCATGTACATGGGTGCAGATAAGAACTGGAAACAAAGGGAATCCAGGAAAGTAGCAGAGGCAAAGTCGATCCAAAAACCACCTGCAAGATAATTGGACAGTCCCTCACAGAAGAGCCACACAGAAGGGATGATATATCCAAGGTACAGTATAGCACTGTTGAAACACATAAGTACCCTCTAGTTCTTTAATATTTCGTACCCCTACTATTATGGTCTTAGTTTTACCTCATTAATACTGTTAGACCTGCAAATGTTTATTTGTATGATTGATATAAATCGATGCATGAAATCCAAGATAGAAAAAATCCTTCAGATATAGTAAGGGAGTAATGATTCCCTGAGGTTACAGAAAGAGAGGGGTGTGAAGGGAGAGAAGGGGGAACTGATAGCAATGATGACTATATAACCCCATTCCAGGGGTCCAAGTAACAGAATGGTAGGTGCACGGATACATTGGACGGTATAAGATAAGGGGAAAAAA
>NW_022111322.1:3772949-3775019 GCF_000313985.2 Echinops telfairi | reverse complement strand
CATGTACATGGGTACAGATAAGAGCTGAAAACACAGGGAATCGAGGACAGATAATCCCCGCAGGGCCAAGATTGAGAGTATCTATACCAGGAGGGAAGGGGAAGGTGGGGGTAGAAAGCGAGAGCTGATCACAATGATCCACATATAATCCCTCCCAGGGGTATGGGCAACAGAAAAGTGGGTGACAGGAAGACATGAAAAAAATAAAAATAATTTATAAATTATCAAGGATTCATGACGGAGGGAGTATGGGGAAGAGAGGGAGGGAAAAATTAAGAGCTGATATCAAGGGCTCAAGTAGAAAGAAAATGTTTTGAAAATGATGATGGCAACAAATGTACAAATGTGCTTGACAAAATGGATGGATTGTGATAGTAGTTGTACGAGCCCCCAAATAATGATTTAAAAAAAAACCTTGCCCTTAATAATGGAATAGCTAAGGCAAAAGGAACAAATGATGATGTAAAAAAGCTCAATCAAAAGTCCAAGGGACATTTTGAGAAGACAAAGTAGAATGAATTGTGCAAATACCCAGAGTTAGAACACCCCAAAGGATGAATGTGTTCAATATATGACAAACTGAAAGAACTGAAGAAAAAATTCAAGACTCAAGCTACAGTATTGAAAGATTCTATGAGAAAAATATCGAATAATACAGGAAACCTCAAAAGAAGGTAATAGAAGGAGTACACAAAGTCCCTGTACCAAAAAGAACTACTGAAAATTCAACCATTTTAAGAGCTAGCCTATGATCAAGAATGAACGGTGCTGAAGGAAGGATTCTGTGCAAGGTGTACTGAAGGCATCAGCAAGACACAGGACTTCAAGAATCGACAGATTATTCATTGAGATATTTCAACAAGCTGATGGAGCAATGGAATCACTTGCTCACCTGTGCCAAGAAACTTGGAAGATATGACCAACTGACTGGAAGCAATCCTATATGTACTCATTCCAAAGAAATATGACCTTTATCAAACAATATAATTAATACTACCTGCATGTAAAATTTTGCTGAGGACCATTCAACAACAGTTGCAGTAGTATATCAACAAGGAGCTTTAAAAAATTCAAGTCAGATTCAGAAGAGGATGTGGAACAAGAGATATGATTGCTGACATCAGTAGGTTCTTGGTTGAAAGTAAAGAATACTAGAAAAGTGTGTACTTGTGTTTTAATTATTATGCAAACATTCAACTGTGTAGATCATAACAAAATACAAATAACATTGAGAAAACAGGAAATTCCAGAACACATCATTGTGCTCATGAAGAAATCGTACATGGATTAAGAGGCAGAACAAGGGACTGCTGTATACTTTATTATCAGAAAAGTTGTGTGTCAGGCTTTTCTATGCTTATGCTATACTTATTCAATGGTCTGCTGAACGAATAATCCAAAAGGCTGCACTACATGAAGAAGGACTGGCATCAGGATGGGGGAAAATATATTAACAACATTTAATATCAGATGACTAAATCTTGCTGAAAATGAAGAGGATGTAAAGCATTTGCTGATGAAGATGAAGGATTCCAGGCTTCAATATGGACTACAACTTAATATGGACTACAACTTCAATATGGGCTATAATATGGATTCCAGTCTTCAATATGGACTACAATCCTTATTTAAATCAAGGATTCAAGTCTTCAATAGGGACTACAGTAAAGAAAACTAAAATCCTCACAACTGGGTCCATACTTTACATCATGATAAATGGAGAAAAGTTCGAAGTGGTCAAGGATTTTGTTTTCTTGCTAGGATCCACTCCACAATCAATGCTCATGGAACCAGCAGTCAAGAGATCAAACAACACATTCTATTTGGGAAATGTGCTGCACAACATGCTTCAAAGTGTGGAAGCACAAAAATGTCACTTTCAGAACTAAGCCAAGCCATGGTGAAACTTGGACACTGAGTAAAGAAGACCAAAAAACAATCAATGCATTTGAATTATGATGCTGATAAAGAATCTTGGACGTTGGGGGGAAATATGGGAAAATTATCACAATGATCTACCTATAACTTCCTCCCAGGGGGATGGACAACAGAAAAGTGGGTGAAGGGAGA
>NW_022111322.1:3770600-3772460 GCF_000313985.2 Echinops telfairi | reverse complement strand
GAAAAGATAGATCGACACAGTGGTCGCTATGATGAAATCAAGTTACTAGCAGTTAAGATAATGAGGCAAGACTCAACAATGGCTTGTTCTCTTGTACATGTAATCGTGGTCAGTTGGGAACTCACAACAGCAAATGCTCTCTAAGAATCTTGTGTTCCTTGAACTATATATCATGTGAAAGTATGCTCAGGAAGCATATTGTTTATATCTCCACAGGAAAGGGAGAGAGGAACCAGACCTTATCCCAGAGTGCCAAGACTTGAGGGTAAGTTACAGGCATGGAGCAGTGAACTAATAGAGAGGATGACTGGGTTGGGCACAAGCCAAGTTATGTTGATCCTCTCCCCAAAAGAATGTAATACAGAGGACAGCACTGGAGATATAGCCCGGGAGGAACGGCGGGTCTGTCCAAACCATGCGGGCCCAAACTAAGAGGGAAAGAGAGAGAGAAAGTAAACCTCATCAGCTAGACCAGAGTGTGTACATTAATACAGATAAGAGTGCTAAACAGATGGAATCCAGGACAGAAAAACCCCTCAGGAACAGTAGTGGTAGTAGCGATACCATGAGTGTAGGGGGAAAAGAAGAAAAGGGAAATTGATCACAAGGTTGGATACATAACCCCAGCCCCTCCAGGGGGACAAAAGTAGAAATGTGGGTAAAGGGAGAAAATGGACAGTGTAGGATATGAAATAATAATATATAATTGATCAAAGATTCATCAGAGGTTGGGGAAAGGGAGGGGGAAAAAGATGAGCTGATACCAAGGGCTCAACTAGAAAGAAAACATTTTGGAAATGATGATGGTAACTTATGTACAAGGATGCTAAATACAATTGAATTATGGATCGTTGTAAGATCTGTAAGAGCCCCCCAATAAAATGATCTCTAAAAAAAAAAGATGTACAGCCTCAAAAACCCACAAGAGAAGTTCTATTCTTTCTGATAGAGTTTCTATGACTCAGAATCTGCATAACGGCAGTTTGTGTGATATATGAATATCATAATGATTCACTTTTACAGCTTGATAAAATTTACTCATTAAAACCATAAAGCAACATTCAAAGTCATCGGCATCTCCCATGTGACTCTAAAACTGCCACAGCCGGTATTTTCATTTGTATCATTTGCTAGGACCTAGTAAAGGTAGTAAATTACATCTCCATGTTTATAAAGAATCTTTTGGACATAGATTGAGGAACATCTTTAGATTTAATTGAATGATAACAAAAAACACAATTTGAAACATTACCCAACAAATATGTCAGCCCTGGCTTCTGTCTTTATAGACATACTCTTTCTGGTCTATCTTTTTGTCTAACATAGATGCTAAAAACAAATACATATGAAACTTTCTCTCATGAATAGGCTAGTAGATTTGAACTGCTATCCTTGAAGTTAGTAGTCCAAACTCAATCCTCACCACCAGAAGGATATCATCTAAGATCCGGGAAATTAAATAACTTGATAAAAGATAAACAATAAATATTAGATCTCTGATTCAAACATGAGTTTATTCGAAATCAATATCATCATATGTTTATTAAATACTAGGTCTACAAAATATAATCTTTCAATTACTGTATGCTAAGTGATTAGCTAGTTCTTCTATAAACTAACTGTAACTGTTTATAGATTTTCTTCCAGCCAGCTAATATACTTATCTCTAATTCTAATCCCTACATGTAGATAAAATGGTGGTCCCATGAATGTTAGTGCTCCATGGATTCCATCTTCTAGAGCAGTGGTTCCCAACCTTTCTAATACCACCACCCTCTCATACAGTTCCCTATGTTGTGGTGACCCCCAACCTTAAAATTATTTTCGTTGCCACTTCATCACTGTAATTTTGCTACTGCT
>NW_022111322.1:3766309-3769034 GCF_000313985.2 Echinops telfairi | reverse complement strand
AGATCTGACAAGCTTAAGTTGAGATGAGGATATTTTTTTCCATGATCTAGATGTGCCCTAAATGCAATCATATGTCTTTTTTATAAGAAGGAGATATGGGCGATTTGATGTACATAAAGAGGAGAAGGTTATATGAAGTTAAAGACTAAGGCTGGTATGATGTAAACTACAAGCCAGAATTTCTGGAAGCCACCAGAAACTTGAAGAACAAAGGATCAAATTCCTCAGGGAAAGCAAGATCCTGAACACAGCAATTCTCTGTGTCTTTAAAGTCCATTCAAAGTAGAAGTTTCCATGAACATTTGAAGCACTGAAGAATATGCCCATTTTCCAAGTATCCCTGTACAAGGATAAATTACCTAATAAACAAAGTAAGCATCTAATTTAAGCATCAACAAAACAGTAGAATCTGTAGGTGCTAAACCAGCAGGACACAAGGAAGAGCCAGCACTACAATGGAAGGCAACTGGTAAAGAACTAGATGACATTGATATCATTTCTAGTACTTGAAGATATGTAAGCCAGACACAAAATTCACACAGGGTCACAAGGGCACCCACTTGCAAGGTTGTTTAGGCTTTGTCTCCTCCTATATAATTGGAACTCCTTTTCTGGCAGGTTTCTTGTAAGTATATCTAAGTCTAAGTCTAAATCAAGTCTATGTCTATGTTTATATCCTCTATCTATATAAAGCATATACAATTCCAATGTGTATATAAAAACAAAGGAGAGGACACCGTAGCTTACCAAATTGGAGGGTCTTCACACACCACTCAATATTTTGCCCGTGTTGTCGTTGTTATGTGTCATACAGTCGGCTCTGACTCACAGCAACCTTATGCACAACAGAAGGAAACACTGTGTGGTCTGGCACCAACCTCAAAATTGTTCCTATGCCTCAGCCCATTGTTGCAGCCACTGTGTTGATCCAACTCATCTCATCTTTTCCAACCCCCTCCACTTTACCAAACATGATGTCCTTCTCCAGGGGGCTGGTTTCTACTGACAGTATGTCCAAAGTACATAAGACAAAGTTTTGCCATCCTTATCTCTAAGAACACTCTGGCCTTACTTCTTCCGATGTAGATCTGTTTGTCGTGTTAGAAGTCCATGGTTCTTTCAATGTTCTTTTCCAGCATCACAGTGCAAATGCATCTATGTTTCTGTGGTCATCCTTATTCAATGTCCAACTTTCACATGCATATGAGGCAACTTTCACATGCCATGGCTTGGGTCAGACACATCTTAGTCCTCAAAGTAACATTCTATGCAGCAGATTTATCGAATGCATTACGTCTTTTGGTCTCTTAACTGCTGCTCCCATGAACATTGATTATGAATTCAAGTCATACAATAGCCTTGACAATTCATTTCCTTTTTCTTTTTAATCATTTTATTGGGGGCTTGTACAACTCTTATCACAATCTATACATACATCCATGGTGAAAATCCACCGTTCCTTGACAATTTCAATGTTTTCTACATTTATCATGATGTTACCCATTGGTCCAGTTGTGAGGGTTTTGGTCTTCCTTACTGAAGGCTGCAATCCTTGAACTTCCTCAGCAAGTGTTTCAATTCCTCCTCATGTTCAGCCAGCAAGGTTGTGTCCTCTGCAAACTGAGTGCTGGTAATAAGCCTTCCTCCAATCCTGATGCTGCACTCCTCTTCATACAATCCATCTTCTCTGCTAATCTTCTCCGCATACAGATTGAACATGTATTGTGAGAGAATATAATCCTGACAGCCACCTGGGATGGTGGCTCAAAGCAGTGAATCCTGGAAATATGTTTCCTTATTTTCCATTGACTCTGCCAAAGCAAGGAACTGTGTGGGCCATAATAAACTGTGGATAACCTTGAGAAGGAAATTCCGGAAACACTCCATTGTGCTCATTCAGAACTTGTACAAGGATCAAGAGACACTGTGCGAACAGAACAAAGGAATATTGTGTGGTTTAAAATCAGGTAAAGTGTGTGTCATTTTGCCCATAAAATGTTTCTATATTGCATCTCGAGGTTTGGATTTTTTTCTTTATTTATTTCAGTTTATGATATGCTGAGCATGTTCTTGTATTTCTTTATAGTATCCGGTAGGATTACTGTCAAAATGACTTCCACAGCAAAGAGTTTTGGGGTTTTATACTCAATGACATTCTTGGGCATATTTGCAGCCAAGGGATATAAATATATTTGTATGCACATATACAAATACTCTCTCCCAAACCTATGTCTATTTGTATGTGTATTCCCACTCTCCTTTTTACACTCTATTAGTTTATCTGTTTATGTAGCTGCTCATTGACCTTCATTGTTTCAGAATTTTTTCCTATATCAATATCTACCACTCTTTTAACTTTAGCAAATCTCCCAGGATCTCGCCTGCTTCCAAAGTTTGTTGTCATCCTTCATCTTGTTGTACATTGATTGCTTTCCCCTCCACCTATGGAACACTTCTTTACCCTCCAGAGCCCTGGTAGTGGGTTTGGGTAAGCATACGACTGCTAATCCCAAGGTAAGTTGGACCAACAGATCAGTTGTTTTCAGTAAAGGTTTATAATCTTGAAACCCCGCAGCATGTCACTATGAGTTGGAATCAACTCCAAAGCACTGGGTTTGGTTTGGGGACTCTTTACTCAGTACTTCTACTTTTGTCTTCCTCCTCTGGTAACTGTTGAAGAATGTTTATTGTAGTGTGACAATCTTTTCTTACCTTCTTTTTTTTT
>NW_022111322.1:3761564-3765289 GCF_000313985.2 Echinops telfairi | reverse complement strand
GCATAATGTTCTACAGATTCATCCATGTCATGAAATTTTTCACAGATTCATCTTATTTTTTACCATTGTGGAATAGTCCATTGCATGTGGGTACCAAAGTTTGTTTGTCAGTTTTTCCAGTGATTTGCATTTAAATTTTTTCTGGTTTTGGTATTGTGAGTAGTGCTGTAATGAACATACGTGTGCATATACCTATTATTGTCATGGCTCTTTATTCTTCTAGGATATACGAAAAGGAATGCTGGATCATATATTTTTATTCGAAACTTTTTAAGGAAGTACCATAACTTTACCACAGTGGTAGAACCATTTTACCATTCCACCAGGAGTGTATGAAGATTCTAGTCTCTCCACACCCTTGCCTGAAATTGTTGATTTCTGTTTTTTTGAAGCTTGCATCTGCTCCCCACCTCCCACCCCGGCCACCCAAATTGGTAAAGTGATCTCTCCTAATTATTTTAATTTGGCTTTTGGATGGCATATGAACAGAACATTTCTTCATGTGTTCATTAATCATCTGAATATCCTTTTTTTGTAATGTCAGCTCATTTTTAATTGATTTTTGTTTGTTTTATTGCTGAAAAGATAACAATTATAAGGATGTGGAACAGACTTGGCCAGTATGAGTTGGAACTAACTACAACATTGTTAATAATATTATTTTCTTTTCAGAGCTCTTTTTGTTAGTAAGAATCTGACTGGTTTTTGTGTGTTGATCTTGTCCCCTGCCATTTTGCTAAATATTTCTATTAGTGCCAATAATTTCCTTGCTGAGTATAGAATGTGTGTGTGTATATACATACAGAAATGCATGCATATATATATATATAGATAGATATAGATATAGATATATAGATAGATATATAAAATCATTATAGTGTTGTTGTTGTCATGTGTGCAGTCAAGCTGCTAACTCAAAGTTATCCTATATACCATAGAAAAAAACACCTCCTGGTGCTTCACCACCCCCACAAATGGTCTTACAATTGAGTCCATTGTTGCAGCCACTCGGTCAATCCATCTCATTGAGTGGGTCTTCTACTTTTGCGCTGCCCCTGCATTTTACCAAAAATTGATGTTTGTGGCTGTTTCTTCTCATTTTGCAATGAAGATCTGTGGTAGTCAATTTGAGACTTAAGAGTGAAGGGGTGGAGTTTAGCCTGTCACAGCTTGAGGTCACAGCTTGATGACCTCATTTGGAGGTGCTAAGGAGATAAATAGCTTCCTGTAGATGAGATACGTGTTTACTACCTGGGAGACATTCCTGATGACAAGCCTGACAGAGCTACACTGATGCATCCAGAGCCCTGGGAGCTGAAGGAGCCACATGGAGATCCATGCCAGTGCTGAGATGCTTCCTCTGTCACTGGATTCACAAGACTTTCCACCCATTGGCCTGTGTTTTTTCAGCATCATTCAGCATTTGGCGTCATTACATGTGTTGTGTGAGTCTGAAGAGGAATTTATAGATTGGTATTGGACATATGGGCTAATATTGAACTTATGGACTTTATCAGGACTGGGCTGGGATGTTTTCTCGATATTCAATTGCTCTTGTATATAAAGCTCTTTCTTATACACATATGAGTGTCTATGAATTTATTTCTGTAGTCTGCCCAGACGAACACAAGATCCAAAGGATCTTTTCATCGGGGTGGTAGGGTGGTGGAGGGAGGGAATAAAGAGGAGCTGATATCTAAGGGCTCAAGAAAAAAGAAAACGTTTTGAAATTGTTGATGCCAACATTTGTACATGTCTGCTAGATATAATGGATCTATGGATTGTTATGATATATATAAGAGCCCCCAATAAAATATTTATTAATTTAAAAAGATTGCTAGAAAATGAGCCACTCATGTCAAAAGATACTCAAAATATTACTGAGGAAGAGCTGTCTTCTCAAAGTAGAGTTGATAAGAATGATTGGTGGAAAAGGGGGGTTATTGCTATCCTTTTCCCCTTCTACCTCCCCCTAACTTCCCCCTACCTTCCTGGAATTATTACACCCATTACTATTTCTAAGGGGGTTTGGTCTACCCTGAATTCCGTCTATTGAAAGCTCTAATTGGTACCAGTGTATGTACACTGGCCTAGCACAATTTGTGAGGTAGGACTGAGATCATAATAGTGGAGGGAAGAAGCATTAAAGAACTAGGAGTGTTGTGTGTTTCATCAGTGCTAAACTGCCCCCTGGATGTATCCTCTGTGAAGCCCTTCTGTGCAGAAATGTCCAATTATCCACAGATGGGCTCGAGGCCTTTACCTTGACCCCTCTCCTTCACCTCAATTACCATAGATTGTTTATTTTTGAACTTCTGATGCCTGTTCCTGTTGACACCTCATGATCACACAGGCTAGTGTGGCTCTTCCATATGAGCTTGTTGATTCCCTGCTAGATGGCCACTTGTTTGGCTTCAAGCTTTTAAGACCCCAGACACTATATATTTTAGTAGCTGGGCACCATCTGCTTTTTTTCACCACTTTTACTTATGCATCCAGTTTGTCTTCCACTATCTTGTCATGGAGGTGGGCATCACTCAGTGGCACATTATCAGAACAAAGTGTTCTTGCATTGGTGGAGTATTTAAGTAGAAGCCCAAAGTCTGTCTACTTTTGGTAATTACATAACCTGTTGTCAATTTGAGATTTACAAGTGAAGGGGTGGAGTTTCCCTGTCAATCAGTGACAGCCTGATGACCTCAATTGGAGGCACTAAGGAGATCAATAGCTGGAGGCAGGACACTCACTCACTCCCTGGGAGACATTGCAGCTGACAAGACACATGGAGCTACCTAGTGCCCTGAGCTGAAGAAGCCACATGGAGACCCCTGCCAGCACTGAGATGCTTACAATGCAACTGGATCCACAAGACTTCCCACCCACTGGCCTATGATCTTTCTGTATTCAGCATCATTGCATGTGTTCTGTGAATCTGATGAGGACTTTATAGATAATTATCAGACATATGGGCTAATATCGGACTTACAGACTTGATCTGGACTGGGCTGGGATGTTTTCTCAATACTCCATTGCTCATTATATAAAGCTCTTTCTTATTCACATATGAGTGTCTATGAATTTGTTTCTCTAGTCTACCCAGACTGACACAACCTCTATAAATAGTTTTTCTCCCTGGTTCTTTCCTCTATTTCCTTTTACCTACTCCTGGCCAACTATCACACTCACCCCACGTTTGCCTCTCAGTAATTCCTCTTGACTAGGTTACAGTTTCTCCAACACTACCAGGAACTCTAACATCCCTCACCATCTATTTTAGATCCCTACTTGTTCCCCTGTCCATGACATTATTTGCTCACCACTTCCTTCCCCTGCCTCCATCTCCCCCAAGTCTTTGTAAACTGTCAGTCCCATTGCTTGATTCTCTTGCCTATCTTATATAGATAGACAAACAAACAAAAAGCAGTGAAGACAAAATGCAAACAAAACAAGCAAGCCAACAAACAAACAAAAACCCTATATATAATTGCAGTTCTATCCGCTGTCCTTTATGACTGTCTCCCAAGCTGTCCAGTATGGCTCTGGACACTGCCCCTCCTGAAGTCTATTTTCAGGATTCGTCAGGGGCTTCCTGACTTTACTCCCATTGCTGGTCTGTTATGTTCCCTTCTTTGTTCACCCCACTGTGGTGGGGTGATAAGACCAGACTCCCTCCCTGTCTAGCACTATTTCTGACAGCGTTCTGCTTCAATGCATTAGGTTTTCAG
>NW_022111322.1:3756664-3758220 GCF_000313985.2 Echinops telfairi | reverse complement strand
TATTGACATTAAAATTAAATTTAATTATTGAGTTGTATTATATCAGCATATTAATGATGCTGAAGCTGTAGCACTGGTATTTCAAATATATGAAGGAACACCCAAAATGACCAGGTGTCACGAAGCTTCCAGACTAAGAATAAACAAGGAAGGAGGAAAAGGCTGTCCACTTCAGAGGAACAAGCCACAGAAAATCCTACAGATAGCTTTAAAACATTATCAGTTACTGCAAACCTAACAACAAACAAAAAAGACTCCTTCCCCATATCTCCAGTTGTTGCCACTGAAGACATTATCAGGTGCAGACAGAGAAAGTTTTAATCCATGTCCCAAACGCCACTTGCCTCATCTGCTTGATAACACAAAAGCCCTTAAAAATAGGAACGCAGAGGATATCTGAGATCAAACAAGCCTTAAAGAAGAGGGGAGGGGGTGATTTAGAATCATTGTCCCCCTCTTTGAAGTTAAAAAATAATTGGCATTGAGTCATTGCTGATTCATAGTGACTCTCTGTGCGTTTCCAAGACTATAATAATTTACGAGAGTAGAAAGCCCAGTCTTTATCCCATGGAGCTGCTGGTGTTTTCAAACTCCTGACCATATGAAGTGTAGCCCAATGTATAACCACTAAAATACCGACTCCTTTTAGAAGTTAAAGCAGATGCCAAAAAGTCACCACCATTAAATTTTTGACCTTCAAATTTTTGTTTTCTTTTCTTTTTACGGCTAGATGGAATCAGAATTTACCAACTAACTTTTAAGAACATAGAATCTGTTTTATAAGCAAAGGTTAGTATACACATTGAAAATGGTATCCCTGTGCTGCTGCTAATTTCCTTCAACGGGAACAGTGGTCTGGGAGATGGGAATTATGTAATGGCCTGCATCCAGTTTTAAAATATACTGATCGCTTAGAGAGTTAATATTTAACTGCACACTACAAAAGCTTTAACATGACACCAAATTAATCTTGTTACCATCACTGATTCTCTCAGGAGCATGATACATGACCCACCTGTTATGCGATGGCACTCCCCAGTGTGCGTAATAGGTATTACAAGACTTCCAAATGGTTGACAGATTAAAACCCTTGTCATATGGAGGAAAAAAAATTTTTAATTGACAAGGCAAATAAGGGCTTTATTTAAAAATTATAGCTCTGATGCCTACAAATCAATACTAATCTAACAATAAAGTAATACAAGCATTTAAGATTATACCTCCATTTTTGCATACTAAACTATTGGACCAATAGAAATATTGTAACTAAAATGATTTTGTTGTGTTAAAATGATTGTGGTTGCAGATGCAAAACTTGCCAGTTGAGTCACTGCCAGTGAACCCTCGTTACTATCTCCTGAAAGACAGATTCGAGTGGAATCCACTCCATATTTTGCAAGAATTTTTCCCTGTAGAAAGTGCTTAGCCACAGCAAAGCCTTCTTCCAAACCAGCAGGAAAATGATGTTGAGAAGCTAGCCTATACCTTATAAGAATAGAGAAAACAATTAGAAACGATATGATTACAGATTATGTGTATGCATTCAAGTGGTGGCA
>NW_022111322.1:3753459-3754874 GCF_000313985.2 Echinops telfairi | reverse complement strand
AAAAAAAGAAGAGGAAATTGAAGGAAAAAAAAGAGTATTTGATCTCTTATGTGAAGAGTGACTTAACAGTTTCATCTGTCCCTAACATCTGCAACCAAGAATATATTTTTATTATTAGTTCAAACAAAACTCAATGTCCCAAATGGGTAATGGGTAACTAAGTTTCCTCTAAGCACCTTAGCTGTTTTAAAAGCTAAGACTTTCTGGAACCTGGGATTTCTGTTGCTAGAGTTCATCACAGCTGTGTTGCCAAATTGCTCATCCCCGGACCTCTTAGAAGTCTCTATAGAAGCAGAGTGGGATGAGAAATGGCTCCTTTGGGGGATGGTGAATATTGTAATGCTAATAAAAATACTTGTATGTACTAAAAATTGCTAGTTATCAGTTTTGGGGGCATGGCTGACTTCATTTGAAAATCAAACCTCTGAATCTTGAGAGAAGATTCATAGTATTAAAAATATTGACAATTATGATTTTCTTACTCCACTCCCACAAGAACAATGTCAAGTTTATTTGCAGCCCATCTGTTCAGGATGTCATAGGCTCACGGCTCTAGAATAAAATGAAGAACTATAAAAGATGTACCTATAAATAAAGAAATTAAAAACAAACCACATCTCCAAACGTGATTGAAATATGGATTGTGATTTAGTAGTGGTAAGGATCTATATTCCCATTGAAAGAACTTCCGTGTATAATCCTTCATCTACCAAATTATTTCTAAGCAAAATTTAAAAATGACTTCTCTGAATGGTGACGCCAAGAAGAACTTGGCATGTCCTGTTGCTTATTCATTGTCCAGCATCAAGTTCTAGCTTCCCTGCGTGGTGTTCTTTAAAAGGCACCGTTCCTCAAACATGGCCCTGATCTGCTTTCTTCTTCTTTACAGACAATAAGTACCAAACAGAGGTGGCCCAGAGTTGTGTATCATTGATAGGGACATTAACTGTACACATGTACCTATGTCAAGGATGACTAACTAGCATAACCAAAGGACAGGTTTTTTTAATGTTATTAGTAACAAACACATTCTTTTGAGTTTTGCCTGAGTGAATATTGTTATCTTTAACGTGTTACAGAATTAGAGAAGAAGAAATCAAGTGTATGTATTGACTCTCAAAAATGGCAATACTTATTACCATGAATTCCCCAAAAGTTCCATATGCTTGTGAACACCAGAACTCTCAAATTATGATAAGCATTCTACTTTTCAGATATTCAAAGTTTAAACTGTTTTACATTTTTTTGAGAAACTATTGGCCCAAATCATTGTAGTATTCAGCAAAAGGAATATTAATTTCATAGTCAGGAATATTAAAGTGTGATGTAATTATAAAGTGTGTTTTTACCACGTACCAAAGTCTCAGGCAATATTTACATAAACACATCAATATTTAATACAATATAAGTATATT
>NW_022111322.1:3719800-3752141 GCF_000313985.2 Echinops telfairi | reverse complement strand
TGATTTTTCAACATTTAATGAAAGTTACTAAAGGAAATATGTGATCAAATTAGCATATTATAAAGGAAAATAAATTTTAAAGATAGAAAAGAGGGATTGGGGATCTAAAAATAGAGTAATATAAAAGCAACTAAATGATAAATTGTGATAGGATAAACTCTTCTACCATGGACAGAAAAGATGTTTAGGAAGGCGAAGCAGAATTAGTTACAAGAGATAATAAGGTAAGTGAACACTGGGCATTTACGAAAAGAATGTAGACCCAGAAGTATTTTCTTATCTTCATTTTTGTTCCTGCTATTGTTTGTTTTTTTACTTTTGCTAAAGTTATTTAATGTAGAGATCATAAATTAGTACTGTCATGTTAGATTGGGTTATCTGTTGTTCAGCTAGATAATCTTGCCTTTTCAGCAAGAGTTTATATTGACAGCAGCTCAGCAATATTGTTAGAGCTGGAGATACAGAACTGCATGACAACAGCCAGCCTTGAGGCAGGGTGGGAGAAAAACAGTGTAGGTTCACAAACCAGAGAAGGGCTTATCTGGGAACATATGGATTCATAAAGTGTAAAGACAGAAAGTGTGCGTGTGTGTGCTTGTATGTGTATTGTTGTAAATAGGGAGGTGCAGACGTAGGGAAGGAGGGTGACAGAAAGAAGTGCAACAGAAATTGCTTGCAGAGAAAGCAGGGGAGCAAAGGGGTCACCGAAGCAAAAGGGAGATTTCATTCTCTCACACAGAAAAGAATACACCTCGACGGGATATTAAAGGTAGGGGAAGAGTTCAGAGAAATTCACCTGAGAAAGAAAGGGAATGGAGAGAGGGACTCAGTGGAAAGCAGGATCGTGGAAGTTTGGCGTGGAAGGGATCGCAGTGTCTGCCGGACTCATCGAGCGGAAGAGTTTGCGGGAATGAAAATGAAATACTGATGACACTCAGTAATGAAATAGGAGGAAATGTGTTCGCAAGTACATAAGAAGGGAATATAGATAGTCTTCGTTTATGTTTTCATTTTATAAAATTGGACCTTGTAGTCTTACCATCAACATTTTTAGGGTTATTTTGCTTCACAGTCCACAATTTTGGTAGTGTTTGGTATGTGGTAGTAAGACACTACTGATTCAATGTTGAAAGCGACTTACTGGCTTCAGTTCTTGTGAAATTAAAATCAGATGACTTAGGACTTATACATTTAAAGTTCATATTGACTATGTGAACGTCCCATTCTACATTGCCAATTTATAAAATGTTATTTACTACTGAAGGTTTAAAAAAAACTCTCATTCAATTTCTTTGAATTTTCTTTGCTTCTTTGTCTACCAAGAAATATATATGAATGATGATTGATAGTCTATTATCTCTGCCAGGATACATGCACAAATATAAACTCTTAAATCAATAGATGACTGTTGATTATAAATATACAAATATATAGGAGAAAAAATGAGGAGCTGTGACCAAGGGCTCAAGTAGAAAGCAAATGTATTGAGAATGATGAGGGAAACAAATGTTCAAAAGTGCTTGACACAATGGATGTATGTGTGGATTGTGATAAGAGTTGTATAAACCCCCAATAAGATGATTTAATTATTAAATATATATACAAATATGTGAATAATAAAATAAAATTTAATGTATTTATATATATATATTTCCACTTACTATAACTTCCCATAACAAAGGCACTACCATGAATAAATATAACTGCTGGTCCCTGTCTTTCTGACTTCCTCTTTGGCAAATACAAATGGTTGTATCAGTCACTGTCATGCTTTCACCCCAAATTGGCTCCATTATCATAGAAAACACTTTTTCATATCACATAAGACCTAAACTTACAAAAAAATGTAGGCTGTGAAAATAAAATTCCAAACAATTTAACTTTTAATAACAAAAAGAAGTAATATAATAATTTATGGGTTGTATAAGTACATTCTAAAAAATATCGGTTTTTTACTTCCAGAGAAATATATATTTTCTACTTTTAGCATAAGAGAAATCTCATTTAAAGTAATTGATTTACTTTTTATGTCTGGCCTGGAAAACTATTCTATATTATATTCATTTTTTGCTGTTGTTAGGTGTATTAGTCTGGGTTGACAAGAGAAACAAATCCAGAGACTCATGTGTGTGTAAGAGAGAGCTTTATATACAAGAGCAATTGTATATTAAGAAAACATCCCAGGTCAGTCCAGATCAAGTCCATAAGTTTGATAATAACCCATATGTCCAATACTAGTCTGTAACTTCCTCTTTAAGCTCATGCAAAACATGCAATGATGCAGTATGCAGGAACATCATGATCCAGTGGGTGGAAATTCCTGTAGATCCAGTAGTGGTGGAAGCATTACAGCACTGGCAGGGCCCCTCCATGTGGCTCCTCCAGCTCCAGGGCTCTGGTTCTATCAGCCTAGTTCCATGTGGCTTGTCAACAGGAATGTCAAGCAGAGAGTGTGGGTCTGGCGTCCAGTGAGCTATTTATCTCTGTAGCGCCTCCAAATGAGGTCATAAAGGTGTGACCTGATTGACAGGCTAATCTCCACCCCTCCACTCTTAATAATCTCAAGTTGACACCAGAATATGCAACTACCTACAGTAGGTGCCATCAAGTCAGTTCTGACTCATAGGGACACTTTATACAACAGAATAAAATACTCCCTGGTCATCTACCATTATCATCATTGTTCTTTTGTTTGAGCCCATCAATGCAGCCACTATGCCAATCCATCTTATAAATGTTTTCCTCTTTTCCCTGTTCCACTACTTTACCAAGCATAATGTCCTCCAAGAACTAGTCTCTCCAGACAACAGGTCGAAAAGACATGAGATGAAAGCCCTCTATCCTTGCCTCTAAGGAACATTCTGACTGTAATTCATCCAAGAGAGATTTGTTTATTCTTTTGGTCCTCCATGATATTTTTAAATCTTATATTCTTTATATTATGTTTAAAAATAATATTTATACTTATGAATTAAGCATAAACCTCCTCCTAATTCACAATATAAAATATTTTTAAATGTAATTTTTTTCACAAACTTCTTAAAGCTCCTTCATATTTACCATGAGTGTCATTAGGATATCAAGAATAAGCTCAACTGGGGACCCTGGGAAGATGGGACCCAGATAGAACTTCTGCCTGGAACTCTGTATGCCCAAGCCTGAGACCATCACATACAGAAGTCAAATGAGAGAATTCAGACACACGATCTGAATTCTAGGCACTCCAGAAATATTTTTTATTTCCCTCCCCACTTTTTCACCCCAAGAATGCAGTAGAGCTCAGCACGGTGGCAAGCACTTAAATTCCCTTTCCGCTAGCTCAGTGACCCACCAGTGCAAAGGAATCTACTCTTTCAAACTGGTTCCCAAATAGGACCTGAATTTCACATACAGCCCTCAGACCCATACCTCTATGACTCCTGGGAGACCAGTGTGGAGCTCACAGAGGTGAAGTAGAACTTCCATAATTTCACGTGTGTGGTAGTTACATAATTTTATGGCAACTTGAAGGTATATAAACGTGTAGGATCGGAGTTTAGCCTGTCAATCAGGTCACAGCCTGATGACCTCAATTGGGGGTGCAACCAAGATATCTAGCTCTCCAAATGGCAGCCCCTCTCTCTCTCTCTGCCTTCCCCTTTTTACATGCTGTCCCCCTGAGAGCTGCTGGAGCCCCATAACTTTTCACACACCAGCCAATGATATTCCTGCATTCTGCATCATTACATGTTACTGCATATATCTGAAGAGGGACTTATGGACTATTTTCGGATTTATGGACTTGAGTTGGACTGAGTGGTGGTGTTTTCTTGATATATAATTACTTCTTGATATAAAGTTCTATCCTACATATCTATGTGTGAGTCATTAAATTTGTTTCTCTAGTCAACCCAGCCTAATACAACATGCTTGCCCGATCCCACACTCCCTCCCCTCCTTGCAAGAGTTCAGGTTTAATGACTGCCAAATAGACATTCCAAGCTAACTCAACCAGGGATTCTGTCCTGGTGATCCAGGAGCACAACTTGACTTGTCTGGGTGCTTCAAGAGTATTTTTTTTATTTTTGTCCTACTATCTTTTGTAAAAACAAAACTCCTTTGCTGCCAAAGAAAGTAGAACTTGGCATTCCAATGTGTCTTGAGGGCTCCCCCTGCCCTAGCTCCAGGGGTTGCCACTGCTGACACTTTCCTCAGCAAGGCCTACACCTGATTAGAAGTCACCCTTCACCTTGGGCCTCCACTCCTATAGCCAGTTTCTACCCCAGGACTCTAATGTGGAGGGTGGATAGCACTGCATGGTGAAAAACCCAACTACTGCTCCACAATACACCACAGATCATATCCTCCTGGAAAAAGCAGGGGATTCAGTATGCTGCCAAATTAAGGACGCTTGGCTATAAACACAATAACATAGATAGGCCGAGTTTTCATATATTATATACTAGGTCAATAAGTGATGTAGATTATTTACTATAACCCCCACCTACTCCAACCACTACTACCTCCACCCACCTCCTTGGTGAGACACAATTGCTTATAATCTAACAAGAACTAGCATACCTCTAAAACTCTCCTCTTCCAATTTATCTAAAATCACTGTATTTAACAAGAGACTTCCTATGATTAATATCATCATTAAATACGATTCTCAACACCCTATCTCCTATTAATGCTACCCATCCAACTCTATCACTCCGTCTTCATCTCCACACAATAAAATTCCATCTTCTATCTAATCCTCCTTCTCTAACCCAGAGTGTCAAAGCCCTACTCTACACAACTGAGAACCCTGTGCACCATTTACAGATGGAGTACAAAGCCACACATACAACAGCAACCAGCAATTACCACAAAAAAATTAAAGAGAAACAAAAATCAAGAAGTGAAGATTACCCAAGCCCAATGAAATACACAGAAAAAGAAACCCTTGAACTGCCAGGAAAAGAATCCCAGAGAATGATGATTAGGACCATAAAAGAGATCTGAGGATCAACTTTGAAAACAATGGAAGAAATTGGGATGCTAAGACCCTCACACCCAAAAGAAAGCCAGAAATTAAGCAATGAGTGAGTAGAATTAAATATCACAGTATGAGAATTGAGTATAGAAAGGAAAAGGAAAATCTAATCGGTGAACTCAATGTCAGCCATGTAGACTTCACCAAATGAGAAAAACAATCAAATAAAAAAAGCAGAAGAATCTGAAGAAACCCTCAGGATGGTGTGAGACATCATGAAGAGATATAATATGTGTCTCATTCCAGAACAGAAAGAAACAAACAAGTCTGCTGATAAAATACTAAGTGAATTCATGGAAGAAAAAGTCCCCCAATATCATAAAGGAGGAAGCAGAGACCATACCAAATAGATTAACATCCCCTTCCCAAAAACCAAACAAAACACAGCAAAACATATAGTAGGCAAATTATCCACTTTCATAGAAAAGGAGAGAATCCCAAGGGCAGCCCGAGAGAAAAACAATCACCTACAAAGGTAAAGAGATAAGAATAACTCTGATTTCTCTGCAGAAGCCATGCAGGAAAGAAGTAAGTGGAGTAACATACTCTGAAATGTGAAAGACTAAATGCCAATGAAGAATCCTCTACTCAGCAAAGCTATCCATCAAATATGAAGGAGAAATAAAAGTATTCTCAAACAAGGAAAGTTTTAAGATAATTTATAAAGAATATTTCCACATTTTTATGGTCAGAAAACAAACAGCGGCAGCACTCAAAAATGAGACCACCACAGGGTATAACACCACCAAGAAGTCAACACACTGAAAACAGTTCCCTAAACAATACAGATCTAGAGGGGGAGGTGAGGACAAAAATATGAATAAGCTCCCTACATCACCAACCCAGCCTGTCAAAAGCAAACAAATATAACACAAATTGACAGCAACTAGTGTACATTTAGAATCAGTAACACTGAATGTCAATGGGCTACATGCCTCAATCAAAAGACAAAAATGTAAAACAAAAATGTAAAAAATTTGGAAACAAGATCCATCAATCTTCTGCTTTTTAGAGACATACTTAAGACTCACAGACAATTAATAAACTGAGGGTCAATGGATGGTGAAATATCTACCAAGCTAATGGCAATAATTTAAAAAAAACAGGGGTGGCAATATTAATCTCTGACAAAATAGATTTCAAAGTGCACAACATAACAAGAGACAAAAATAAGCATTACATAATACTAAAGGATCAATAAACCAAGAACAAATAACCATAATAAACATATATGCACCCAACTAAAGACCTTTTAAATTCATCAAACAAATTCTCAAAGAGATGAAAAGAAAAATCATCAGATCGACAATAATAGTAGGAGAGACAACAATATACCACTCTCCAAGAAATATAAATAAGAGGAAAAAAACTGAAAAGCTGAACAACCCAATCAAACATCTAGACCTCCTGGATATTTACAGAGTTTGTCAGCCCACAGCAAAAAAAAAATATTTATTCTTCTCCAATGCACATGGCTCATATTCTACAATAGACTACATGTTGGTCATAGCAAACCTTAACAAGTTCAAATACACAGAGATCATTCAAACCCTCTTCCCAGACCACAATGCAATAAAACTGGAAATCGACAATACAAACAATAAAGACAAACATGAGGAAACTCAACAACATGCTACTCAAAAAAGACTGTGTATTATCCCAAGTAAGAAATGAAATTAGGAAGTTCCTAGAAACAAATTAGAATAATAGCACAACATAGCAAAACCTATGGGACACAGCAAAAGCAATTGTCAGAGGTCAGTTTATAGCAATTAATGCACACATGAATAAAAGGGGAGAGAATCATCTTTAAAACTTTAACACAATACCTCCAACAATTAGAAGAGTCAATAGCATGAATTTTCCAATAGTAGAAGAAAAGAAACCACAAAAATTAGAGCAGAAATCAATGAGCTGGAAAATAGAAAAATAATGGGAAAAGCCAAGAAAGCATAAAGTTGGTTCTTTGAAAGGATGAAAAAACACCAGAAAGATCCGACAAACCACTAGTAGGCATAACAAATGAAAAGAAAGAGCAGATGACAATATCTAGATCTAGGAATGAAACAAGGGGAATCACAACAAATCCAAATGAAATAAAAAGAATAGTAATACAGTATTGTAAAAGACTATTCTAACAAATTTGATCATCTAGATGACATGGACAAATACCTAGAAACATATCCTCTTCCTAAATTAACACAGATGGAAACTAAAAACTTGAACAGCCCATAATAAAAGAAGAAATAGACAAGATCATCAAGAAACTCCCAACCAAAAGCAGAAGAAAATTTTAAAAGGCCAGAACCAGATGACTTAAAAGGAGAATTCTACCAAGTATCCAAAGAGCTGACACCAATTCTACACAAACTATTCCAGAACATAGAAAGGGAGAGCAAACTCCCAAAATCATTCTATGAAGCCAGTATAACTCTGATATCAAAACCAAGCAGAAACCCCACAAAAATAGAAAACAACAGACATATTCTTCATGAACATAGATGCAAAATTCTCAACAAAATCCTGCCCAATAGAATCCAACAACATATCATAAAATAATACATCATAACTAAGGATAATTTATACTAGGGCTGCAAGAATGGTTCACCATTTCAAAAGCAATTAATGTAATCCACCACATAAACCAGAGAAAGAATAAGAACTATATAATCATATCGATGCAGGAAAAAAATTGACAATATTCAACATCCATTCCTAATGAAAGCACTTAGTAAGATAAGAATGGAAGGGAAATTCCTCAACCCAATAAAGGCCATATATGTAAAACCAACATCCGATATTACAATCAATGGGGAAATACTGCAAACATTTCCACTGAATAAGGGAACTCAACAAGGATGCCCCTTATCCTCACTCTTATTCAACAATGTGGTGGAAGTCTTAGCCAGAACCATAGGACACTGGCAAGAAATTAAGGAAGCACAACTGAGCAAAGAAGAGTGAAACTTTTTGCAGACAATATTTAAAGAACCCCCAGGTCTCCACGTTGTTATTGTTGGAAATAATTGAGGAATTTAGTAAAGTAGCAGGATACAAGATTAACAAGGAGAAATCAATTGAGTTCCTACATGCAAAGAAAAGCTAACTTGATGCTGAAATTGTTCCAGAGGAGAAAGATTTTGGAAATGATGGTGGCATTTAAAAGAAGAGCAAAACAGAAGCTGATAATGCTCCACTGAATGTGTTTTCCTTTGAAGATGACATTCAGCAGAAGAGAAAAATAGAACTTTAAGATGTTCTGAAAAACAGAAAAGCTTGGAAGAAGGACATAGCCTATAGTGACTGCCCATTACAATGGATATTAGGAAGTTTGTTTGAAGAAGGGAAGCCAGAGCGGTATTCTTTACATCATAAACTTTAATAATTGAATAAAACATGTCCTCATTAAAAAATGTTTAGAAAAGATTTGACCTGGGATGTGGTAAAGGTGGAGGTCTACTCAAATGGTAAAAGAGAAGAATTACCAAGCTAGTTTGTGCTAATATTGCTGATGTTTCTGTTGTGTCAGCAATGATATGATGACATGAAATATTGCTGCCCTGATAATGAATATATTTTTAGTGCAGAATTTATATCTGATGATTGCTCAAAGGACCTTTTAGCTGCCAAATTTTTTGCTTCAGAAATATTCTTTGACATTTGCAATTGTCAGTTTGTCATTACTCACTTGAGTCCTATAGGCAGCTAACATAATTCTTAAAAATGCTTGAGAGACTTAGCCCTGAATGTCTTTTTAATGTTACCACACCAAATGGCTTTAGGTTAATAAAACACCTTGAAGCTTCTGAAACACAATCATTTAGATGTGAAATACATACTGTGACATTTCACAATAAAGGAAATTATTTACATGTAAATATGATTTGAACTTGGAATTAAAAATGGCCACTACTAGTCTATTTCAGCTCATTAATGCCTACAGCATTTGTCTTTATGTGTTCCATTTCATTTTTGATGATTTTCCTAGACTCATGGTTTGTGCATTCCAAGTTCCGATTATTGTAGAGGTTTATGGGTGTTTTTCTCATTTTAAGACATGCACCATCAACAAATGGAAGTCCTGAAGGCCTAACTCCACCGATGTCATTATGGCTGGCTCTATTTTGAGTAGGCAGCTTTCCTCGGTCATATTTGAGAGTCTGCTAAGTTGCGAGACTCATTCCGGCAGTGCCATCTATCAGTGACTGCTGCTATTCACCAAGTTTTCGGTGATCAATTCTGCAGAAGTGGACAGCCTATTCTTTCTTCATAGTCTGTTCTTAGTCTGGAAGCTCTGCTGAAACCTTTTCACCTGGGTGCCTTTGCTGGTATTTGAAATATCAGTGACATAACTTCCAGCATCATAGGACCATGTAAATCACCACAGTACAGCAAACTGACAGACAAGAGGTGGGCAAACAAGTAGGATGCCACAGCCAGTAAGAAGTGGTTTATCTTCCCCCTTAATATGTATACCAAGTATTTTACATTCATATATTTCTAATTTTATTATAAACTTGAAGTCAATATTAAAGAGTAAAAATTATTGGAAAAAGAATTAAATGCTATTTAGATGATTTTTCCATGACTCATACTCATACAGTGCAGAGTAAAATTTCATGGAGTGTTTTTAATGTTGTAAATCTTTTCTAGAACCCATATATCTTAGCACAAACCAGCTTGTTAACTCTTCTCTTTTTCCAGTTAGGAGCTAAACACCTAAACACTGTGCCACCAGAGTTCCTGTAATTATGACTTTACTTCAAATTAATGAGTGATTCTTCATTTTACATAGATTTGTTGTTGTTGTCTGTTCTGACCCAGAGAGACCCTATGCACAACAGAACAGAACACTGTCTGGACCTGCATCATCCTCACAACCATTTCTATGCTTGAGTCCATTGTTGCAGACACTGTGTCAATCCATCATTTCGTTGAGCACCTTCCCCTTTTTGGCAACTCCTCTACATGACCAAGGAAGTTACTTTGAGGACTAAGGTGCAGCTTATCCAAGCCATGGTATTTTCCATTGCATCGTATGCATGTGAAAGTTGCACAAGTCCCTGAAGAAGGACATCATGTTTGGTCAAGTGGAAGGGCAGTCCTCAAGATGTATTGAAACAGTGGCTACATCAATGGGCTCAGGCACAGGAACAAACGTGAAGATGGCATAGGACTGTGCAGTGCTTCTGTCTGTTGGGCAGAGAGTGGCTATTGGTTGGAGCCTACTCTATGGCACCTAACAGCAACAAACTACCAACTATGGTAAAATAAAGGGATAGCCAAAAAGTCGCTGCTCTGTGGACCAGTCTCTCCTGACAAGTACAAAGTATATAAGATGAAGTCCACCAACCTTGGTTTTAAGGAGCACTCTGGCTGTACCTCCTCCATGACAGATAGTCTGTCCTTTTAGCAGGCCATGGTACTTTCAATAGTCTTCTCCAGCACCGCAATTCAATGAGCTCCTCTTATTATTGGCTCAGCATACAAATTGAACAAGTATGGTGAGAGGATACAACTCTGATGCACACTTTTCCTGATTTTGAACCATGCAGTATTCCCTTGTTCTGTTCTCACAACTGCCTCTTGATCCATGTGCAAATTCTGCATGAGCACAACCAAGTGTTCTAGAATTCCCATTCTTCTCAAGGTTACCTATAGTTTGCTGTGATTCACAGTCGAATGTGCTGACATAGGCAATAAAAGACAAATAAACATCTTTCTTATATTCTCTGCTTTGAACCAAGATCCATCTGATGGCATAAATCCTATCTCTTGTTCCATGTCCTCTTCTGAATCCAGCCTGAACTTTTGTAGCTCCCTGTCAATGTACTGCCACAACATTTGTTGGATGATATTAAGCAAAATTTTACTTGCTTGTGATATCGAAGATATTATTCTATAACTTGAACATTGTGGTGGGTAACCTTTCTTTGGAATGGGCACAAATATGAATCTCTTCTAATCAGTTGGCAAAGCAGCTGTCTTCCAAATTTCCTGGCATAGATGAGTTTTTCCAGCTTGATGAAACATTTCAATTAGTATTACAATAATTCCTAGAGCCTTGTTCTTGGCTAATGCTTTCAGGGCAGCTTGAACTTCTTCCTTCTGCACCATTGGTTCTTGCTACCTCCCGAATAGTGAAATATCAATTATTTGCATTTGGTACAGTATTTTTTTATCTTATTATGTTGCTTCCTTCATCCTTCGATATTTTTCCCATAGAATTTTTCAATACTGCTACTTGAGCCTTGAGTTATTTTATTTTTGTTGTGTTGTTTTCTTTTTTTACTACCTTCATTTTAAGATATACTGAACATGTTCTTCCCATTTGGTTTTCTAACTCTAGGTCTTTGCACATTTCTTTATAATAATTTACCTCTTCTCAAGTGGTCCTTTTAAATTTTCTATTCAGCTATTTGACTTCATTCGTTCTTCCATTTAGTTACTCTACAATTAAGAGCACGTTTCAGAGTCTCTTCTGACATCCACTTTGATCTTCTCTTTTGTTCCTGCTTTTTAATGACCTTTTAATATCTTCATGAATGATATTCTTAAGGTACTCCTTCAGCTCATCAGGTCTCCTGTCATTAGTTAAATGCATCAAATCTGTTCTAGAGATGTTTTAAAAATCTGGAGGGGATAGACCCAAGGTTGTATTTGGGCTCTTTCAGATTTGTATTAATTTTCTTTAACTTTACCCTGAACATGAATATGAGCAATTGATGGTCTGTTCCTCAGTCAGCCTTTGGCCTGGTTTTAGCAGCTGATATTGAACTTTTCCATAAACTTTTCCCACAGGTTTGCCAATTTGATTTCTGTGTATTTCATTTGGAGAAGTTCATGTGTATAGTCACCTTTTGTGCTGTTGAAGAAATATATTCACTATCACTTATTGTAAGACGTCTGAAAGCAAGCATTTTAATATTCAAGTTGTATTTTAATTAAGAATAGTTTGGATTTTATCAAATATCTATTAATCTATCATTTGACTAAACTGCTTTTCTTTTAATATTTTAAGTTGTTTATTGAGTATATTTTCTAATTTATTGTGCTTTGATATTCAGTATTAAGCCCAGGTGGATTGTAGCATGTCATTCTCTTATTGTTATTTTTATTCATATCTGTAATTTTAATAATCTATATTTATAATAGCATTTACATTTTGTTATTGTTTTCATGGTTTAGAGTAGATCTTGTGCTAAATTCATAAGATAAACTACATTCTCTTTAACCTCTTATTTTACCCATAAATTTTCTTAACAATTAATATAAGTAGTTTTTAACATTAGGTAAATGTGTCTAGGAATTTATCTGTTTGGGATGGGTTTTTTGTTTTGTTTTTAGACATGCTCAGCACTCATACTTAATAATTGTTTTACTTAGGGTTTTTTTTTCAATTGTTAAAAATTGTTTTGAAAATACACACAGCAACTCAGCATCAGAGCTTCCAAACTTATATTTTAATGACATGTATCTCATGTTCTTTTTTTTGCCACCGTATTGCTCTCCTCTAAAAGAGTCCACCACCCCTAACATAAATTTGATGCCCTATAAACAAAACAGCTGCTATCCCCCTTCCTATCACCCCCAGGAAACACTAATAATATTTTCCTATATATTTGCTTGTTTCACATAAATAAATCTATAAGTTGTTTGTTCTTTTGTAACTGATGTATTTAATGCACCAGAATATTTTTATGGTCAATCTATGTTGTGGCATGCATGAGAACATCATTTCTCAAGACTGCATAGTATTTTTATCATATACATATACCACAATTTGTTTATTCATTCATCTGCTAATGAACTTTTACTTGTTTCTATCACTAGTTATTATGTAAAGTGCTGCAATGAACATTGGTTTGCTTCCTTTATGTTTTAAATTTAGAGTTATGGGTATGGCTGGTTTAATTACATGTCTTCTCATTGAGTCTTTGGTAATGTTTCCTTTCTTATTGCTAATATTTTACATTTTAACTCTATATTTTAAAAAATTACTTGTGTCTAGTGTATTTTTGCCATATGCTAATTGTGTTCCTTCCATATACGGAGTTGTGCAGTTTATATTTTCTTTTACAAGGATAAGAAAATAAAGTATACCTCCTATATCCTCACACACACATACATCCTATACCCTCAAATACACATTCTTCTCTAATGCACATGGTTCATACTCAAAAACAGACCATATACTGGGGCACAAGGCAAACTTGAGAAAAATTAAACATACCATCTGTAAAGGAGAAGAAAGGAAATGTTCAAAAACAAATTGCATGAGATGCCAGTAACTAATCTACCTTTAGGTTTAATTAATATTAATGTTAATGAATGTCAATGGTTTAACCACATCTATTTTTTAACACATCTATTAAAAGACAAAGGGGAGCAGACTGGATTGGGCAACAAAATCCATCAATCTGCTGCCTTCAAGGGACACATCTCAAACACAGAGACAAAAATAGACTGAGAGTCAGAGGGTGGCAAAAAATGCCAAGCAAATGACAATTTAAAAAAAAGCAGGGTGGCAATAATCATCACAGACAAAATAGATCTCAAGGTACGTGACATAATGAAAGATAAGAATGGGCATAACATAATGCTCAAGGCATCAGTAGACCAAGAATCCATAAACATAATAAACATGTATGTGTTTAATGAGAGACCCTTGAAATTCATCAACCCAATTCTCAAAGAGATTAAAAGAGAAATTAACAGATCAACAATTCAGAAGGTGATTCTAATACACTGCTCTCAAAGAAAGGTAGATCTACAGGTAAGAAATTCAGCAAAGAAATGGAAGAGCTGAACAACACAAACAACTTGACTTAATAGACATTTTCAGAGCTCTCCAGCCAACATCAAAAAACACACATTCTTCTCCAATGCACGTGGCTCATACTCAAAAACAGACCATTTGCTGGGGCACAAGGCAAACTTGAGAAAACTTAAAGACATAGAAGTCATTCAGACTACCCTCTCCGACCACAGCACCATAAACTTGAAAATTACCAATAGAAAGAGTGAAAAACAATAAGAAACACTTGGAGATTTAACACACTTCTCAAAACACCAATTGACATTAGCCCAAAATAGAGAGGAAATTAAGAAATTCCTAGAAACCAATGAGGATGATATATAACATACCAAAACATACGGGAAATAGCAAGGTCACTTTATTGCAATAAATGCACAAATAAAAAAAGATGATAGCAGTATAGTCAGCACCTTAACTCAGCACCTCCAGCAGCTAGAACAGAGCTAGCAACATAATCTTTCTAAGAGCAAAAGAAAAGAATCATAAAAATTAGAGTAGAAGCAACAAAGCCCACATGTAAGAAGCACACCAGCCTATGCAACCACGAGGTGTCGAAGGGGATCAGGTATAAGGCATCATCAGAACAAAAAATCTTACCATAGTGAATGATGGGGGTAGTGCGGAGTGGAGATCCAAAGCCCATTAGTAGGCCACTGGAGATCCCCTTCCAGAGGGGTCTCAGGGAGGAGATGAGCCAGCCAGGGTGCGATGTAACAACGATGAGAAATACAACTTTCCTCTAGTTCCTAAATGTTTCCTCCCCGCTCCCACTACCATGACTCGAATTCGACCTTGCAAGTCTGGCTAGACCAGAGGATGTACACTGGTACAGATAGGAACTGAAAATACAGGGAATCCAGGGCAGATGAGCCCTACAGGACCAGTGGTGTGAGTGGCGAAACAGGGAGGGTAAAGGGAGAATGGGTAGGAAAGAGGGAACCGATTACAAGGAACTATATGTGACCTCCTCCCTGGGGGACAGACAACCAAAAAGTGGGTGAAGGGAGACGTCGGACAGGGCAAGATATGACAAAATACCAATTTATAAACTATCAAGGGCTCATGAGGGAGTGGGGAGCGGGGAGGGAGGGGAAAAATGAGGACCTAATGTCGGGGGTTTAAGTGGAGAGAAACTGTTTTGAGAATGATGTACAAATGCGCTTTACACAGTTGATGTGTGTATGGATTGGGATAACAGTTGTATGAGCCCCTAATAAAATGTTTTAAAAAAATTAGAGTAGAAATAATTGGACTGAAAAACAGAAGAACACTGGGAACAGTGGAAACAATAGAGGGAAAAGTTGGTTCTTTGAAAGGATCAACAAAATCAACACACCACTAGCAAACTTAACAAAGAAAAGAAGGATCAAATGTCAATATCTGGAATTAAGAATTAAACAGGGGGAGTCACACAGACCCCAATGAAATAAAAGGATTGATTACGCAGTACTATGAAAGACGGTATTGCAACAAATTCAATAATTTGGAGGACATGGACAAATACCAAGAAAACCACTCTCTCCCCAAATTAAAGCATATGGACATTAAAAACCTGAACAGAAAATTGAGTTTTGACAAAGGCCCGAAAGACATTAAATATTTGGAAGCAAATGCCTCTTCAATAATTGATTATGGAAAATCTGGATATGCTCGTGCAGAACAAAACAAGACCCATATCTCACTTCATGCACAAAAATAACTCAAGGTGGATTAAAGACCTAAATGTAAAAAAAGGTATCAGGACCATCAGTGAGAAAATTGAGACAAAGCTAGGAGCCCTAGTGTATGGAATCTATGGGTAGGCTAGCAAAACTAACAAAGGAAACACACTCTGGGGAAGATAAAATAGATGGATGGGACCTATTAAAAAGAAAATATATGTGTACATCAAAAGGCTTCAGTAAAAGAGTAAAAAGAGAGCCAACCGATTGGGAAAAGATATTTAGTAACGACATAGCAGACAAATGACAAATTACTAAGATCTACAGAATTTTATAAGCTTACAAGAAAAAAATTAATAACACTCTGAGAAGGTGGGCAAAAGACCCACCTTCTCACAAACGATGAAACGACTAATAGACCCATGAGGAAATAGTCCAGGTCACTAGCCATCAGGGAAATACAAGTCAAAACAACAATAAGATACGATCTAGCGCCTATTACTGTAGCTAAATTTTTAAAAACTGAGTACAAATTTTGGAGAGGATATGGTGATAAGAACTCTTATCCATTGCTGGTGGACTTGCAAATATACACAACCACTATAGAAGGTGACAAGGTGGTACTTAAAACAGATGGAAATTGAGCTACCATGTGACCCAGCAGTAGCATCACTGAGCATATACACAAAAGAAATAAGAAACAGATCATGAACAGACTTTGATCCCCCATGTTCATCACACCACAGTTCACAATAACAAGAAGCTGGAAACGGGCTAAATTCCCATCGATTTAAGAGTGGATAAAAAAACAAAACAAACCACCTCTAGTACTTACACACATAGCCCTAAAAACCAATGATGAAACCATGAAGCACCTCAACTATGACACATGTCAACTCAAGGAGGATCTGGAAGACATTATGCTGAATGAAATCAGTCAAGTACAAAATGACAGATACTGTATGAGTCCACTACAGTAGGAACAAGCAGCACAACAAGCAGAAGCCCAAGCATACAGGTCATCCAGTCTTCTGGTGGAAGGCCAGACACCTGGGAAAGATCTGCACCAGCGCCAATGAAGCACACATCATTCACTCCAGGTAAATATAATGTGGATCGCTTGATCGGAGGGCACCTCACGACAGTGGAGATCAATTGGTTGAGGGGCAGAGATGGTGTCTGCTGAGTGTGAGCTATTTGGATTTGTGGTGAGGTCTCCCAGAGAGAGAAGCAGCCCTGTCAGCAGGATGAGGCTTACTGATGGTAGGGACAGCATAGGAGAGGGGGGAGGGAATGGTCAAGTTAGGGACAACATAGGTGCATGTCTGTTGGAGGGAAGGGAGGGATATCTGACTGCCTGGCGGGGGGAGGGAGTGGTGGAGAGAAACTGAGGAGGCTCTTGGGATTGTTAGGTAGGGACAGTCTTAGTGATGTGCAGTAAGAGGGTAGAACTGACACAGGGCTTCTGGGGGTATCTCAGAAACCCAGGCATGTGCCCCAAAGCACTGGGACACTGAATTCTGAATCTTTGGGGTGCACGTCATGCGCCAGAGACTACATTGTAGAGATCCCAAATGGGAACTCCACTGGGTGAACAGGACTCTACCACAGACACCCTTGTAACCTGAGGACTTAAATCAGAAAACACATGGTGTCTGAGGTAGAAGAAGACTGTGGTACCAAGAGCAGTGTACTGTTGGTTGGTGAACAAACAAGTCTTGGTACATCAAGGTCCTCTATGCTGTATTAAGATAAGTATTATCCTGGCAATCCTGTGACAGCCATCCTGGTACATTTTTCTTATGCTCATTTTTATTAGAGCAACCTCAAAGATTCATCACCATTGGGGTTCGCCCTCTTGAAGCTGTGTTATTTGTTTCTTTATTTGTTGGTAAATGAAACCAAGTGATGTTGAGCCTACAGGGAAAGAAAATATAACAAGCATTTGGGGGAAGGGGGAAATAGAGGGTATGGGACAATAAGAAGATGATGTCAAGAAGTCAAGTAAGGAAAAGAATATTTTGGAAAATATGTATGGTTATGGAAGAAATTGTACAGCGATGTTTGATGTGATGGAACTATGGAATGCTATGATATAGTGACATAGGTATGGGCTCCTAAGTTATAGCAAATTTTTTTTAAAAGGCATAGGCCAGGAATAGTTTTGGGGTTCGCAAGATATCCTAGCTCCAACTTATGAACAATTAGTTCTTACATCATGGCGCTGCTAGATACTCACCTTCATGAAATGATCACTGAAGATAAGAGTGCTAAAGCAACATGGGGTGAAGAAAGCAGAACGGTGTCCGGCAATCAGTCAGAATAAAGTCTGTGATCTTAAAGGCTTGTACTTAAAACAAGCAGTCATTTAAGCGAGGAGTCAACTAAGTCACACGGAAGAAGCACACCAGCTTGTGTGATCCAAAGATGACAATTACAAAATTTGAATATGGTGAGGAGAAAAGCATCAGAGCAAGAATTATGAACACCCAATTTGTGGAGGGCTGTGGGGGTGATGGGAGCCCCAAACTGCAGAGTAGCTGGTCAGACTGAGCCACTGTCAGACCTGCTCTAGCCACAGGCAAGAGGCTGAGACCATTGTAATCTTGATTATGCTGGGTGAACTGACCACTCCATAGACGTGACCTGCATTTGTTCTGAGTGCAAGTATCTCTGACTGCTTCCATGACAGAAATGTCTTCTCTGGCTTTTTGAATGTTTGGGGGTCTTTTCCTTCTTACATATTATTTGAATTTTTGTATATTTGTTAAATATATGATAATATATGTTAATGTATGTTTTTAAACTTACCACCTTAGTATGATTTTGTTTTTTATTGTTTTCTGTTGGGTCTCGCACTGTGAAGCACAGGAGGAGTGGATACCTAATGATAATAACTGACAAGGGGATATAGGAAATTCGGTGGTGGGGTGTTTTGGTAGTTCTGTAATTTTCATGTCAACTTGATAAATAAGTGTAGGGGGTGGCGTGAAGCATGTCAATCAAGTCACAGCCTGATGATGCCTCCTGGACATGGCTTTCTCATGAGGATTCTGGGAATTTCTAGTCTTTCTCCCTAGAAGAGGCCACACACTCTGTCTTCATCTTCCTGTTGACTAGCCACATGGAGACTTGCTGAAACCTGAAACCTGCTAGGAGCCCCTCTCTCACTGCTTCACCTTCCTATTTACAAGACACATTGAGTAGACACCTGTGCCAGCCCTGTGATGCTTCCACCGCCATTGGGTCCACAAGACTTTTCACCCACTGGCCTTTGATTCTGCATTATTACATGTGGCTGTGTGAGTCTGAAGAGAGATTTATGGACTAGTATTGGACCTATGGGCTAATATCAGACTTATGGACTTGATCTGGACTGGGCTGGGATATTGTCTTCATATGCAATCACTCTTTGATATAAAGCTCTTTTTTATACATATTTGAATGTGAATGAACTTTTTTCTCCAATTGACCCAGACTAGATAGGGAAGGGAAGGGGGTTTGGGGAGTAAATAATGAACTCTGGAGCGGGGAGGGAACACTAGAATGGATTGTGAGTGCATAACTCACCTTAAAGGAGATTTAACCATGGTGGTGTTTGCGGGGAGTGGGGGGCCTCTAAAGTTGAAGTAGGGGTGATTGTATAATTCTCCTTGATATGATTGAGTGTTTGAACTATTAAATTATATGATATATAAAATATGTGACAATAAAACTGTTGAGAAAAAATATGAAACTACTGTTTCTCAACATTATCTCCCCTCTATACACTTCTGGAGGTGGTGTTTATATCTCTCTACCTAAAGTACCATGAACTGCCAAAAGAACAAACAAATCTGTCTTGAAAGAAGTGCAGCCAGATGCTTCTAGAGGCAAGGATGGTGAGACTTCATCTCACATACTTTAGACATGTTGTTAAGAGAAAAGACTCCCTGGAAAAGGACGTCATGCTTGGTAAATTAAAGGGGCAGCGAAAAAATGGAAGACCTTCTGCTACAAGATGGATTGACATCGTGGCTGCTGCACAGACCCAAGTAGTGTTTTGTTTTGTTTTCTTGTACTATAAGCCAGAACTGACACGGCGACACCAAGCTGCAACAAAAATAACTCTTTCCTGAAGATATCTATGCTCTTCCATTTATATCACAGCAAAACAGCAGTTTTGGCATCCTCCAGAACTTTTGGATGTTCTTTTTGAAGAAAAGGAATCGGGAGGGGCAAGATCAGTACTATAGGTTTTCCAATGAAATTCTCATAGGATGGCCCAAGGAAAGAGCAGGTACCTAGTTATGACGGAAAAAATATATATTAGTCAGCACAACTTTCTTGCTAATTTTTTCACCAGTGCTGCATTCAATTTAAAAAAAAAAAGATCTTCACAATAAACTCCAATGATAAGTGACTTTCAAGAAAATCTATTAAGATATCCTTTGGAATCCCAAAACAGTCACAGTTAACCCTTGGAGTTGACCTCTCTGCTTATAACTGGCCCAGCAGACCCCTTTTAAAAGGTTCTCCATGAAGACTAAGATAAGCATTGTAGTAAAAAAAAACTTTCTTACAACCATCCATTGATTATAGACATGTTTAAGCACATATATCTTTAGAACAAACCATGCATATATGAACTAAAAACCAAGTAACAGTATTTATTTATTTACCTTCATATTGTTCACTCCTACAAATGCCAATACAAGTTTACTTCCTTGAGCATTCTCTAGAAGGCCTGGTGACATAGTGGTTACAATTGGACGGCTAGCTGACCACACCAACCACTCTTTGGGAGAAAGGCAATGCTTTCTACTCCCGTAAAAAGTGAGAGTCTCGGACACTCACAGGGACAGTTCTACTCTGTCCTATGGGATCTCTAGGAGTTGGCATCAATTCGATGGCAGGTTTTTTTACAAATGTCAATGCAATTTTACTTCCTAAAGGATTCTCCTCCTTGTTAACTATTAACATTCCTGTTGCTGCATAAAAACTACTATGTGTTTAAAGATAATCAGATAAAATAGGTGATAGTTAATTGGAATAATACCATGAATATCACTATTTTATCTAGTCCTAAAACTAGAGAAATTAAATAATTTGATAAAAATACAAAATTAATTTGGCCAAATAATACAGTAAACATTGCTCTGATTCAAAGTTAGGTTTATTCAAAATAAAAAGACATATGTCCATTAAACTCACAGGGCTATAAAATAATGTCTCAATTAATAGATATTAAATGATTAAATAGTTTTAAACTCTAAGTAATCATATATTTTCATCTAGCCAACTAATATATTTATCTCGTAATTTAGTTGCTTGATAGAAATTAAATATTCTTCCTAGGTAAGCCAGTCCTCCATGGATCGCATCTTCCATATGGTCATGTGCAACTTGAACGCCAACATTTCGAAGCCGTGTGGCATACATAAGTCCATCATCTCTTACAATATCATGTTCACAGGTAAGGATATAAGTTAAAGGCAAGTTTTGTAACTGGATATCATTTACCACCAAAGGGGATAACCTAGGATCTATAATTTCTGAATGTATAAAGCCATATCTTCCCAATATTGGTTCTGTGTAAACATGATTTTTCTTAAATTTTTCTGGAAGTAAGATAGTCCAGTTAATAAACTTAAACAGATGCCTTGATTCATCAGGCATATGTTGATTTAGACCCATTGCTTCGATACACACTTTATTTGTGGTTACATATAGACATCCCATTTTAATGCCTATATCCCTTGACAGCATTGGACCATGGGCATTTTCTTGATAAGATGGTGTCCACAAATCAATTATCTGTAATACAGGGTATAATAAAGCCTGGGCCTTGATTTTCCTTTTGAATTCTGGGTGATTCTGCATCTGTAAAATATTAAATAATAAGGGAGTCAGTCAATGTCAATTCTGGGGCATCTTCAAAATTGTTAAGTTTGGGCATATTGTTGCAGTCACTAAGTCAATTCATCTAATACAGGGTCTTCCTACTTCATTGTTCCTCTACTTTACAAAGAAGCATCCTTCTCTAGGGGTAAGTTCTTCCTGATAACACGTCCAAATTCTAAGAATCCTAGTTTTCAAGAAGCCTTCTGGCTGTACTTCCTCCAAGACCGATATGTTCATTCCTCGAGTAGCCCAGAGTTATTTCAATATTCATTGCAGACATCACAATGCAAACAAATCTATTTTTATCTGGTCTCCCTTATTCACTGAGGCCACTGAAAATATAATGGTTTGAATTAAGTGAACCTTAACTCTTGAAATTGACATCTTTACTTTTTAAAATTTTAAAGATGTGTGGTGCAGATTTGCCCAATGCAATATGTCCATTTCTTGACTGCTGCTTCATTGAGCATTAATTCACAAAAGTCACATGAAATCCTTGAAAATGTCAATATTTTCTCATTTATCTTAATGTCAGTTGAATTAGTTGTGCAGAATTTTGTTTTCTTTATTGTGAGTAGTAGTACCAACTGAAGGTTGCAATTTTTACCTTGATTGGGGTGGTAGTTACAGAATTTACTGTCAATTTGAGTGAAGGGGTGGAGTCTAGCTGGTCAATCAGGCCAATGAGGCCTCTGTGTGGACATGACCTTCTCCTGGGGCTTCTGGGACTCCTGTCTTCCTCCCTGGAGGCAGGACACACTCTCTCTGTGAGACATTCCTGTTGTCAAGTCACATGGAGCTACATTGATGGAGCCAGAGCGCTAGAGCTGGAGGAGCCACATGGAGACCCGCACCAGTATCGAGATGCTTCCACCACCACTGGATCCACAAGACTTTCCACCCACTGACCTGTGATCTTCCTGCATTCAGCGTCATTGCATATGCTGTGTGAGTCTGAAGAGGAACTTATAGACTGGTATCAGACATCTGGACAGGGCTGGGATGTTTTCTTAATATACAATTACTCTTTTATATAAAAGCCTTCCTTATACACATATGAGTGTCTATGAATTTGTTTCTATAGTCAACCCATACTAACACAATCAGTGTATTAGGCTGAGTTCTTCAGAGAAGCAAAACCAGGAGTGCTTATATGTGTATGTATATAGAAAGAGATTTATATCAAGAAATGGAACATATAGTTGTAGAATTGGGAAAGTCCAATCTGGTTCAAGTCTGAAAGTCAAATGTCAGCTTGAGTCCTGTAGCTGCAGGGACTGATGAAAAGAGAGCAGGAAGATGAAGCTGGAAGACCACAGGTTGGTGGATGCAGAGCTGAATAAATCAGAGGTCAATCAAATGAACCCAAAATCAGTAGTCAGATGATTACTCCTGGGATTGACAAGTGATATGACAGGAGGTCCACAGATTCAGGATCCAGATTCAGCAGAAGTGAGTTAGCTTCCACAAACTGGTGTGAATTGATACACACCAAGAGTCTGCCACACTCCAAGTGAAATCGTTCTCAATTATATCAAGACTGGCCAGATTAAGATGGTGGTACTCCATTCTCTTCTTCCCATAACTGATTGACTGCTTCACAGAAGAGCCCATCATGGAGTTGACCACACTATGCTGCAACGTATCATGGGAGAACCCTAGCCCAATCAAATTTACATAAAACTTAACTATCATAATCAGTAAATGCTTCAAGTCCTCTTAGTTTTCAGCAAGCAAGTAATATCCTCTGAATATCACAGATAGTTAAAGAACCTTCCTCCAATCATGATGCCTCATTCTTCTCTATATAATCCAGGTTCATGGATTATTTGCTCAGCATACAGAATGAAAAAATATGGTGAGAGAATACAGCCTTGATGTACACCTTTCCTGATTTTAAACCATCCCCTTATTCTACTGGAAAGGTGCATACACAAGGTTTCACATGAGCACAATGAAGTGTTCTGGAATTCCCATTCTTCTTAATGTTATCCACATTGTTTTCATGATCCACACAGTTTAATGCTGTTTCATAGTCAATTAAGCATTAAGTAAACATCTTTCAGTTATTTTCTTCTTTCAGCCACAAACCATCTGACATTAGGAATGATATCCAACATGGATGTCCTTTTCTGCATCTGGCTTGAATGCATGGCAGCTCCATGTGAATGTATTACTATAGTCACTAAAACGTTATCTTCAATAAAATTTTACTTCATGTGATATTAATACTATTCAATAACTTTTACATTCTATTGCTTAACATTTCTTTGTAATTGGCACAAATGTGGATCTCATCCTGCCAATTGGCCTGGTACGTGTTTCCTAAATTTTGGGGTATAGGTTACCAAGTGCTTCCAGGGCTGCATCTGCTTGTTGAAGCATTTCAATGAATATTCCAACAATTCTTTTTTTGCTAATATGTGCAGTGCAGCATGGACTTCTTCCTTCAGTCTCACTGGTCCTTGATCAAATGCTAACTCTTCAAATGGTTGCATGCCAACCAATTTAATTTTTTTCTTTTAGTACAGTGACTTTGTATTCATTCCATCTCCTTTTTAAGCTTCCTTTATTGTTCAATTTTTTTCCATAAAACCATTCTATTTTGCAACTTGAGGCTTGAAATTATCCTTTCATTCTTCCAGCTTCAGCATGTCGTTCACTCTTGGTGCTCTAACTCCGGTCTTTTCACGTTTTATATTAATGCTTTATTTTGTCTTCTCAAGCCACTCTTTCTAATCTCTATTCAACTCATTTCTTTCATTCATTTTAACTACTCTACATGCAAAAGCAGGCTTAAGAGTCACTGCTAACATCTAATTTGATTTTTTCTATTTTTCCTACATTATTAATGCCGTTTTTCATGTGTAATGTTCCTTTCACATGATCTTTGAATTTGTGATATTATTCCTCAAATCATCTGGCTTTCTGTCATTAGTGCTGAATGTGTCAAATATTTTCTGTAGGACATCTCCACATTTAAGTGAGATATACTCAAGATGATATTTTGACTCTTTGGGACTTCTAATTTTCTTCCGCTTCAACCAGAACTTGCATATGAACAATTGATGCATTGTTCCACAGCTGGCTACTGGCTAATACTAAGTTTCATCATATCTTCCAAAAAATGTAGTAAACTTAATTCCTGTGTATTCTACATGGTGCGGTACACACGTATAGTGCTCAATTATGTACTTTTTTAAAAGGTGGGTTAATAATTTCTTCTGGAAGAATACCAGACTTGCCCCAGTGAGTTGGAGATTAAAGATATCCCAAATATCCAACTATTCCAAGATTCTATTAGGCTCCATTTCCCACCCACTCTTCCCTTGAGAATATTCCCTCACATTCCTCCATTCTGCAATTTTCTGCCATGTCTTACAGAAACTCATAAAACTTTGAAAAGTTGTTTCACGTAGTAGTGGGTGCTATTCAGTCTGAAGCTGAAGATCAAGCAGAAGTAAACCAAATGCAGTGTCCAGAACCAGAAGCCGAAAATATCCAAAAGTCACAACAGGGTTTCTTGCTTCTACCAAAACTCTGTTGGGTAATGGAGGTAAGGCTTTCCAGGTGATATGTATTAGAACTGTACAGAGGTACTAGCATATATACCCCTTCAATGGAAAACAAAGGATGATGTCTTAAGTCACCCCTTCTAGTAAAGGAGTCTTAAAAATGCCCCACCAAAATGGTGTTCCTTGGTTCATATACTCTACTAAAGTCTTAATCCCACCTCTAATCCTGTCCATTAATATAGTATAGAACCTCCCCCAAAATTGGACTATAGTCACAGGCATAGAGTCCAGAATTATAATACATCACATAAGCACATAAGGAATTATGGCTTGAAGGGCCATATTAATTGATTACAATTCAAAAGGTATTTGCAATGAAGAAGTTGTTGGTCTTTTAAATTTTATCATGTGATCTCCAGCTTCACTTCTATCACCAAGGTCATATTTTCTAACTTCTGGCTGGTCTTATTTATTTCCACTTCAAATCATGAGTAATTATCAATGCATCTCGATTGCATTTTTGGTCGATTTCAGATTTTAAAAACTGGTAGCATTCTTTAATTTCTTCATCATTAGCTTTAGTGATTGCTTCTATAAATATGAATTCGTTTATTAAAAGACATTCCTTGTAGGTGTATAAATACCCTACCATTTATATCATTGTACTTCAAAATGGGTTTTGAAATGTTCACTTTTATTATGAATGTGACACAACATCGTTCTTGAATTTGTCTTCCCTTACATAGTAAAGCATGATTATCCCAATCACAATGGCCCATAGCTTGCACAAATGCCTAAGAGAGTGAACTTTGTGCATGCCACTCCATTTTTGATAATTTTCCTAGAATAACACATTCCATGTTTTGATTATTGAAATCTATTTTCAATTGTTTCTTCTTATGTTGAGTCATGCCCCATCAACAAATGGAAGTCCCCAAAATTCTGTTCATATTTGTAAGGTTGACTTGAGAGAAGTAGCTTTTTAAATGTTTTCCAACCAAGGCTTATCTTCTGCTGATATATGAGAGTGTTTGGCAACTATTATTCCTGTTTTCAGTGGATACTTTTTCAGAAGTGGGTTGTGTTTTTCTTCTCCGCTGTCTGTTCTTAGTCTGGAAGCTCTGTTGACACTTGTTCACCATGGTTGATCCTGCTGGCATTTGAAATATAGGTGACATTGCTTCCAGCATCACAGCAACACTAAGGCACCACAGTACAACAAACTGATAGAGAGGTAGGATGTAGTAATAACATAAGGAACAATTATAATTTAATGTATAAATTGCCTTTGAGCAGCACAGTATTTAGGAGAGTTAACTTTCTGTGGGCTGCTAACCACAAGGTCTGCCACTCCAAACCTCCAGCAGCTCTTGTGGAGCAAGATGAGGCTTTCTACTCCTGTTAAGAGTTGCAGCCTAGGAAACCCAAAGGGACAGTTCTACCCTGGCCTATAGTAGGGTCACTATGAGTCAGAATTTACCCAAGTGGGCTAGGGTTGTTGAGAATTGCGACAGAGCCAATTTTGAAAGTCCAGGCAGCCTATGGGCACCCTGCTGAGGCTAAGCGAGGAGACCCACGTTTACTTGACCAGACCCTGACCAGATGAAGAGAAGATTTTTGATCCTGTGAATTGGTGTATATTGCTGCTGACTTTATGCATGGCCTGTCCTTATTTGACTTTGCTCATGGATGCAGACTCACAGGCTTCCAAATGTAATGAAGATTCTTCACATCAAAGAACATCCTTGTTAGAGCATTGGGTTGATATAAGTGGGCAGTATAGAAATTGGTACCCAAAATGGAGGGATAAAGGCATGAAGTGGCTGGCTTACAAATTTTCACAGGTGAGAAAATATGTTTATAGAATTAAAGGATTATGCTGTAGATGTTCACATAACTTTAATTGTTAACCATAGAATATTTTTATTTTTGTCACTTGTAGAGTATTATGCTTAAATGAGGCTGACACATTTTGAGTTGTATGCATTTTAGTTTTATCCTGTTAGGCACAGATATGATTTCACTATTGTTTTGTTTAAAAATTGTGTATGGGTAAAGAGTTGTGTAATGGTGTCAGATTGACAAGGGGTGGTCTGTGGTTGTTACATAATTTCAAGTCAACTTGTTAAATAAGTTCAGGGTGGAGCCTAGCCTGTCAATCAGGTCACAGCCTGATGATGCCTCCTTTTGGGCAAAGCTTTTTCATGAGGATTCTGGGAACTTCCTCTCTTTCTCTCTGGAAGTGAGCTACACTCTCATTCTGCTTCACTTTCCTGTGGAGGAGACACTCAGAGAGCTGGAGGAACCATGTGAAGACCCCAATGCCAGCATTGAGATGCTTCCACCACCACTGTTTCCACAAGACTTTTCACTGACTGGCCTGTGACCTTCCTGCATTCAGCATTATTGCACAAACTAGTATTGGACATATGGGCTAATATCAGAATTATGGACTTGATCTGGATAGGGCTGGGATGTTTTCTCAATATACAATTGCTCTTTGATATAAAGCCCTTTCTTATATGTACATGAGTGTCCCTAGTCAACTTGTCCTACCACATGGGTATTCACAAAATATTCACTGAGTATTTGTTTTAATAAGAACTCTTACTCTAAATGATAACTTTTTCCTCTTTTATAGCTCCACCAATGCCCAGCCCCTCCCTTTTCACCTATTAAACTATAAAAACATTGTAACTACAATAATTCCATTTTGTTGTAATTTTTGCATTATTGTGAGCTATGTACTTATGTAAAACATAAAACATACCAGTTGAGTCACCACTGCTGCAATGGAAGCCCCAGAACTATCCCCGGAAATACAGATTCGGGTTGGATCCACTCTATATTTTGCCAGAACTTCATCATGTAGAAAGTATTCAACTGCAGCAAAGACATCTTCCAAAGCAATGGGGAACTGATACTGAGGAGCTAGTCTATAACTTAAAAGGAAAAAGAATAAAAATAAAGTTAAAATATGAATAAATATTGCTTGCACACATCCAGATATCTCTTATTTAAACATCAGATCTCTCCAATGAAATTGAGAAATGATTTACTATTCATTTCAATCAAACCTGGATTCACTGCCAACATATGCTAAAAAATAAGAAGTAGCTTCTGGTTTAAAGATGTTTTCCTCTTAGATCTAAGAGAAAACAAAAAATAGTGTGTATCCAATGCACAATATTGTATGTAAATTTTTCATCAGCAGAAAAATTAGTAGTGGAGATTCTCAATGTCATTTCTCAGATACTAGATAAAACCAATGGCACAGCATTCTCAGGATGACTACTGAAAATACGTGAGATTTTAAAAGCAGAGAACTAAAGTGAAAATGATGATATATTAAAAATTCGCTTACGCAAACTTTCCACAAAATATTATATTTCACTTTATTTCTTGTGGGCTACCTGAAACCTGGAGCCCTGGTGGTAAAGTGGGTAATGGCTCCAGCTGTTTATTGCAAGGTCAGCTGTCAGAGTTTCACGACTGCCCCTGGTCACTCCATGGGAGAGAGTTGAGAACAGCCACCCGGTAAAGATTGACAGCCTTGGAAGCAACTAGATGGCAGTGGAGTTTTTGTTTGGGGCGTGGTAGCAATCTTCAGGCCCATCAGAGTTTGTGGATTTTTTATATATTAACAAAACTAAATCAAATTCACTGCCATTGCGTTGATGCTGACTCATAGCGACCCTATAGGACAGGGTAGAGCTGCCCTTTGTGGGTTTCTGAGGTTTTAAATCTTTACAGGAGTAGATAGCCTCCTCTTTCCCCCTCATATATTAGTACTGAATATTAAATGTTGAATATACAGTATGGCCTTTTTAATTTTATCACATTGCACCCTGTGTTTGAAATATAATATGATTTCAACTATGTAACATTTTAAAATTGCATTTGTAATTTAGACATTATTCAGTGTAAAAATCAAATACCATTAATACATAATAGAACTCTTAAGCTAAGTACAAACATTTGGAACCATTTTAAAAGTGTGTTTAAAATGATAAAGCATATTAGGTAAAACTCTTGAGTTAGCGTTAAAGGGAGAACATTCTAATTGTGATGGATTAGAAATAGCTCTGCAGATATAAACAATTCTTCTGCTTGCTCTAAGGCAGTAATAGGGACCAGGGAAGGACTGGTCCATTACATTTTCTGTTTTGCTGCATTAGGCTCCCTATATTTCATCACTCTTCATAGCGAGTTATATGGTGGGGAAAGCCTTCATCCTGTACAGGCTGCACTTATGCAGTTCCACGAATGCTGAACATACACTAATTGTCTTGTATATTCTTGGAATCCTAAGCAAATAGCAAGAGCATCTGGGCTCTCTCATTTTGAGCGTGACTAAAGATATGTTGATGCTTCCAACATTTGTTACCCAATGTTCTGCAACCAAGAATGTGTCTGAAATCCATACTTGTATTTCCGATTCAAAATACCTAAAGTGGAACAAAGGGTACCTAAGGGGTAATGAAGCCCTCTAAGTATTCCAACAATCAATTAACAAAGTTAATTGGACTTCTAGGACTGTGTTTTAGGTTCCTAGAGATTATCACAAGGGTATTGTGAAAGTTGCTTATCCGGATACCTCTCAGAACTCTCTACAAAAGTAGACTTTAAAAACAAAAAGAGGAAATGTGAATATCAGTATGTTATATGATATAATGGTATACACCAAAAAAATGCTAAAATCCTAGTATTTTTTGTGCTTGGATAATTTGAGTTAGAAACCAAATCTGAAAGTAATGAGAGGAAGAATCATCTTTTTTTTTTTTTTAATCATCATCAGACTGGTCTTACTCCACGCCCACAACAACAGCATTGAGTTGGTTTGCCGTCATTCTATTCAGGATGTCGTAGCATGTCTGCTCTGAAAGAAAAATAGAAATATACAACAAATAAGCAAATAGAAGTAGAAAATTACTTGCACCTGTGAAATGTAGTAAAAATACTGTTTGTGGTCAATGAGTGTTAACAATCTATGTTTCCCACTTCCCTTACCATGGGAGAGACTTCTATCAGAAGAAAAAAATCGGCCTAATCTACCATCTACTAAAACATTCCTAACCAAATCCTCTCATGGCGCCTTCAGGTAAGTGTTGGACACCTAAGCACTGGCTAGTGGTGTAAAAGCACCAGCCACTGTACTGCAAATAGATGAGGCTATCTGCTCCCAGAAAGATTTACGACCTAGAACACCATATGCAGGGTTCTCTGAGTCAGAACGGACTCGGTGGTTGGGAGAAATTATGCTGAGTGATGTTAGCCAAGCACAAAAGGACCAGTACAACATGAGTCCGCCGAGGTAAGCTCAAACAGTACAAGGGGTATAGAGGGAAAGGATCACATCGCACAGCTTCCTGGTTAAGGACCAGGTATTCTGGCAGTGATCTGACAAAACCCAAGGATGCTTAGGGCATCAAAAACAAAAAGAAGAAAATGTATACAGATAGCACCAGAGCTGAAAGATATCTTTTCCTCTTCCCTCGGACTCTAAAGGCCACAGAGAGAGGAGGTAAGAAAGAAGATGGCACTGGGGGAACAGGGCATTAATCCACCCACGGGGAGTGTGCTGTTTATGTCTCCACAGGAAAGGCAGAGGAAGAGAGCAGACGTCAATCGGATGCAGGATTGTGTGTACCTTGTACCTTGAAGGCAATGTACACAGCGCAGCCCATTAATGGAGAGGACTGCAAGTCCAGCCCCAGCTTGAGTTGTGATGTCCCCCTATAGATAACAGTGATATGGAGGGCAGTACTGAAGATACGGTTCAGGAAAAGGGGCTGGTCTGTCCCGTTCACATGAAAACAAATTAAGAGAGAAAGAGAGCGTGTGTGTAGACCTCGTGATGCACTCTTGACGTGACTGCTACGAGCAGCTGGAGACATGACACCGTCTCCCTAGGTCGCAGCACTGTAAGGGTCGGCACTGAAGAGAGTTTGGAGAGTGCATCCAGTCTGACCTCCCCACAGGCGGGGCAAGCCAAGAGGGGAGGACAATAGATCAGCAATGGGAGCGAAACCACAAAGTCCCAGAGGACTCCCCAAAGTAGACTCTTGACTCCTGGAGCAGCATCTGGCACCTCATCGGAACTGGTTGGGAGATGGATATTCCAGCAGGTAGACCTGGAACTATTTATTTGTTTTTTGTTTCTTTTTGATGTCCGTCTATATAAGATAGACAGGACAAGCAAGCTCAAGGAGACAGATATGTGACTGATGGTTCGGGGAGGGGGACACAGGAGAGGAGAAGATGTGGGGAGGGGAGCGGCGAGCCAATGTGTCAGGGAAAGGGGACTAGCAAAGGATGTGAAATCGACAGCAAGGGGGGTGTAGTGTCCCTGGTGATATCTGATCAAGTGCAATGTAGCCGAGAGGAATCACTGAGAGCCGATTGAAGGTTGAACGTGATAGTGGGACAGGAAGAAAGTAAAAGGAAATAGAAGAAAGAACTAGGAGATAAAGGCATTTATAGAGGTATAAATATAGCCATGTATACATGTAAATAAATTAATGTATAATGATAGGGATTAACAGCATGTACATTTTAAAGTAGCAGACGGACACAGTGGGCCTCTACGCAAGTCCTCCCTTAATGCAAAAACACTTTGTTCTAATAACCTGGCATTCTTTGATGCTCACCTTCTCAACATGATTGCTGATGACAAAATGGTGCATTAGCTAATGTGGTGAAGAAAGCTGATGGTGCCCACTATTAAAAGATATAGCGTCAGGGTTCTTAAAGGCTTGAAGTTAAACAAGTGGCCATCTAGTAAGGTTGCAATAAAACCCACATGGAAGAAGCACACCAGCGTGTGTTATCATGAGGTGTCAATGGGAATAGGTGTCAGAAGTTCAAAACCAAGCAATAAAACTGACATGAACGAGCACAGGCAAAGTGGAGTCCCAAAGCCCACCCTAAAATAATTGGACAGTCCCTCCCAGAAGGGCCATACTGAAGAGATGATATATCCAGGGTGCAGTAGAGCATTGATGAAACACATAATTATCCTCTAGTTCTTTATAATTTCCTCCTCCAACTATTAGGGCCTTTGTTTTACCTCATTAATCTTGCTAGACCTGCTTATGTACAATTGTGCAATCAGGATCTTTTGATGCACAGAATTCAAGGTAGATGACCCCCTCATAAACAGTAAGGGGAGTGATGACTCCCTGAGGATACGGGAAGGGGAGGGGAGACAGGGAACTGATAGTCATGATGACTGTATAACACCACTTGAAGGGAAGAAACAACAGAATTTTAGGTAAATGGATACATGGGATGATGTAAGCTATAGCAAAAAAAATGATAATAAATATATTAACGTTTCAGGGGGATGGTAGGGTGGGGAAGGAAGGAAATAAAGGGACCTGAAGTCAAGGAGTTCAAGAAGAAAGAAAATGTATTGAAATTGATGATGACAGTGATTGTACAATTA
>NW_022111322.1:3711118-3717481 GCF_000313985.2 Echinops telfairi | reverse complement strand
CTCCCCTAAATCAGAGAACAAGATATTAGGATCACTTTAGTACTTTGTAGAAATTAACTATACATAAAATGTGACTGCTGGATTAAATATAAGTTGTGGTCAAATAAATCCTGCAATAATATGCCTACCAGAAATCTATGCCCAAATTATCAGCCTTTTAATATTTATGGTCTCACTTTTTTAATGCAATGAATTAATTGGACATTCAGTATCCAGAAGTTACTCTGTTAGGGAGTCCAAGATAAAGAACTCATGACAGTTCTCAAGTGGAGAATGTCAATTCAGAAAAAATATATATTCAAAGACAAAGAACAAGGCAAAGAAAGCTCAGAGAAATAAGCTAGCAGTTTATACAAAAACAGGTCACTTTTTATGTGTATGAGAAAGAGGCATATAAAGTGAGAAATTTTAGATATAAGAAAAAAAAATCAAACTCACTGCCCTCCAATCGATTCTGACGTGAAGAGCCCTACAGACAGAGGAAAATTACGCCTGTGGGTTTCCAAGATTGTAAATTTTTATGGAAGTAGAAAGCCCCAACCCACTACACCACCCATCCATAAAACTTTCTTTTCATTAGTTGATGGATCTGACTGAAGAATACAGTAAGAAATCATATGATGAGGTTTACAGAAAGTGCCATGAAATCAGAAAGAATGTACAAACGGGAGAGGTGATTGCAGAGTAGCAACAATAGGAAGGAATATAAATTAGAAATAATGATTGGGTAAACTTATTGCAGTGAACAAATCTGCAGCAAGAGTTCTTAAACTGTTCAAGAGCAAGCTGTCACTCTGAGCGTTAAGGTGTGCCTACCCCAAGCCAGGCATTCTCGATCTCTTCATATGTATCGAAAAGCTGGACAATGAGTAAGGAAGACTGGGAGGAGAATGGATTAAATGGCCTTATTTTATATTTTCCTTTAGTCAAAATTATGCATGGAACTCAGCCTCAACATCAACAGTATCGCTTCAACATTTATAATTTCAACATATGTTTGCCTCTTGGTGATTGTAAATAACATTGTTTCTAATTCAACATTGAATGAATCTTGCTAACATTAGTTTTTCTGAGCCTGAGATCAGGTCCCTGGGGAATTATAAACTTATATTTCACATTTACTACTTAACCTTTCTATTCTACACTGCCACTTAATAAGAGCTTATTTAGTATTAAAGTTTTCTGTTAAGATTTTGACTTCTTTTTTCTTTGACTAGCAATGTATTAAGAAACATATACAAGGGTGAGTCTAAAAGTTTTGCTATCAAAGTGCAAGAATATTTCTTAAACAAAAATCAAAATGTGGGGCTTTGGCTTCTCAACATATTCTCCATCTAAGTCTAGACACATCTGAAGGTGGTGTTTCCAGCTCTTTAATCCTTCCCCCAAAGAATTCTGCACTTATTTTATTTACATCATATGAAAATGGCTGTTTGAACACCCTCAAGGTCCTCAAAATTGTGCTTCTTTTAACTGTTCTTTGGGTTCTCAGAACAATCAGTTGTCTGAAGGAACAACAGAAGCGCAGCGGGGGTTAAGGGTTCCCAGCCCTTGTTATTTTCCAGGTGTGAGCAGATGCCTTGTCATGACTGGAAAAAAAAAAAATCTCAGCGAAATCTTCCTTGACTTTCCCCCCTAATGCGGTCTTCAGCTTTCTTAAAATTTCTTCATAAGGTGAGGGGAGGTAGGGGAAAACCGATCAAAATGATCAACGTATACCCACCTCTCCCCACTCCCAGGGGGCGAACAACAGAAACGTGGGTGAAGGGAAACAAAGGTCAGTGTAAGATATGAAAATAATAATGATTTCTAAATTATCAAGGATTCGTGAGGGAGGGTGTAGGAGGGAAGGAAAAAATAGATGGTGATACCAAGGGCTTAGAAAGTAAATGTTTTGAAAATGATGAGGGCAACATATGTAAAAATGTGTTTGATACAATTGATGCATGTATTGGTATAAGAGCTTTAATAGTCTCCAATAAAATGATTTTTTTAAAAAACTTCATAATAAATCCTTGTGATTGTCCTATGTTGTTTAGGACAAGGTTATACCTTTTCAGTTCTCCCAAATCCTTTTAGAACTGATTTCTGTGATAGGAGTTTAAATAGTCCAATAGATCTCCACATAAGCCACTGTTTTGATTGGCTCTTTTTTCAAAGGCATCCTAATGAGACTAAGACAATGATGTAACCGAGGGAACTTGTCTGAAGCTATCCACTGATTACAGAGACATATTTAAGCATATTTTGTGTAGAATAAAGCTATATATTTGTGAACAGGAGCTTTATTAACTCTATAGCAATACTTTTTTATGTACTCTCACATGAAACATAATTGATGTGTGTACCTTTCCTCCAAGGTACTCACACATATGCACAAAAATATATATTTTCTTAGATCATCAAATGTTTTCCAATTGCAAATATACAATATATTTGAATTACAAGTAATATATGTAGATGCATATACAATCTACTTACTATTACTTTTCAGAACATATATACAATCCACTTACTATAACTTCCTACAATATAGGCACCTCCATGAATGAAAATGACAGCTCGTCTCTTGCTCTCTGACTTCCTCTTTGGCAAGTACAAACGTACTGGAATGTCACTAAAGGTTGTATCAGTCACTGTGATGTTTTCATCTGAAACTGGTCCTGTAAAGTCCATTTCTGTTATCATAGAAAGAAGTCGTTCAAATCTCACAACACCTATATTTTCCAGGAATAGTCCCTGTCAAAACAAAATTTAAAATAGTAAACATTTTAAAACAAAATACAAAAATGTAAGGATTAACACTTGAATAATTATTTGTAAGTTCTATTGTATATTACAATAAAATACATGTTTTTTACTGAGAAATCGCAACTATGAGTGTTTAAAATAAGAGATCTTATTTAAGTAATGAAGTTCCTGGCAACACATTTTACATCTGACCTACTTACATTTTAACAGAAAATGTTTATCTGACATGCTGAGAGATAGGATATTTACATTTCTTTTTTATATGCATATTTACAATACTTTGTTTCATTAGTCATTCAGTTTATTACCAAAAATATAAACTCGTCAGGTTATCACATTACTGGTCATCTGAATATATTTTTTAATTACTAATTAAAATTACCAATAAAAATTACTAATAATTTTCTTTATTTTAAAATAAGATGGAAAAGTATAGTGAGTTTATCATTTTACCCCATTGCAATAAAGTTTTAGGACGGCTGCCAAATTTTTAACAGCTTTATCACATGCCACTGAATCGTTCCTACTAGTCCTAGATGTTGAGTTCTGTGTTTGAAGTTGTATTAAGTGTACAATTTTCCTATACTTTGCTGAACCTCTGTATTTTTAACTTTCTCTTAAATTTTCCTATGCTTTGATGCCTGTTGTGTCTCTTGGATGAATTCTTTTTCCCAAGAAGACTAAGGAACGACGACTAGAATTCACCGTACCATCTCTGGTGCCGTAACGCAGATACCTATTGCAGTGGTCTGGTGAGAAAGCGCACGCAGCTCTCCACTAGCGGACTCGCACTAAAGCTTCTTTGCACGGCCTGTACTCACTTCTGATCGATCTGCAGCTAAGTGTATTTCCTACTCTTTCCTCCTTTTTGCATGTGACTGCAGGAAACTGTTGAAGTCCTCCGCACCCTTCCCAAAGGTTCCCAGCGTCTTGGAGTTCTGGGCATCAGCCTACCGCAAGGGGAGGTTGTCGGGCTGCACCCACTCCATGGTGCAGTAAGCCAGGTGTAGCACAGCCAGGAGGTCAGTTGAGCGTTTGGACATTTGCTTGAACGGTGCCTGGGAGCCAGCCAGTGGAGATCGTGTGATAGAGCAGGTCTCGTGTTGCCACTGAGACAGGGTAGTCCAGCGTCAGTGTTCCTCACTCGTCATTGGCTTGATTGCCAATACTCAAAAGTGCCTGGACCCAATCTGGTGCTGCAGGCCAATCTCTGCCAGCAAAAGGTGGGTCCTGATTCTCTACCCTCCCATAGGGCTCAAATGTGCAGTCCACAGACCCTAACAGGTGGCAGCAACAAGCTGAGCAGTCCAGGTAAGGTCAGGAGTGGGCCTGTGGCTGACCAGGGCTGGAGGAAAAGAGGCCAGGCAAAGACAGCAGCCCTGGGTGGCTCCAGAAAGCAACTCGTCCCTGGACAGAGTGGCCTACTCCGCAACACAAGCTGACTTCCCCCAAGGTCTGGCACAGTGACCCTGCCCACATATAATCTCACCAAATCTCTGCTTGAGTGAAAGGGGCACATACAGGTAGGCTTTTTCTTACCCCCCACTGCTAGAATCCCTGTGGGACAAGGACCCTGCTCCGCTAGAGACTGCACCCTGAGCTGCAGCTGTGTGCAGAGCTGACTGGGACAGGCTGCATGGTAGGTGACATAGAAGTCATGGTGCACCAGCCCCACAGGCCTCCTGTCTGCTTCAAAGTGACGACTGACTGTGGCCTAGGCTTGGCACAGGGTGACAGCACATGAGAGCTCTCTAATCTCCCGAACCAGGTGGTTCTCTGTGGGAGCTGGTGCTGGAGCAGTTTGAGGGTCTCCTGGTACAGAAAGCATGCCACCTGTGTGCTTCCAAACACTCTTTCTAACTTACTCCCTCATTCCAGCTTTTATACATTCCTTGTGGATAGCAAGTCTGTGTCCTCCCCTGCAAGAACCGATAGGAGCAGCCAGATGCTAGTGTTTAACCTTCAGAGAATGAAGGGACAAAAGAAAAGAACAGAAAAGAAAAACAGATTTTAGCCAAATTTTATGAAACCTTCCAACCCAGGTAAAGTAGGAGCTTAAGGCTTGGATAGCTCTCTGATGAGGATAGAGAAGGCGAGATCTAATGCACATGGGTTATAAGGAAAGGATAATTCATTCCTTAAACTGGAGGGCCACTGATTGGGGACCCCAAACAGGACTCCCATGGGGCTAGGATTAGGAGCTAGGAAAGGAGAAATGAGTGATGTTTACCACTCTCTCTCCTTTGAACTATTACAGATGGGGAACCAAGGCTCCGTGCCCAGAGTGTCACCCTTGGATGCATCCTGAGGAATTGGGCAAAATTGAATCCTCAAACCCTGTACAAAAGCCAGCTGGCTTTCTTTTGTAATACAGCTGCCCACAGTGTAAACCCGGTGCTGGGGAGGTCTGGCTCAAAAATGGGAGCCTCAACTACAACACCATCTTACATTGAAAAAGGACAGAAGTGTCTTACATGGAAACTTTCATGGCGCTAAGAGAAAAACCCTAATATTTGTAAAACTTGTCCAAATACTGTACGGTTGAAATAATTAAACAATGCAGAACTCCTTGACCAGGGATACATTAATGTGGTACATTACCCAGACCGAGCAACACTCCCCAGCTCTGGCCTTACCTGAACAATGACCATGAAAGAGCCCTTTCACATGGCCCTTTCAATGTTATGTCCTCTTCAGGAGGGCAATGGGTTTTAATGGTTCAATCGGGTCCATGTTCTCATCACACAATATTTAAGTAGACTGACAACTGGGTTAGAGAACTTTTAAGGAGACTGTAACTAATACATTGAGCTCTTCAGAGCCTGACCTTGAACTTTGTATTAAGCTGGAAAGGATATGAATATTTGAAACCAAAGCCACTTATATGAGGCCAGCCTAAGCATTACAGAAGCAGCTCAGAAAGTCTGCCGGTGGAATGAACACATGTTCAGAACCAGGTAGCGCATGCAATAGTGGTCACTGCTGTTGCGGGGGTACATCTCAACTGGAACGGTCCCGCCCTCATAGGGGAATGGTTCTGAGAACACATGCACCTCTGTTTAATAGGACTAAAGGGCTGTGACATTAGGCTAGACAATTTGTATAAATTGACCATTGACCAAGGAATATAAGACTGTAAGGAATACAAGAATCTCACTGCCTTTTTTTTTGCACATCTAAAAGAGACCTTTTAAAACTCTACCAATCTGGACCCCACCTCACCTTAGGAAGAACAGAACCCGAAGGACCAATTCCTGACTCAGGTGGTCCCTGATAGTAGGAGGAAACCACAAAAATCAGGGACTGGTCTAGGAACACCTCTAAGTGATTTAAAAAATTAATTTCATAATTACTTGAACCATTTTAGCAAATCAAAATTTAAAAAGAAACTAGGAGAGTTTATCTCACAATTCTGGGAGCCTTAAATGTGGAAACAGGTGAGCTGGGCAGTTGCAAAGCTCTGACTGGTTTTTGGCTGGAGTCATTTAATGATACTAATGGTGGATTTTCAGTGATTCATAAAGATTTTTAGAAGCAAAATTTATTCCAGAACAACAATGTAAGTTCTTACTAGTTTTGCTATGGTGATACAGTAGATCTTCTGTAACTTAA
>NW_022111322.1:3706438-3710509 GCF_000313985.2 Echinops telfairi | reverse complement strand
CCATGTTCCTCTTCATGAGCTAACTGCTCGTGGGATTTTAATTGCTTTCTGGGTGTGATTCTGAAAAATTCTGAATGATGAACATCTTTGATAGTGTTGAAACATGACAGTCTTACGTCTTTTGTCTCGGTTTCCTTCATATGTATGTCCCACTATTGAAGCAACATCAGAAACTGCGGCAAGTGACTGTGAGTAAGCTTCCGCCATTAGTGTCCTTGTGTTTTCCAAACCTGTCCCATTTCTGGAGTGCTGGTTTTGACAGAGTGTTGTTAATCATTTCAAATATTATCTTTGCAATAGAGCCTCTTTGATGTCACCTCTAAGTTTGTCTGCTCTTCCCCACACCTCTTCCAACTGTTTCTACAGATGGTCATGTTCTCCCAGGCATATCACTTAGTTACTGGAGGCTGCCTTTCCTTCCAGGCCCCCTCAGGGTCACACAGACTGGTTTTAGCTTCTCTGTCATAGGCTCCCACATCCCAGACCTTTCTGGACCTCATAGTTCTCCCCCTTCTCGTCCACTGGATGCCACGTTTTGATTCTGTGTTTGCAGTACAGAGCTCCAGCCTGGTGCCCCACAGTGATATTTTAAAATGAACTTCCTTGGTCTTTTACAATTGAGACAAGGAAAAGGAAGCAAAATCCAGAAATATTAAAGAAAGTCCAGAAGGCAGACTCTTATGATAACAGCATTTCAAAAGCCATAGAGTGAGCCCTTGCCAGCCAACCCACAATGGGATCCATCATGTTGGTGGGAAAACCCAGTCCCTGGAGGGGAAGCAATACCCTAATAAGTGAAGAGCCCTCAACCAATCTATGCCCTATTATCAAAAGGTTCATACACTGGAAGGAATGATTCAATGGAGAGTCCTCCTTGGGCCAGTGCTTGGGACTTTGGCAGTCTTGAGTTGAATGCCCTAATCTCTGATTGGCACCCCAACAAAATGTGCCCATTGAAGGGATATGGCCAAGGGAAACCCTGGATGTAGCAGGTAGGATCATTAATTTAAGGGTACACACTGATAATCTGGAAAGAGTACAGATAGTTAACTGCATGAAATATTGCTATAAAGTAGGAACCCCAAACCCTACAGCTTCTAGAAGTCTTACATCTCCCAAAAGAACTAGAGGTAGTACAGTGTAAAGATCACCAGAAGGAAAAGAACAAATTCACAGTTGGTAATATGAGAGCAGATGGGGCTGCCAGAGAAGCTTTGATTAAGAGAAGCCCCCAGAAGTTTGAAGGCCCAATGGCCTCCCTCCTTCATGAGTGAAAACGAAGCCCTGGTAGACTGAAGGGAGTTAAATGATCAGAGCAGTCATGATATCCTAGGAGATAAGAGGGTGATACCAATTAAATGAGATCACTCACCTGTGCAAGCACAGCTTTGGAGATGCTGCTCCTGAATGATTTATGCCACCAGAGTTAAAAAAATAAAATAAAAGCCTATCCCAAGTACACAGGGGGGAAATCGCATACTCCAAACAAGCAAGCAGGGGTCCTCTTTTTTCTGAATTGGAGAATTCCCTAGATGGGCAAGACCATTAACCCAGTCAGCTATAATTGTTCTCTTTATGCTACTTATAAATCTACTATAAACTAGAGGACGTTTTCAGTCCAACCAGTCCAATGAAGGGAAAGTTAGCTACCCCAGAGCAGGGTATTAGCATAACAACACAAGTATATACTGCAATATGGGTTTTACAAAGTATAGACAGGGAGTTTATGCTTCTGGCAAAGACTAAAAGCTTCAGGGTCCAGAAGTTGCTCCCAGCTCACATACTGGATAAACCAATATCCACCAGCTGTCCCGTCACACCAGGCACTGGTCAGCAACCCAAGCCACTCAGATAAGCAATCTGCTCTGTGAATAGGCTATTGATTCATTCTATACTCCTAGACCATCTAGGTAGGTAGCAGGTATAGATCCCACTCCCCCAGTCCTAAAGGGGTCGTGGTAACTGACTTAGGACCAAATGGTCATGAGTCGCAAAACTGACCACCACATAGCCAGGTGGTTGAAGTTCCTAGGCTAATCCTGGAACCCTTTTTAATCTGCAATTGTGTATATATTTCAATCGTGATCATTTCCCTTCTTCTATGTTCCTTCTTGTTTCTGTGATGGATAAGCCTGGCACCAATCATTTTGTGATGATTTTCCTCGTTCTCTTGCCATATGGTGATTTCCATGACTGATATTTTGGATTACATTTGACCTCAGAATTTGGTAGATGAGGACAGATCCCTCATCCAGATGACTGACTGTCTTCTTCTATTTAATTAAGGCCTAATAAAATGAATATTTACAGAACGTGTTTGAAGCAGGGGTCTTCCTTTTTCCTCTATAAAAAGGGGAGATGGCTGGAATTGAAAACCATCCCCCACCCTCAAATTTGAGAACCAATGGACACCAGTTTCCACAGACTACAGAGACCCCTACAAGAAATCACGTTGGGACTTGAGCCCCTGTATTGGTGTGATTCTCTTGGAAGAAGTACAGCTAGAATGCTTCCTGGAAACAAGGATGAAAATACTTCAATTCCCATACTTTAGGCATGTTACCAGGAGACACTGGATTGACACAGTGACTGCAACAATGGCTTCAAACCAATTGGGATCTTGGGATTGCACAGGGCAGGATGATATTTTGCTCTGTTGTCACTTTTGGTCAGGAACTGACTCAATGCCACCCAGTGGCAATTAGTGTGACTCTAATACATTTTATTAGTCTTGCTGTTTGTCTCTTTGTCTGAGCACTTGTAATGTTTTCTCTCTGGTTGTTTGCCAGCAATTGTTAACTTCAGGTTTAGGTAAGGCTCCCTTTGCTAATCTTTTAACTGATCAAGGGAAAATAAGCCATCAATTTATAAAAATCATTTATCTGAAAATTGCATTTTAGTACTTCTGAGAGTGTTCTGTTTTATCTGCAGATTTATCAATTCCAGGAGAAATTTCACATACCTTCCTCTAACCAATATTCTGTGTGATCACCTAAATGCTGCGAAAAATAGCTTACCAAAGATCATAAACCCCTTGCCATTCATCATTCCATTTGGACCATGGGTTGTTGAAAGTACTGAATGTTTTTGCATGCTCACTCTTACAGTATTCTCTGAAAATTGTCAGAAATTTTGCTATGAACCTATTAAAATGAAAATGTTGATCTTTTGGTGTGATATCTTTTAGCCTCAATATAAATTGGGAGGTTAATGAAAGGTGGCCACCTGGTGGATCCCTAAATTATAACAGTATGCTGCTGTTGGATTTGCTTTGTATTCAGTTTAGAAAATGGGATGGAAAGTACTATGTTGAAGTTACAGGGATAAAGAAACACAGGCTAAATGTGAAGTACATGGTCAAACTTTTAAAAGGGATAAGGGTCTGAGAAAGGTAGTTGTTTTTGAAGAGTACAAACAGGATCTTTTAGATGATTCAAGACATTCCTTCACAATTCCTACCTGCAGGAGGCATCCATGATCCTCTGGGGCCACTGCAGTCACTGCCTCTGTACCCTCTGTGACCCTGTTGTTCCTCTGTTGATTCCCTATTAACAGCAGGTAACCTCAACTTGACTCCTATCCAGTTAAGAAATTCTATATGTTTACCCTTCATACACTTGTAGTGCAGCAAGATACTGACTGCCTGATTAAGCAAAGAAAGGGTCTCTGAGAAAAGCTATAAGGCAAGGCTTTACCCATCCTCTTTTTCAGGCTCCCACCAGAGATGCACACATGTTCTGGATCCACACCCCATTCATCATGAACCATCTATAAAATTGGAAAAGCCATAGCCTTGGGTTTTGGGAAAACCCAAAAAGAATGTGTGATCTGCATACACTTTCCATACTCATAACCCTACCTTGGAAGAATATGGCTCTTTTAGCTACTTAACTTACTCCTGAGGAAAGGACTTAGTCATCAGGGATCTATAATTGATTGCAGTGGCCACACAATTGTATTAATTGATGGAATTAATTATTAACCAGTTTATTAGAGAAGCTAACAGGCTATAATGCAAGTGAGAAATGCACAGTATAGCTTTTTGGCCAGATAAGTTACAATGTTCCTTGG
>NW_022111322.1:3703595-3706245 GCF_000313985.2 Echinops telfairi | reverse complement strand
GGGGGGGGAGCCTGAAAAAGTAAAGAGTGTAAGAAAGATAGGAATGGAAGGAAAATTCCTGAATATAATACAAGCTATATATGAAAACCCAACAGCCAACATGGTAGTCAATGGAGTAAATACTAACACAATCCCACTAAAAAAGGGGAACAGACAAAGATGCCCCTTGTCCACATTCTTACTTAACATTGCACTGGAGGTCTTAGCTTATAGCATAAGGCAAAGAAAAGCTATTAAAGATATTTGCCTGGGGAAAGAAGAGGTGAAACTATCATTATTCACAGATTATATGATTTTATATATGGAAAATCCAAAAAGCTCCACAAGGGGAGTGCTGGAAGCAATAGAGGAATATGGCAGAGTGGCAGGATACAGTATCAACAAACAGAAGTCTATCTGACTGTTATACACATAGGACAAGATCACAGAAGAGGAGATCAAAAAGGTACTATGCTCACAATAGCCAAGCACAAATTGAAATATTTAGGGATATACCTGACTAAGAAAACAAAAGATTTGTATGAGGAAAATTACAGAACACTATTATAAGAAACCAAGAGTGACCTCAACAAATGGAAGAATACCCCATGCTCTTGGATTGGAAGACTCAATATAGTAAAGATGTCAGTTCTGCCCAAGACACTATATAAATTTAATGCTATTCTGATACAAATGCCATCATCCTTCTTCAAAGAATTGGAAAAACTGATTACCAACTTCATATGGAGAGGGAAGAAACCCTAGAATTAGCAGAGAACTCAAGAAGGACAGAACAGAAGGGCTTGCTTTACCTGAATTTAGCACATATTATACAGGCACAGTGGTCAAAACTGCATGGTATTGGTATAATTACAAATACTCAGGCCAATTGAAGAGAACTGAAAACCCAGAAATAATATCATCATCATACCAACAACTGATCTTTGATAAGGGCTAAAAGATATCAAATGTGTTGCCCTCTTCAAGAAGTGGTGCTGGGGGAAAAAATGGATATCTACCTGCAGAAAAATAAAACAAAAGCCTTACCTCATTCCATGTACAAGAATAAACACGGTGGATCACAGAACTTGAGGGAAAAACCCAAAATATTAGGGTCATCAATGAGGGAATTGGGACAAACCTGAGAACTTTGGTGTAGGGAATATGTAAGCTATCAGAAATAGGGAAGGACACAAATAAAGAGGAGGCACAAATTGATAAATGGGATATACTGAAGATAAAACACCTGCATGCATTAAAAGAATTCACCAAGAGAGTAATAAGAGAGCCCACAGACTGGAAAACATCTTTAGCAATGACTCATCAGACAAAGGCCTTCTTACTAAAATCTACAGTACTTTGCTAGCTTCCAAAAACAAAAAAATACTAATTTCCCACTGAGGAGGTTAGCAAAGGACCTGAACAGAAGTTTCACAAGGACAGAAATCCAAATGGCCAATGAACATATGAGAAATTCCCAATCTTTAGCCATAAGGTAAATGCAAATTAAAACAACTATGAGATACCACCTAACACCCTCAAAGATAGCCCAATTCAAAAAAATCAGAAAGTAACAAATGTTGGAAGGGCTGTGGGGAGATACGAACTCTCATCTACTACTGGTGGACCTGTAGGTATATATAGCCACTACGGAAATCGATTTGGTGATATCTAAAACAGATGGAAATCAAGCTACTGTATGACCCAGCGATCCCCCTACTAGGCATATACCGAGAAGAGGCAAGAAACAAACCACTGTGCTCCAATGTTCATTGTGACCCAGTTCACAATTGCAAGGATTGGAAAACAACCCAGATTTCCATCAACGGATGAATAGATTAAAAATCTGTAGTACATACTTACAATGGAGTACAATGCATCCCTAAAAAGCAGTGATAAAATGCCTGAAGCACATCGCCACATGGGAAAAACTGGAGGAAATAATGCTAAGCGAAGTAAGCCAAGAACAAAAGGACAATTACAAAATGAGATAAGCTTAAAAATGCAAAAGGGACATAGGGGAAAAGCTACTGTATACATGCATTCTGGGCTGAGGTCCAGGTAATATGGCAGGGGCCAGACCCAATACAGGCATGCATATGGTAATCAAATAAAAAGGAGAGGAAAATGAAAAATAAGACATGGGTAGCGGGGGAACAGGGCAGTAACCCACCCAAGGGAGGGTATTGTTTATATCTCCACAGGAGAGGGAAAGAGGGACCAGACTTCAACCCGGTGTGCCAAGACTTGAATGCAAAATACGGGCATGAAGCCAGGAACCAATAGAGAGGTCTATGGGGCCGGCCTCAATCTCAACTACATTGATACTCCCCTCCCCCCAGAAGAATTCACTTCAGAGAATAGCACTGAAGCTACAGCTCAGGGAGAGGGCCACATCTGATCAATGCACAGAAGAGCAAATGAAGAGGGAAGGAGGGAGCACACCAAACCCCAAGGATATTCCTGCTCAGAGCAGCCAATGCACAGAGAGGGCCATAGGGCCGGCCCCACCATGAAACATGACATCCCTCACTGACTCATAACGCTCTGAGGGACAAAACTGGAGGCATCGTGTCAGATTTCTGCCCAATCTGACCCCACTACTCCAGGGTGAAATGCTAAGGGCATGCAAGAGAACAGCAAGGAGAGCAAAGCAAAGAATTCCTTGTGG
>NW_022111322.1:3680630-3700266 GCF_000313985.2 Echinops telfairi | reverse complement strand
ATGGATGGATGGATGGATGGATGGATGGATGGATGGATGGATGGATGGATGGATGGGTTGTGATAAGAGTTGTACGAGCTCCCATGCCAAGAATTTTTTAAGAGAGTTAGACCATATTAGTGCCCATTCCAAAGAAAGTGATTAAACTGAATTCAGATATTATAGAACAGAACTACTAATAGCAGAAGAAACCACTATGTTTAAAATCATGAAAATAACTTTTGAAATGGCTTCAGCAGTACATTGGGATGGAGCTGCCATACATTCAAGTTGCATTCAGAAGAGGACACAATGAGGATATTATTGTTGATGTCAGATCCATCTGACAAAGAACACCAGAAAGATACTTACTTGCGTTTTATAGACTGGAAAGGCACTTAAATGTGTGGAATTATAAAACACTGTTAATTACATTGAGAAGAACAGGAATTCCAGAATACTTCATTGTGCTTATGTAGAACCTGTACATGGGCCAAGAAGCATCTTTTACAACAGAACAAGGGAATACAGCATTATTTAACATCAGGGAAGATGTGCATTAGGGTTGTATCCTGTGGCGGTTACATAATCACCTATCAACTTGTGAAGGGGTGGAGTCTAGCCTGTCAATCAGGTCGCAGCTTGATTATCTCATGTGGAGGTGTAAAAGAGATAAATAGCTGACTGGAGGCCAGATACACGCTCTGCTATTCTCTTTGCTTGGTCTTCTTGCTCACAAAGTACATGAAGCTATGTTAGATCACTGGAACTGGAGGAGCCATGTGGAGACCCACGCCAGCACTGAGATGATTCCACTGCCACTGGATCCAGAAGACTTCCCACCCAATGGCCTGTGATCTTTCTGCATTCAGCCTCATTGCATGTGTTGTGTGAGTATTAAGAGGAATTTATAGATTGGTATCAGACATATGGTCTAATATCGGACTTATGGACTTGATCTTGACTGGGCTGGGATGCTTTCTTAATATACAATTGCTCTTTGATATAAAACTCTCTCTTATACACAGATGAGTGTCTCTTTGAATTTGTTTCCCTAGTCAACCGGACTATCACATATTCTCTAACCATACCTTTTAAAATTGTAATTATCTGAGAAGATGGACGATTTGAAGAGAACAGAGGATCAAGTTTGGTGGAAGACTTATTAACCACCTCCCTTATGTAGATAACACAGCCTTGCTTCCTAAAATCTGGGACGTGAAGCACTTAATCATGAAGTTCAAGGGCTGAAGTCTTCAATATGGATTGCAACTTAAGATGTAGAAAACAAAAATCCTCACAGCTAGACCAATGGGTAACAATGATAAATGGAGAAAAGATTGAAATTGTCAAGAATTTCACCGTGCTGAAATCCACAAACAATGCTTATGGAAGCAGGGGCTAAGAAATCAAAGGAAACACTAAACTGGGCAAAGTTACAGTACAAGCTCTTTAAAGTGTTGAAGAACAAGAATGTCACTTTGAGAACTAAAGTACACGTGATCCACGCCATGGTATTTTTAATCACCTCATCTGCATATGAAAGTTGCACAATGGACAAGAAATCCTGCAGAAGAATTAATTAATCTGCAATATGATATTGACAAATGCATGCAGAATGTTTCATAGACACACACAGCACCAGACAGTTTTTTGTTCTGAGTCATAACTAACTTAATGACACCTAACAATAACAACAAGTGGTATTTTGGAACATGTGATTCTCTAGTTTCATAGTAACCCACATGAGGGGGCACCCAAAATAAACCAGAAAAGTATACCTTTTCCCTACGAGGCAATAATCTAGGAACTAACTCTGAGTTAGTGCACCCAGTGGTGTCTCCAGGGAAGGTTCTCTCTGATCACAGTGAATTTTTACATAAAAACAGTTTCACTCGAACCTCATTTTTGGTGATGGCCTTTTTCAGAGAACAGTGCGCAACTGTGAAATGTGGTTTCCTGCTTGGGAAAAAATTCCACAGAAATTGTTGAACACAGCTTACAAAAATGTCTCTATGGAAAAATCTCTTGTGTACAAGTAGTTTTCTCGTTTCAAAAAAAGTGAAATGCTGATTGATGACAGACCTCCTTCTGGATGACCATCAGCTTCCTGGACAGACAAAATTGTCAACAAAATTCATGCAATGCAATTGTGCTCAAAGACTGACAATTGAAGAGCTGGGGAAGTTATCTGGACTATCTTGGAGCTTCGTTCATGAATTTTAACCGAGGATTTGGAAATGAGAAAGGTTGCTGGAAAATTTGTGCCCCAGGTTCTGACTGACCAGGAAAAAGATTATCAACTGTAAGCCTGCTGTGCTTTGAAAGAACAGCACCAAAGTGACCCAGACTTTTTTTCCAGGGTCATTATTGGTGACAAGACATGGTGCTATTCTTATAATCCTGAAACCAAACATCAATCAAGACAGTGGAAGACGCCATTGTTACCTCGCACAAAAAAAGTTTGTCAAGTGAAATCAAAGATCAAGACAATGCTCATTTGTTCTTTTGATGTGAGGCGGATAGTACGTTTGGTGTTCATTCCACCAGGTCAAACTCTTAATCAGCCTTTGTTTCTTGCTTGCTTTTTTAAAATCATTTTATTAGGGACTCATACAACCCTTATCACAATCCATATAGCCATCCATCAAGCACGTTTGTTCATTTGTTGCCATCATCATTTTCAAAACATTTTCTTTCTACTTGAACCCTTGTTATCAGGTCCCCGTTTTCCCCTCCCTTCCCCACACTCCCTCATGAACCCTTGAAAACTTATAAATTATTGTTATTTTTTCATGTCTTACACTGACCGGTATCTCCCTTCATCCACTTTTCTGTTGTCTATCCCACTGGGAGGGGGTTATATGTCAATTATTGTGATTGATTCTCTTTCTCCCCGTACCTTCCCCTTAACCCTCCAGGTATGCCTACTCTCCATATTGGTCCTGAGGGGTTTATCTGTCCTGGATTCCCTGTGTTTCCAGCTCTTATCTCTACATGTATACATGCTCTGGTCTAGCCAGATTTTTAAGGTAGAATTGGGGTCAAGATAGTAGGGGCAAGGAAGTATTGAAGCTTTCTATTTAGAGGTTCTGAAAAGATAGCATAATAGTGTGTGACAAAAAAGCCTGGTACATTGAAAAATCACCAGAATGGAACATGGAAATTATATCACAACCTTCAAAGGGCCTCTTTTATATGATCTTAAGCCACACATTGTAAGGGGTGGTGGGGGAGAACTAAACTACTGTGATATTGATACACTAAAGCAGATTTTCAAAGTATGGTCTTGGGCCTTTGCAGGTCACATCACCTATATCACATTCCCATATCTTTTTCTTCACCTTTTACAGAAGCTAGTGTCTCCCAAGCATTCTGTTTTCCTTTCCCCTTCTATTAATGAAAGTTTGAAGAGAAATTACAAGCCAAAATTATCTCCAAAATGTTGTCATTTTTTAAGTCTTCAAAACAACTCTTTAAGACAATACTGATTCTTTTATTTTAATGAAAATATATGGTGTCTTTATCTTTACATAGACTCATCAAATTTTGTGTTTCCCTCTGCTTTGCACAGATCTAAGTAAGTATATTAATGGATCAGTTAAGTTAGATCTACTAACATTATTTGGCTTATTTATTCTAAGAGAAAACCAAAGTCCCTTTGAAAATACTAAATGTAAAATTATTTATACTCATAACAAAATGTTAAAAGTCAAAAAAAGAAAAGAAGTCTTACCACAGGTGTAAAAGTTCTTATAAGAGCATCTAAAATTTCTATTTTCCATTTGTCTTCAATGTTGTCTGGCACAGGTCTATACATATAATAAGAAAAAAGAATACAAGTTAGTCCAAAGCATAGAACTTTGCGTCCCATGATAATACTTCCCTATTTTCCTGTGTTGTGGTGACTTAATGTCACTCTATATATACTGTATATGAAGTAACAGAACAAAGGTTGATTGCAAACTCTCTCAAGTAATATCAAGATATTAGTAACTATTTCTTGTTGTTCCAAATAAAGGTTACTGGTGATAACAATAACTGGTTGAGCAATTAAACAATGTATGTGAAATGTTTCTCATATTATTTGTTCAGCATACAGATTAAACAAGTATGGTGAAAGGATCCATTCTTGGCACACACCTGATTTTATTTATTTATTTTATTTTTAATCGTTTTATTAGGGGCTCAAACAACTCTTATCACAATCCATACATATATCAATTGACACACCTGATTTTAAACCACACTCTATCCCCTTGTTCTCTTGCATGACTACCTCTTGATCTATGTACAGGTTCCAGAAGAGAACAATAGTGTGTTTTGGAGTTCCATGTTTCCCAATGTTATCCAAAGTTTATTAAGATACACACAATCAAATATTTTACATAGTCAATAAAACACATTTTTCTATTCTTTGTTTGCAGCCACATCTGACGTTAGCAATGATATCCTTCATTCCATATCTGGCTTGAATCTCAAGTGATTTCCTGAAGATGAAAATCATCTAAGAAGCTGGAGTACATAAAGAAAAATGTGGCATCAAGATTCATGGAAGACTCATGCTTATAGAAAAGAGAATTCTATGTAGAGGAGAGGGAACAGTCATTAAGTCTTGGATACCCAAAGAAGGGATGCATGTACTAAGGTAAGATTACAAGGGCCGTTCCTGGGTACCAGTCAGCTTCAGGCCACGCTCCTTTGTCCTGTAAAATGAGAAAGTCTGGGAGGCACAGGGCACCATCCACTCTGCGAGTGCTTATGAAAGAGTAGGCATTGTGATGAGGCTAAATTTTAAAAATAAAAGTGATTTTGAATCACTATGAACTCACAAGGAATTCTATCCAGACAAACATTAACCTCTCCCTTGGCTGCTATCAAGTTGTATAAGACTTCTGATGACTCCATTGTGCGAGTTGAACTAGGCTCTATAGCGCTTCAAACTCTAACCTCCCAGTTAATATATGTGTGTTAACCTTTCACACCTCCCAGGGAACCCTTTGAGGTTGAGTGCTGTTGTACTTGTGGAGTTTTCTAGGTTGTTTTCTTTATGAGAACACAGTGCCGAGGCTTTCCTTCATGGAGTAGTTGGGTGACTATGAATGTCCAACCAATTGGTTAGCAGCCAAGTGCTGAACTCTTAAGCCACCAGGGATCCTTGGGGACCTCAAGCCAGCTTTCTCTTCTTTTTACCTTCTCTATGGGCATACAGTATACCAACATAGGTGCCATCACACCCACGCCAACCACCGTGCCCATTATATTGATAGGGTTCTAGGGTGGTTTACCTCAGTTCTTGTTTCACAACACTGAAAGCATTCATGTGACAGAAGCATTTTTGTAAATCCAAGTGATTTTTATGAGGGAAATGAAAGTTTCAGGTAGCACAGTCTCAAAAGCACATGCTATCCCTGGAAAGTGTGCAAGACTGCTGGACCGAGACCTCACAGGGGCTCATGGCTGAAGACAGCCACTTCAGGAGAGCACAAAAAAAAAAGTGCAAAGAACACCAGAACAAGAACATGAAACCACGAGTGTGGAACCAAGAGGAGGAAATTCCCAGAGGCCAAGAGAGTATGGGCCCCAAAAGGGCCAGCAGCTGCTTACGCACCACGCATGCAGGAGAGATTCCCACCCTCTGCCGGCAGAGCACAGATGAACAAGAAAAAGAGAGGTGGCCCCACAGCCTACCTTTATTCCCTGCCATCCCCACTGTGTGGTGAGGCATGGTTTAGGGTACTGGCCAATCTTATTGGCTGAGTGTAGGCACTCCTGTGTGATGGTGCCTAGACTGTGCTCCCAGGTGAACCTTCCACCTAGGCCTAGGTAACTTGAGTCTGAGCATGCTCAGTTCTGTATTTTCCCATAGGTGTCTAATTAGTGTGCTTGATGTCTTTCCAACCCTTTATTATGGCATGGACAGCTGACTTTCATTTAGCATGGGTATTCTGGAAGATGACCCCTCTTTGTCCCTAATCTAGCAACCTCTCAATATTTTGAGGTAGAGAGTGGGTAGCTAGTACAGTTTGCCAAGCCCTCCAGTTATGAGTCACTGTCAAGGTCATTTTACTGGACTGAACTTTTATTTCTTCACTTATTAATTGGGAGTGATACTAGCTGCCTCTGTGGGAATTGAGATAATAAAGAAAAAAGAAAAGAAGAAGGGGAGAAGAGGACTTCACACACATGATTGATAAAAATCAAAGACTACAACCCTTCAATATGGATTACATCTCAACATAAAGATAAAAATATAAGTCATATTATGATAAATGGAGAAAATAATGATGTTTTCTAGGTTTTTATTTGTCTTGGAAGCAGCATTCAAGAAATTACACAACAGGAGAAGAGGAGTCGAGATGGTGCCCAGGTAACATTACTACTGAAAACTCTGGTGTCCAGGAGGACTAGTGGGAGAATTCCAGTGAGTAAGAGGACTCCTAGGACAACCCTTGGAGCCTCTCCCAGCCACATGCAACCTGCCCCCCATGCATCTGCCCTGAGCTGGAGCTCCCGGGACATCTCAGCTCAGCCAACTGGGCTGCTCCTGCATGCCACTGCTGCCGCAGTCACCATCACCGAGTGCCCCATCCCACCCCCAGGCCTGGTCCCCATGCCAGGTGCTGCTTGGCTGCCCTGCTGAGACACACACTCCTCACCCGCATATGTGACAGCTGCCCCCACCAATGGCAGGCACCTACACCCTGTGGAAGGCCCTGTTGGGCACCTGCACCAGGACAGGGTCTGTTTTCACCCTCGATAAGCACCCCTTCTGTGGCAGTGAGGCCTCCCCCACCTTTGTCTTCTATTAGGCATCTTTTAAAAATTAAAAAAGAAAAAAGGCTGCTAATCGTGGCCTGACAGACCAGTTCAAAGTAGCCCAGGTTGTTACATACAGGCTCCAGCCCACTCTAGTCATTGAAATTCCTCATTACTGTTGGCCACTGAATCGACGTGGAACCCTGCCTACAGGGCAGTCTGACCCACCTCTATATAGGCCATAGGCATTCCTGAAAGCACCTTTATCAGTAACACAGAGAAAGAGCTCGGGGTCCTCTGGTCCCCAGAAACATGGTGCCTACCTCCACAAAGGGGTCAAGGAAGCATCAGCAAACTGCATCACTCCAAAAAAACAAAAACAAAACAGAGACAAAACACAATACCAGAGTTAATGGTGCTCATAGAAGAATCAGACATATATCTGCCACAAAAAGAAATCTTCAGAAGGCTGCTTGGAGTAATACAGGAGTTGAGGAAAACAACGCAGAATAAGAATGCAATGGTAGAGGAGATGACGTCCACAATTGAGGGGATGAAATCCATGCACCAAAGGGAAATACAGGTGCTAACAGGTGAGGCAGCAGAAGCTACACACAAGATCATAGAATTAATGATTAGACTAGAGGAGGCAGAGAACCATTTCAGTGATCTTGAAGACACTCAGGCAGACCTCAGCAAATGAGAAATACAGTCAAATAGGAAAATAAAAGAGGTGGACGATAACCTGAGATCAATGACAGATGTTATAAAGAGGAATAATAGTTGAATAATTGGTCCACTGGAGCAGGACACTACAAACAAGTCTACAGCTAAAATAAAAAAGGAGTTTCTGGAAGAAAACTTTCCCACCTTAGTGAATGAGAATCAAACATTCATACAGGAAGAAGATAGGACACCAAGTAGACTAAACTCCAAGAAGAAATCACCAAAGCATATAATTGTTAAAATATTCAACTTTGAGGAAAAGAAAATTTTAAGAGCAGCAAGGAAGACAGTCACATACAAGGGAGCTTAGGTAAGAATATGCTCAGACCTATCTGCAGAAACCATGAAGAGGAGGAGAGAGTAGACCAACATCTTCCAGCAGCTGAAAGAAAAAAATGCCTGCCAAAGAATCCTCTACCCTGTCAAATTATCCATTAAGATAGGTGGAGAGATAAGGGTCTTCCAGGACAAGGAAAAATTCAAAGAATATGCTGTAAGACACCCAAACCTACAGAAGGTACTGGCTGCCCTGACTCACTATGGTCAGAGGACTAACATCCACCAAGAACAAGCAGGAGATCACCATATAGGCCAGCAGATTTTAACCTGTGGGTCATGATCCCTTTGGGGGTCAAACGACCCTTTCACAGGAGTCGCCTAAGACCATCTGAAAACACAGATCTCTGATGGTCTTAGGAACCAAGACACCGCTCCTCTATCTGCCTCCAGGTGGGTCCACCCACATGCAGATACACCCACATACATGTACCCGGCATGAAGACTGTTACCCATGTTACATCATGCTTCAAAACAAAATTTCATTTATTTGTACCGTGTTTCCCCAAAAGTAAGACATAGCCTGAAAATAAGACCTACTTACAGTTTTGCCTCTTGCTGAAATATAAGGCATCCCCCAAAAAGATAAGGCCACCCCGATCATAAGGCTCCCTTAAGCTACCATAACTCTGGACTCTGGACTGTAGCAGTGGGCACCGCCGCAGCTCACTGTTGGCCGCAGCACAGCTGGAGCAGACAGGAAGTGCAAGGTCTCTTTTAATCAGAGAGCCCACTCCACCGCGAGGACAAGCTACCGCCTGCTGACTCACAATTAGACAGTGAGTCGTGTGGGGCAGGAGTAACAAGAAATTCTTGATACTGCAGGATTCACAGTTTGTCTGGTTATGCTAGTTTGTGATGACAACTACTACCGTACGGTATACAAGTAATAAATTTCCTTTTTTTGTTGTTCAACAATAAATGTGTACCATATTCTTCATGGAAAAATAAGACATCCCCTGAAAATAAGACCTAGCGCATCTTTGGGAGCAAAAATTCATATAAGACACTGTCTTATTTTGGGGGAAGCAGGGTAATTAGAAATAAATATTTCACAGTATATAATTACATATTGTTTTTGTGATTAATCACTATGCTTTAATTATGATCAATTTGTAACAATGAAAAAACATCCTGCACATCAGATATTTACATTATGATTCATAACAGTAGCACAATTACAGTTATGAAGTAGCAAAAAATATTTTGATGATTGGGGTCACCACAACATGAGGAACTGTATTAAAGGGTCATGGCATTAGGAAGGTTGAGAACCACTGATATAGCCCAACTCCATCCAGAAGCCAATGTGCCAACAATTATCAAGATAACAAGGCCTTGGAGGGGAAAAGACAAGAATGAAGACCCACACACAGACACTGCACACTGAAATGAAGGGGGATAGACAAACACCCAAAACACAATGCATGCGATGACAACAGTGAATTCACAGATCATGATAATAACTGAATCTAATGGCCTCAATTCATACATTGAAAGAAAGAAGGTAGAAGACTGACTTAGAAAACATAACCCAACAATCGTTTGCCTGCAAGAATCACATCTTACATGGACAAAAATAAACTAAGAATAAAAAGCTGTCAGAAAGTATACCAGGCAAAGGGCAACTTAAAAAAAGCAGGAGTGGCAATCCTATCTCCGACAAAATTGACCTCAAGGTTCAAACCATAAAAAGAGACAACGAGGGGCACTATATAATGCTCAAAGGATCAGTAAGCCAGGAACCAGTTAGCATATTAAATATTTACTCTCCTAACAATGGACCGGGGAAATTAATAAAAATTACTATTCAAAAGATGAAAAAAGAAATCACAGATTCAACAATCACAGTAGGTGACTTTAATACACCACTACTAGAGAAAGATAGTTCATTGCAAAATAAGCTCAGCAAGGAAACTATAGAGGTAAACAATACAATTAGGAAACTGGACCTGATAGACATTTATAGAACTTTTCACCCAAACGCAAAAAAATTCAAATTTTTCTCAAGTCCATATGGCTCATTTTTGAGAGTAGACCACATGCTGGGTAAAAAGTCAAATCTGACTAAATTCAAATCTGACTAAATTCAAACTCATAGAGATTATTTAGATGTCTTTCTCAGATCACCACGCCAAGATTAATAAAAGGATGACCTGAAAAGCAAGGGCAAACCATTGGAGGATGAACAAAGATTTTCTGCGACATGAATAGGTACTGGCACAGATTAGAGAGGACTTTAGGAAGTTTCTAGAAACTAATGAGAATGAGAAGACAATATATCAAAACTTATGGAATACTGCGAAGGCAGTTATCAGAGGTAGCTTGCTGTCAATAAATGCATATATGAAAAACGAAGAGAAGCTTATGACTGATATGTTATCACAAAACCTCCATCAACTAGAACAGGGTCAACAGAACAACCCCTCCAGTAGCAAAAGAAAAAAACTAATAAAAATCAAGACAGAGTAAACCAGTGGGAAGACAAAAGAACGATGCAGAAGATTAATGCAACAAAAGACTGTTTCTATGAAAACACCAACAGAATTGACAGAATGCTGGCGAACCTAACCAAGGAAAGGAAGAAGCCAGGATGAGGAATGGAACAGGGGAAATCACAACAGACCCCAATAAGACTAAAAGGATATTCACGAAGTACTATGAAGACCTGTATTCTAATTAATTCCAAAAAGTGGAAGACATGGATAAATACTTGGAAAAAACATTTCCTCCCTAGATTATGCCAGAGAGAGGTCAAGGATCCCAACAAACCCATAGCAAAAGAAGAAATAGATATGGTTATCAAGAAGCGACCAACAACAACAAAAAAAAAAACCTGGACCAGATGGCTTCACCGGGGAATTCTACCAAGAATTCAGGGAAAAGTTGATGCCAATCCTCCACAAAGTATTCCAAAGCATAGAAAATGATGGCAAACTCCTAAATTCATTCTGCAAAGCCAGTATAACTTTGATACCCAAACAGGGAAAGGATCCCACGGGTATAGAGAACTATAGACCATTATCTCTAATCAACATAGATGCAAAAATCCTTAACAAAATATTGGCCAATAGAATACAAAAGTATATAAAATATATCATGCACCATGATCAGGTAGGATTCATCCCAGGGATGATTTAATATCTGAAAATCCATCAATATTATACAACACATTGATAAGAAAAAGTGTAAGAACTACTTGATAATATTGATATATGCAGAAAAAGTATCTGAAAACATCCAACACTCATTTAAGTAAGACACTCATGAAGATAGGAATGGAAGGAAAATTCCTTAAGCTAATATAAGCTATCTATGAAAAGCCAACAGCCAACATCATAGTCGATGGAGAAAAGATAAAAACAATCCCACTGAAAAAAGGGGACCAGAAAAGGAGGCCCCTTGTCCCCACTTCTATTCAATATTGTACTGGAGGTCCTAGCTAACAACAGAAGACAATGGAAGGACATTAAAGGTATCCAACTGGGAGAGCAAGAGGTAAAACTATCACTATTTGCAGACGACATGACTATGTACATTGAAAACCCCAAAATCTCCACAACACAAGTACTTACAGGCATAGAGGAATATGGAAGAGTAGCAGGATACAAGATCAACAAACAGAAGTCTATTGGTTTGCTATATACATCAGACAGGACCATGGAAGAGGAGATCAAGAAGGCAGTACCTTTCACAATAGTCACGAACAAATTGAAATACCTAGAAATATATTTAACCAAAAAAACTAAAGACCTATACAAGGAAAATTACAAGACCCTACTATAGGAAACCAAAAGCCACCTCCACAGATGGAAAAACATCACATGCTCATGGATTGGAAGACAACATAGTAAAGATGTCAATCTTACCCAAAACACTATAAATTTAACGCTATTCTGATCCAAATACCAACAACCTTCTTCAAATAATTGGAAAATCTGAAGACCAGTTTCATATGGAGAGGAAAGAAGGCCAGAATCAGCAGAGAACTCCTCAAGAAGAAGGACAAAGTTGGAGGACTTGCTTCACCTGATTTTAATATCTACTATACAGCCACAGTGGTCAAAACAGCGTGATACTGGCTTAATGACACAGATATGAAGACCAGTGGAAAACCACAGAAATCCCAGAAGTAAAGCCATCAGTATATAGACAACTGAATTTCAATAAGGGCCCCAAAAACATCAAGTGGAAGGCAGATGTCCTCTTTAACAAGTAGTGCTGGAAACAATGGATATCCACATGTAGTAAAATGAAACAATATGTTTACCTCGCCCCATGCACAAGAATAAACTCAAGATGAATCACAAACCTAGAAGTAAAGCCCCAAACTGTGAGGAGCACCAACGAAGGAATTGGGAATAACCTAAGATTGTTGTCCCAGGGAATACATAGGCTCACTGCAATAGGGAAGGGGATACACACAGGTGAGCTGGAAATCGACAAATGGGATTTAATAAAAATAAAACACCTGTGTGCATCAAACACTTCACCAAGAGGGTAACAAGGTGACCCATGGACTAGGAAAGGATTTCTAGCAATGACATATCAAAGAACTTGTTAGTAAAATCTACAATGCCCTCGTCACCTGCATAAAGAGGCAAACAGTTAGCCCCATGAGGAAGTGGGCAAAAGAACTGAAAAGAAATTTTGCTAGGGAGGAGACCCATATGGCCAATAAACACATGGGAAAGTGCTCCCAATCATTAGCCATAAGAGAAATGCAAATTAAAAATACCATCTAACATCCTTGAGGTTAGCCCAAATCAGAACATCAGAGAGCAACAAATGTTGGAGGGGATGTGGTGAAATAAGAACTCTCCTCCACGGCTGGGGGTCATGTAGATAAGAACAGCCACTGTATAAAGTGATCTGTCAATATTTAAATAAAACGGAAATAAATTTACCTTATGACCCAGGTATCCCTCTACTGGGCATATCGCCAGAAGAGGTAAGAAATAAAATACAATTAGTCATTTGCACCCCAATGTTTATTGCAGCACAATTCACCATGGCAAAGAGTTGGAAACAACCTAAATCTCCATCCATAGACGAGTGGATTAGTAAACTCTGGCACATACACACAATGGAGTATTACGCAGTATTAAAAAGCATGGATGATCACGTGAAACACATCATTTCATGGGAAGAGTTGGAGGAAATTATGCTAAGCGAGGTCAGCCAATTCACAAAAGAATAAGTAAACATGAGACCCCTGAGGTAAATATAATCAGCACAGCAGGTATAGAAGAAAAGACACTTATCTCACAATATATGGGTGGAGGCACAGGCAGTTGGGTAGAGGTCAGACCAAACCCAAGGAGGTACATGTGAATCCAACATAAAGAAGGGGAAAGGGGGTAAGGAGGAGGGAGGAAAGGCGGGGGGCTGGGGAGAAACTGAGATGATTGCATGGGGGGAAGAGGGCACTAACCCACCCAGGGGGAGATTATTGGTTGTTTCTCCACAGAATTGGGGGTGTGCATACAGACCCCACCACAGCACAGCAAACCAGGAAGGCAACATAACCTTGGAAGATTTCATGAAAACATTGGGCTACAGGGCCGGCCCCAACCAGAATCAATCTGACTCCTGCCCTAGAAGTATGTGCCAGAGAACAATACTAGGCGTTGGGAAAATAGGCAACTTACCACACTCACACAGAAGCAAACCAAGGACAAAGATAAAGGGAGAGTCAACCTAGACTGCATATGAGCACACCAAGCCCAGAGGATGATGTCCCTCCACAGAGTTGCTAAGGCACAGAGAGGACTGTAGGACTGCCAACAACTGAAGGCATGTTGTCCCCTAACTGGAGCGTATGGCGACAGAGGACAATAATAGGGACACACAGCGGGGAGAAAGCATGGCCTGAATCTCCTGCATCAAGATAAACCAAGAAGGGAGCATAACAGATCAGCAACTGGAGAAAAACCAATCCACAAAACCCTAAAAAAGCCCCTAAAATAGACTTTGGGCTAGGAGAGGCAGCCCCCAGAACTCCCTGAGGACCAGGCAGGAAAGAGACTCATAAAGGCCAACAGACAGACCTGGAATTATGTATGGTTCGGGGGGGTTGTTATTTTTCTCTCCTTTTATTTTTTCTACCTTTTGTTTTCTTATTGTTTGGACTAGGACAATGCTGGTTTGCCTACTTATATAAGACAGACACGGGAAGCAAGCTTGGGGAGACAGCAATGAAGCTAACGGCCAAACAGGGTCTTGGGGGAAGAAGGTGGCAGGGGGAAGGGTATGGTGAGTAAACAATGCCATAGACAGGGGAACAACCAGGAAATTAAAGCCAACATCTAGGAGATTGTAGAGATCTTGTGGGAATTAGAGTAACATCAATCTAGCTAAGAGGAAGTGCTAAAAGGTGGAAGAAGGGGGAACGTGATGGTGGGGCAGGAGGAGGCAAAAGGAAACAGAGGAAGGCCCTAGGAAGCAAAGTAATAGATGGAGGTATTAACAGAGGTGTATACTTATATAAATGCATTAATCCATAAAAATAGAGGTATTAGCCTATGTACATATATTTAGAAAGAATACACTGAGGTCTGCAGATGGGCCGTAGGCCTCAGCTCATACCCTCCTGCAATACAAGAACAATTTTTTCTAACAAAATGGCATTGTGTGATGCTCACCACTTACCACCATCCAACACAATCACTGAAGACAAAAATGAGTGCATAAGCAGATGTGGTGGAGACAGTGGATGGTGCCCGGCTATTAAAAGATACAGCATCTCGGGTCTTAAAGACTTGAAGGTAAACAAGTGGTCATCCAACAGTGAAGCAACAAGCCCAAATGGAAGACGCACACCAGCTGGTGCGATCATGAGATGTCATCGGGACCGGGTAACAGGCATCAGAAGATTCATAACAAACAACAAACAAACAAAAACACATTAGTGTTTTTGTGGGGGGTTGGAGCAGAAACCCAAAGCCCATATGTAGACAATGGAACATCCCCCCACAGAGGGGTCGCAAGCACAGCAATGAGTTAATCAGGATGCAGTAGAGCACTGATGGATCACGCAATATACCTCTAGTTCCTTGAGGCTTCTTCATCCTCCATTAGCATGACCACAGTGCTGCTTCCTACTCTGGACTGGACCTGAGCAGATACACAGATACAGGCAAGAGATAAAGCTCAGGACACATAGAACCCAGGAACAGGAATGGGAATAGTGATACCAAAAGGGGATGGAGGGGAGGTGGAAAGGGGAGGTGTCAATCACAATGATTGACACATAACCACAGGACCCCCTCCAGGGGGAAGAACAACAGAAACTAGAGGGGAAGGGAGACAACGGTAAATGTGAGATATGAAAATAACAATAATCTATAATCTTTCTCAGGGATGTGAGGGTGGGGTAGGGGAGGGAGAGAAAAAAAGAGGAGCTGATCCCAAGGGCTCAATAGAAAGTAAATGTCTAGAAAAGAACAATGGCAATATATGTACAAATATGTCTGATACAATTGATGTATGTATTGTAATAAGAGCTCCCAACAAAATAAACTTTAAAAAAAGAAATTATACACTAGATTACATTGGACAATCCTTCTGTATACAACCTCTTTATAAAGTGTTCATAAGCAAAGATGTTATATTCTGGAATAAGATGTGCTTGACCCAACTCACGGCATATTCAATTATTTCATATGCATGAGAAAGTTGAACTTGAAATAAAGAAAACTGAAGGATTGATAGCTTTGAATTATGGTATTGGTGAAGACTGGAATATAACATAGATTTCTAGAAGAACTAACAAATATGTCTTAGAAGGGTCATCAGAATGATCCTTAGAAATAAGAATGGTGAGAGTTTGTCTAATGCACTTTAGATGTGTTTTCAGGAAGGGGCAGTCCCTGGTGAAAGATCTCACACTTGGTAAAGTGAAAGAGAAGACAATAAGATAGACTGGCACAGTGGCTAAAGCAACAGGTTCATCAAACATACATACTATTATATGAATGGTTCAGGACATGTCAGAGTTTTGTTTAGTTGTACATACATAAGGTCTCTGTGGTTTAGAATGGACTTGCTTGCACTTTAAAAAAATAATATGTGAACTACCATCCACAATATATTTTGTGAAGTATGTATTGCTAACAACTGGAAACAATTTTTAATTCCTTATCAGAGCACAAGATAAGCCATGAAGTTTGTTTCTTATACAGCTAGTAAATATATAAAACACATACAAAAATAAATGCATGAATATTGAGAAAATCTGTTATGTAATATTTAATAGAATCATTCTGATTAATTGAATTGCAAACAAGAAGAGAAGAAACTGGTAATCATGTCCAAGCTCAAGAATTAATTCATCCACTCAGGAAGTATAACTGAAGTGCTTAAATTGTGTTAAAACTTAAAGTTTTCAATCCATTTAATTGAGTAGTCATGTAAAACTATGCATGCATAAAATATTTATTTGAAGCCTATTATATGTTAAATTAGGAACCCTGATGATGTACTGTTTACATGGTAGGCTGCTTACCGCAACGTCTGCAGTTCAAAACCACCAGTGTCTCCAAGTGAGAAACACAAGGCCTTCTATTTGTATAAAAGGTTACAGTTTCGGAAACTCACAGAGGCAGCTCTACCTTGTCCTATACTGACCCTACAACTGAGTCGGCATCATCTCATTGGCAGTGAGTGTGTTATCGGACACTAAATATGCTAAATTAAGTCCTGAGAATACAAAATAGAAGGATGACATAATTGGAGCAAATCAAGAACTTGTTCATTCTTTGTGGGGCTTTCTTTATATTTCTGATTTTCTTTTTCCTAAGACTGGAAATATCATAAAATGTTTTGCTCATCTGAAGACTTTCCCAATTTTCTTAATAAAATGTATATCAAAAAGTGCTGCCATTGTTATTTAATTGCTACTTTATTGTCATGACAAATTCTTACTGAAACTGTGTCTGATAATCTATACAAACACCACACAGGTAGGTGGAAAGGCCACTCCTCTGGAAATGTTAAGGAATAAGAACTATAGGGATAACAAAGGATAAGGAAGCTGACATGAAGGTAAATATAAACAATCCAACATGTGCAAAATAGAATAGTCTACATTTTAGAATAGTAACCCATGATGCACAGTCCTCCATATCTCACCTTACAGGGACCTGCTTTCTCTCACTGGCCCTGCTCTCCTTTCCATGCAGGTAGCTAAGCTCTTCTTTTCACATTTTTTAAAGGATACAATGCCTTCAGACCAAAGAAGAATTGATACATTTGAATGGTGGTGTGGACGAAATATAATGAAAATACCATGGTTTGCCAAAGGACCAAACAAATCTGCCTTGGAAAAAATACAGCCAGAATGTTCCTTAAAAGTGAGAATGTTAAGATTTCTTCTCATGTACCTTGGACACTGGATCAGGAGAGATCAGTTGCTAGAAGATTACATCATGTTTGGTAAGACAGAAGGTCATTGAGCAAGAGGAAGATTGTCAAGGAGCTAGATTGAGATAGTGGCTGCAACAATATGCTTAAGCAAAACTACAGTTGTGAGGATGGTTCAGGGCCAGGGCAGTGTTTTGTTCTGCTGCTCCTAGGGTCTAGGAGTCAAAACTAACTTGAAGTTATCTAAAAAAAGCAGCATGTCATCACAAAGAGAAAAGAAAATGTTGCCTCTCTATATAAGATAGTCAGGATAATCAATCCAAAGGAGATGGTAACGGGACCAAAGCTTGAGGTGGGGGGCTACGGGGTAGGGAGGAAGCAATGAGCAAATAATGACAGCGACAAGGGAATAGCAAGGGTTCTAAATTTGGTGAGGAGTGGGTAGCGTTCCTGATCATGTTTGATCAATTGAAATGTATCTGAGAGGTGAACTATGGATACACATGATAGTGGTACAGGAGGGGGGGGGAAATGAAAAGGAGGAAAGAATACGAAAATAAAAATTACATATCGGTATAATAATAAATACATATATGTAAATACGAGGGGGTACCCCCAAAAATGGACTTTTGAAAGCAAAAATTTAAATTTGTTTACAAAACCACCTTATCACCTTCAAAGTACTCTCCATGACACACACATTTGTCAAATCTGGGATTCCATTCTTGAAAGATTTTTCAAACTCATCTGTTTGGATGGCTAACAGCACCTCCCTCGTTTTTTTTTTCTTGATGTCTTTCAAAGTACTGTCCTTCCATGTCCCTCTTCATTCATGGATCACTCACAGAAACAAAAAGAAGTTGCATAGAGCGAGGTCAGGGGAGTTAGGTGCATGGGGCAAGAGAGATATGCTGTCTTTTGCCAAAAACTGGCACACTGGGATGGCTGTGTGAGCAGATGCATTGTCCTGGTGGCAAAATGAGTCCCCCATATGCCATAAATCAGGCCTTTAAAATCATTTTATTAGGAGCTCTTACAGCTCTTATCACAATCCATACATACATCTATTGTGTCAAGCATATTTGTACATATATTACCATCATCATTTTCAAAACATTTTCTTTCTACTTGAGCCCTTGGTATTAGTTCATCTCCCCCCCCCTCCTTCACCCTCCCCCCCATGAACCCTTGATAATTTATAAAATATTATTCTTTTCATGTCTTACACCAACTGCTGTCTCCCTTTACCCACTTTCCACCTACTTTCTTGGTATTGCTATTCTCATTATTAATCCTGAGGGGTTTTCATGTCCTGGATTCCCTGTGCTTCTAGCTCTTATCTCTACCCATGTACGTGCTCTGGTCTAGCTGGATTTTCAAAGTAGAATTGGGGTTATGATAGTGAGGAGGGGGGAGGAAGTATTAAAGAACTAGAGGAAAGTTGTATGCTTCGTTGGTGCTATACTGCACGCTGACTGACTCATCTCTTCCGTGACCCTTCTGTGAGAGGATGTTGGATTTTCTAGGGATGGGCTTTTGGTGTCCACTCCGTTCTCTCTCTCATTCACATCGATATGATTTTTTGTTCTGGGTGTTTCTTTAATGCCTAAACCAGGCCTTATTTGTCACACACTGTTACCCAATTTTTACAGAGCCTCTAAAGAGAAAGCTTGATTAACAGTCTAACCTGGTGGAATAATGCACTACGATCAATTTTTTTGTGTGTTCAGGAAGTTGCCAGACATCAGAATGAAGTTTGTCATCAATCGACATTTCACCTTTTTGAAACAAGAAAACAACTAGTACACTTGAGTTTTTCCCATAGTGCTGTCCTTGTAGGTTGTGTTCAACACAACAACAGTTTTGGTGGCATTTTTCCAGAGCAGAAAACCAAATTTCACAGCTGCACACTGTTCTCTTTAATGAGCCATCAGAAAAACACAAGGTTTGAATGAAACTGCTTTTATAAAAAAATTCACTGTGACCAGAAAGAACCTTCCCAGGTGACACTACTGGGTGCACTAACTCAGAGGAAGTTGTTAAATGTTCCTCTAGTAGGAAAAAATACGTACCATGAAAACTCTGCCCAGCAGAGCTTTTTTCCATTTTTTATAGGTTTTTTGGGTACCCTCTTAAGTATAAATTATGTAAAGATAGTTGTATTTGTATATATGTGTGTGTATGTATGTTATATATGTATATATATAACTGATGGACTTTGGGCCTCTACTTAAATCTTACCTCAGTACAAGAATGGTTTCTTTGAATAATGTGGCATTATATGATACTCACTTTCCTGAAACGATCACCGAACAAAATGGTACACAAGCAAATGTAAGGAAGAAAATTGAGGATGTCTGGCAATTAAAAAATATAGCATCTGGAGTCTTAAAAGCTTGACATTCAACAAGCGGCCATCTAGCAGGGAAGAAACAAAGCCCACATGGAAGAAGCACACCAGCCTGTGTGATCA
>NW_022111322.1:3672023-3679673 GCF_000313985.2 Echinops telfairi | reverse complement strand
CAAAAGATATAGCATCTGGGGTCTTAAAGGCTTGTAGGTAAACAATCAACCATCTAGCTCAGAAGCAACAAAGCCCACATGGAAGAAGCACACCATCCTGTGCGATCACGAGGTGTCAAAGGGATCAAGTATCAGGCATCATCAGGAAAAAAAAAATCATGTAATTGTGAATGAGAGGGAGTGGGGAGTGGAGACCCAAAGCCCATCTGTAGGCAATTGAACATTCCCTTATGGAGGGGTCACCGGGAAGAGATGAGCCAGTCAGGGTGCAATATAGCAACAATAAAACGTACAACTTTCCTCTAGTTCCTAACTGTTTCCTCCCCCCACCCACTATCATGATCCCAATTCTACTTTACAAATCTGGCTAGGTGACAGGATGGAACTGGAAGCACAGGGAATCCAGGGTGGATGATACCTTCAGGACCAGTGCTGAGAGTGACAATACCGGGAGGGTGGAGAGAGGGTGGGGTGAAAGGGGGAACCGATTACAAGGATCTACAAATAACCTCCTCCCTGGAGGATGGACAACAGAAAAGTGGGTGAAAGGAGATATCAGACAGTGCAAGATATGACAAAATAATAATTTAAAAATTATCAAGGGTTCATGAGGGAGTGGGTAGTGGGGGGAAGGGGTAAAATGAGGAGCTGATGCCAAGGGTTTAAGTGGAGAGCAAATGTTTTGAAAATGATGAGTGCAATGAATGTACAAATGTGCTTTACACAATTGATGTATGTATGGATTGTGATAAGAGTTGTATGAGCCCCTAAAAAATGATTTTTTTTAATCTGGAGGCCTTTAAAATCCTGAAATATTTCACCTTCATTGGTAATTCTTTGTTATGAAGTGTTACACATAGCGTGGTAAGAGAGGCTGCTAGCCAAGATAGAAAGCAGGGAAACAATGGGCATTGTTTCCCAGAATTTATATATCAAATTTCTGCTGAACAGCCAAATAAAACAAAATAAAAACAACAAAAAGAAATAAAATTAAGATGAGATAGAACTTAATCTCAAAGCTTTAGAAGCCAAGGTAGACTAAAGCTAACTGACAGTGTCACCTAGTCACAGCTCAGATCAGTTGCTGAAACTGTTAAGTAATATTGGTTGAAGTGAACAATGGCTCACACTACCTTCTAAATACAGGTTAGAATATTCTCTCTCTTTATTAAAAACTTTGAAAACTGTTTCTACTCTTGTAATTCTTTTGAAGACAATGCCTAGTACAAAGAGTATTCAAAGGCTTGTCGAAAAGTTTCATTATCTTTTAATTCCATTTTTCCAGAAACTTTTGGAAATTCCCTCATATATACACAAGTGCACACACACAAAATACAATATAAACAGACCCACAAATAACTCAGATTTAGAATTGGCAAAAGTTATCAAGCATCGATTTTTGTGATTTTCTTGTTGGAAATAGACCAAAACAAATCTGTTAAACAAATTTTACATTTACAGTTTCTTCTTCACAGTGTGACATCACTTTCACTATCTCTGCCTCTGTGGTTTCACTATCATTAACTAAAATTCTGCCCCTTGAAGTTCTCATCTGTGCTTTAAAATTCCGTTTGTAATTTCAATCTCAATTAGTTAATTCTTCACTAGAATTCATTACTCAAGACAGAAATATGTAATTGAGCTTAAATGTTGTTTAGTTTGAAGATGAATTCATTGTATTGTTTTCACTAAATTTTGCTAAATCTGATATTCTCTGCTTTGAGCCAAGATCCATCTGACGTCAGCAATGATATCTCTTGTTCCATGTCTTCATCTGAATCTGGCCTGAACTTCTGGTAGCTCCCTGTTGATGTATTGTTACAACCACTGTAAAGCTTTTTGAGATATTCTGAGCTTTTTGAGACATTTCATTCGGTATTCCATCAATTCTTAGAGTTTTGTTTTTGGTTAATGCCTCCAATTTTGCTTGGACTTCTTTCAGTGTCTTTGGTTCTTGATCACATGCTACCTCTTGACATGGCTGAATGTCACCTAGCTTTTTTGTTACAGTGATTCTGTGAATTCCCATTTTAATATTTTTATGCTTTCTGCACTGTTCAATATTTTGCCTATGGAATCTTTCAATATTGCCACTCAAGGCTTGAATTTTTCTTCAGTTCTTTCAGCTTAAAATATGCTCAGAATGTTCCTTTTGGATTTTCAAACTCTAGGTGTTTGCACATTTCATTATAATGCTTTACTTTTTCTTCTTGTGCTGCCCTTTGAAATTTTCTGTTCAGTTCTTTTAAGTCATCATTTCTTCCATTCTGGTTTAACTATTCTATAATTAAGAGCAAGTGTCAGAGTCTCTTCTGACATCCATTTTTCTTTCTTTTCTGTCCTTCTTATGACTTTTGCCTTCTTTATGTATGATATGCTTGATGTGCCAGAGCGATGGATGTGTTTTGTTCACCTGTTCAAGTGTATTAGGATGGGTTCTCCAACGAATCAAAGCTTGTGGTATCTAGAAATAGATAAATTATAGATATATGTATGTATAACTATAGTTACACCTATACCTATATCTATATCTATAGGGAGATTTACATCAAGAAAAAGGCTCACACAGTTGTAGAAGTTGGTAAGTCCAATCCAATTTCAAGTCTATGGGTTAGGTTAGATCAGCAGTTCTCAACCTGTGGGTCGCAACCCCTTTGGGGATTGAACGACCGTTTCGCAGGGGTCGCCCATTTCATATCAGTAGTGTGTTAGTCTGGGGACTTTAGAGAAACAAATCCACAGGAACTCATGTATAAGAGAGAGTTTTATATAAAGGGTAAGTGTGCATGAAGAAAACATCCTAACCCAGTGCTGCCCAAGCCCATAAGTCCAGCATTAGCCCATATGTCCAACACCAATCAACAAAGTCCTCCTCCATCTCACAAAACAGACGCAATGATGCCAACTGCAGGAGGAAAGCCAAGTCAGTGAACGCGTAAGAATCTCAGCATTGGCAGGGGTCTCCACAATGACAAAAATGAAAAAGCCTATAAATAGTTCAAGGTCTATTTCTTTGCCTTTATGGGTGTTTTCCAGTTGAGTCTGATGGGGTGCCACACTCTGCCTCCAAAGTCTATTTTTGGTATTCCCAAGGGATTTCATCACTTTGCTTTATTTAGTTCTTTTTGGCTTTTTCAAAAGCACGTGGTTTTGGACCAAATATCTATCTAAATCACCTATGACTCTGCTTTGTAATATACATAATGCTTGATTACTGTCATTGGAGATTCAATAATCCTAAAACGAATTCTGAATAACAGTAGTTTTTTTATAGTTTCACAAATAATACTCAGAATACTCCCAAGAACTGCTGTTTTAAACTAAGAAGAGATATTTTCTTGTTATCCGTAGTTTCACAGGCTAATTTTTGGAAATAAAGTGTCAGAACTTTTTTCTAGACATCATTTTATTTTGTTATAGGTCAGCCCCTTTGGGTAAGTCCTCAACTTACCACAGGGTTCTGTTCTGATGACTCAGATGTAAATTTGTTCTGATGTAAGCTGAATCCCACATCTCTTTCAGTTTTCCTAATTATTGTCTTTTATTGCTAGATTTTCAAAAATCCAACTTTGATTGGGTGTTGGGAATATTGTATATAAACTTACAGATATGTGTAATTTATAAGTGCATACATTAAAAACTCACAAACCGTTAACATGCACTCTGATGATAAAGAGTTGGAAGACAATGGCATTTGTCGGTGTCAATAATAACTCCACTTGTGAAATATTCTTGACCATTTTCCTAGCCATCCTTTGAGTGCCTTTCAAACTAAGGGGCTCATCTTTCTTTTTTTTTAAGATCATTTTATTGGGAGCTCTTACAGCTCTTATAACAATCTACACATCAATTGTATCAAGCACATTTGTACATATTTGCCATCATCATTTTCAAGATATTTACTATCTATTTGAGCCCTTGGTATCAACTCCTCTTATTTCCCCTCCCTCACACGTTCCACCCTCCTGACTCCTTGATAAATTATAAATTAGTATTATTTTCATATCTTACACTGACCACCGTTTCCCTTCCCCCATGGTTTCTTCCCCCTGAAGGGCTCATCTTATGGCAGTGTGTCTGACATTCATAAGGTATTCATAAGGTTGCCAATGGAAAATCCTCAGAAATGTCCTGCTTAGTCTGGAATCTCCACTTAAACCTCTTCACCACAGGTCACCCTGCTTGTATTTGAAATACTGGAAGCCTAGCTTCCAATATCACAGCAACAAGCAAGCCACTGTGGTATGACAAACTGGCAGGTGAGTTGTCTACCCATATTTATGAAGAGATATTTTTCACTTGTGAGATTGGCAAAGATCATAAAGTTTATTTTTAAGAGTACATTTAATAACAATTATGGATGACAGCTGCACAATATGATGAACATTATCAATATCACTAAATAGACATTGAAAAATGTTGACTTGGCATTGGGTTTTATATATATTTACAACAATTAAGATGTTTTTTTAAATCATAGTCTAATAAACTCTTAATACCAGAAGCATAAATTTGAAGTCTCTTGTGAGGGTGATTTAAATAGCAATTCAAATTAAAAATTTGCATATCCTCTGACCCAGAAAATCTGCTATAAATATTATTTTACTTAAATTATAAATGTAGAATTCTTAGAATCTGTCTGTTTTCTACAGTGTAGACATTTTTCACTATATTTGATAGTGTGTTTATGCCTTGTATCAGGGCCCTTAAGTTTGTCCCATTTTTTCCACTTATATTGGTGTGAGATATGTAAAACATACTCTTTTTAACCTTATTTTGAAAATTAGAATATTGAAAATAACCTAAATATCTATTAATAAGAATCTAGCTAAATAAGTGATGGGTACACGTTTATGCAATGTGATAGCCTGCCATAATTTAAAAGAGCAAGGTGAATGTGTATATACTGCCATATTTAAAAATCAAAGAGAAAAAATCTACTTATTCTGCTAATGTACTCATACATAGGAGATATACCTATATGTTGTATGTAAGTGTAATATCTCTGCTTAAATACAAGAACAAAATAAGACACACCCAAAAAATCTGGCTCCAATGATTTCTTCTATAATGAGGATTGGGTGGCTACAGAGAAAGAGGAAAGACAAGTTTGTTGGGGGGGTTTCCATATGTTTGAATTAAACTTTTATGTCAGGTCACTTCAGTTTTACTCTTCCTCCTTTTTCAGTCATTCACACCAATGTTTAGATCTGAGGGGTAAGGAATTTGAAAGATTTTTAAGGATGTGTGGTAGTTACATGATCTGGTATCAATTTGAGAGGATTACAAGTGAAGGGGTGGTGTCTGACCTGTCAATCATGATATAACCAACGAGGCCTCTGTGTGGGCATGGCCTTCTCCTGAGAATTCTGGGAACTCCTGGATTTTCCTCTTTAGAGGCTGGAGACACATACTCTCTCTGCTGACTCCCAGTGAGACATCCCTGAGGAGAAGCCAGGTGGGCCAACCCCGATGCAACCAGAACCCTGGAACTGGAGAAGCCATGTGGAGATCTCTGCCAGCGCTGAGATGCTTACAACACCACTGGATCCAAAGACTTTCCCCCCACTGGCCTGTGATCATCCTGCATTGACATCATTGCATGTGTTTCATGAGTCTGAAGAGGACTTTACAGATTGGCATCAGAAATATGGGCTAATATCGGATTTATGGGCTTGGACTGGACTGGGTTGGGATGCTTCTTAATGTACAATTGCCCTTTGTATTCAACACCCTTATCCACATCTGAGTGCCCATGAATTTTGTTCTCTAGTCTACCCAGACTAACACAGGATGTGAGCCTTTACTCTCATTTTTTGTTTTCTTATAGTTTTTAATTTTGTATTTTTTAAAGAAGCATATTTTATATAGCTGCATAGCTTATCCCAACAAATGAAATCAATAATGATATTCCATTAAATTCCTCAATAAATGTGGTTCTCCTTCCTGCCCCTCACTCACCCTGTCTCTCTCCCTCTATAATTTCTTGTCCTTTCCCTCTCTCTGTCCCCACTGCTGTCCCTAGCCTCACTGTAATCTTCAAAGTTTTATCTTTTGGTGTAAAAACAACTTTATTTTTCTTGGTTTTTCCTTATAATAATGGTGTCATTTAATATTTATTTTTATACAACTGACTAAATTGCTAAGCATAATGCTCTCTAGTTTGTTCCATGTCTTCTGGTATAAGAGAATTGTCATTGTTTTCTAGTGATGCATAATATTCCATTGAATCAATGCACTAGGGTCAGTTTATCCATTCCTCTATAATTGGGTTTGGGATTGCTCCTACAGTTTTGCTATTGTGGAAACTGCTGCAGTAAACATACGTGTGTGTATGACTGTTTGTGTTGTATTCTTTATTTCTTTAGGGTATTTACCCAGTAGAGAGATTGCTGGATCATATGGCAATTGCATTTACATTTCTTTAAGGAAGCACCATACTGATTTCCACAGTAGTTGTACAAGTCTACAGTACCTCCAGCAATTTATAAGCATTCTAATCTCTCTGCATCCTTTCTAGCATTTATTGTTTTCTTGTGTTTTTTTTATTTTGCTAAAATTAAAATGTCAGTGTAAGGTGGTATCCCATTGTTGTTTTAATTTGTATTTCTCTCATTGTTAATGAATACAAGCATTAGTAAAACATTTCTTCATATGTTTGATGGCTGCTTGGATGTCATCTTTGGTAAATTATCTATTCATGTCTTGTACCCATTATTATTGGGTTATTTGTATTTTTCTTGTTAAGACCCTGTAGTTTTCTATATTTTTTGTAAATTAGCCTGTTATTTTAGTAATGTATCATTACTAAATATTTTTTCCAATCTCTGGCTTCACTTTTAACTCTTTTGATATGCACAAATGTAGTATTTTTGGAAGGTCTCAGTCTTCTATTTTGTCTTCTACAGTGTGGACATTTTTCATTATATTTGATAGTGTGTTCATGCCTTGTAATAGGGCCCTTAAGTTTGTCCCTATTTTTTTACTGATGATCTTTATGATTGTGCAGTTTATATTTAGTTCTTTGATCCATTTGATCCATCTCGAGTTTGTTTTTGTACATAGTGTGAGGTATTGGTCCTGCTTCACTTTTTTGCAAGTAAAAATTCAGTTTGTCTAGCACCATTTATTTAAAGGGGTATTTCTTTCCCCACTTACTGTATTTTAATCCTTCTTCAAAAATTAGGTGCCTATAGGTACTTGGTTGTATTTCTGGGTTTTTAATTCTAATTAATTGGGTTTCATCCATATTGTTTTACCAGTCACAAGCTGTTTTGATCACAATGACTACACAGTAAGTCTTAAAGCCTGGGAGTGAAAGACCTCCTACATTGTTTTGATTTTTAAAGCATGTTTTATTTATCTTTGTGTCTTTCTTTGCATATAAATTTGGTGATTAGTCTTTTAATTTCTTTGAAGAATTGTGCAAGATTTGGATAGGAACTGCAATGAATTTGTAAAGTGTTTTACAAATATTGACATTTTCACAAAGTTTGGTCTACCTCTCAGAACATGGTAGCTTATTTTATTTGTGTTCATTTCGTTTTGAAGAGGAGTTACTTTTGGTGCATATGGTTATGATTTTTATTTTATAACACCACTATTTAAAAATTTTTAAATTTTTTAAAATCGTTTTATTAGGGGCTCATA
>NW_022111322.1:3646341-3657793 GCF_000313985.2 Echinops telfairi | reverse complement strand
GGGGAATATATGTTTACAATGCTTAGTGGTTCTTTGTCTACCATTCCCTTGAGCATTATATAGTTCCCCTCCTTATCTCTTTTTGTGGTTTGCACTTTGAGGTCAATTTAATCCAAGATTAGGATTGCAACCCCTGGTTTTTTTGAATTGTTATTTGCTTGGTATGACTTTCTCCAGCCTTTGATTCTCAGCCTATTTTTGTCTATAGCCTTGAGATGTGTCGACCCAGTATGCAGCAGATTGATGGGTTGTGTTTTCTAATCCAGTCTGCTAGCCTCAGTCTTTTAATGCATAGTTCAGGCCATTGATATTCAGGGTTATTATATCAATATGTGTACTCTGTGATGTCATCTTATACCTTTTGTGTTGGGTGTTTTCCTACTTTCCTTTCTCATTAGCCTGTTGTGCGTGTGTGTTTGTATCATTCTTTAGTTCTTTCCATCCTTAAGCTAATGCTATCTTTGGGTCTGTTTTCTCTTTGTTGCCCTCTGGATGAGGTTGTTCTATGTGGTGGTGTCTTATTTATGTTTGGTGGGTGTTGTTCTTCTGCCCATACTGGGTCGACAAGGATATTTTGTAGGGCTGGGTTTTTTCTAACATATTCTTTTAGTTTTTCCTTGTCTGGGAAGACTCTCAGTTCTCCATCTATCTTGATCAATAATTTGGCTGGGTAGATATTCTTGGGTTTGCATTATTTTCCTTCAGTTTTTGGAATATGTTACTCCACTCTCTCCTCTTCTTCATAGTTTCTGCTGATAGGTCTGATCATATTCTTATTTGGGAACCTTTATATGTGATTGCTTGTTTTTTCCCTAGCTGCTCTCATGATTTTCTCCTTTTCCTCAAAGTTGGATACTTTAACTATTATGCGTCTTGGTGATTTCTTCTTGGGATTCAGTCTAGCTGGTGTTCTTTCAGCCTCCTGAATGGTTCCTTGGTTTTAATTCATTAAACTGGGGAAGTTTTCCTCCAAGAATTCTCTCACTATTGTTGCAGATGACTTCTTTGTTGTGTCTTCCTCCGGTAAGCCGATAATTCTAATGTTGTTCTGCTTCATAGCATCAGACATAGCTCTTGGATTTTCTTCAGCTTCTCTGATGATCTTATTAGATTTTTTTATCACGTTTGTTAAAGTCTGCTTGTCTGTCCTCCAAGTCACTGATGCGGTTCTCTGCTTCCTCCAGTCTATTCTCGAGGTCTGTGTTTCTGCTACTGGTTTTTGTTATCTCCTCCCTAAGCGCTTGTATTTCCCTTTGTTGTATGGCCTTTATCTCCTCTACCATTTCATCCTTTTTCTGTATTGTTTCCTTCATATCCTGTATGACTCCAAGAAGCTTTCTGAAAATTTCTTTCTGTGGCAGCTCAATGTCTGCTTCTTCTATGCATGTCTTTGTGTTCGGGACATCTTCTTCCACTGCCTTTTGTTTCTCCTGTTTTTTTGTTGAGGCCTTTGGGGCTGATGGATGTTTGTGCTGTGTTGTTTTAGAGGAGCCATGTGCCATATTCCAGGGAGTCGAAGATCACTGGCTCTCTCTAGGAGACTTGTAGGAATGATTCTTTGAACTGTCTACAGCTAATTTCACTATGGAATTAACCTACCATTTTATACTCCTGTGGCTTCCCTCTCAGGGGAGTGTCAAGAAGGATGGTGGGTTGCCTGATTTTGTGTTGCAGAGGTTGGGCAGAGGTTCCTGCAACAGCTTGGAATGTTGACGAGTGTTGGTCGAGCTGCCTTATGCCCCCAGGTACACAGGCGGGAATTCCCCAGTGAGAAGTTGGGCAGAGTATCCCGTGGAGGGAAATCAGGTCTTTCCCCAGCCTCGGGCTAGCTGCACAGGGTGGAGCTCGCCTAGCTTGGTGTGGTGCAGGCGTAAATGCACTAGGCTAAGTGGAGTGGTCTGGAGGTCAGCAGTGGAGTGTGAGAGAACAGGAAAGAGACAAAGAGGAGAAAGAAATTTAAAAGTAAGACTGCTTAGACTGTGCCGTGAATATAGGGAAGAGAAGGAAACAATAGCAAAAATGTAGTTGAGTACCGATCCCCGCCCATGGAGCTGCAAATGTTTAGTCTCTGCCCTGAGGCTGTGGCAGCAAGCCGGGGCTGACCCAAGAAAAAGCTCCTGCACAGCCCTTCAAGACCATGGGGGGACAGAGAGGAGAGATTAAAACAAAACAATGTAGCTGAACCTAGATCCCTGCCCACGGAGCCTTGAGGGTTTAGTCCCCGCCCAGAGGCGGTGATAGCAAGCTGTGGCTGTGTTGATACCAAGCCCCCCTATGGGCTCCAAATGGTCCCGGCTCTGGCAGAGACAGTGGCGGGGCCAAGGTCAAGCCCCAGCCGGCTTCCACTGAGGTAAGCCAAAAGCCCCCAGCCCCTCAAAACCCCATGGGTCTGTGCCTACTTATCTTTATGATGCTCCTCCTGCATTCCAGTAGCATTGAATTTCCCTCTAAGAAACTCTTCTGGGCTGAATTCTCAACACCACATTTTAAAAAATAAATTCAACTCTAAAATTCAACCTTTGACCTCCTGCCTAAAGGCTCAGCCACAGATCCTTTAAAATAAGAAGCAACAACACCCAAGGCAGAAATGCCTAGGAAATGTCAACTAGAAGCAATGTCACTGGGGTGTCAAATACCAGCAGGACCCCTGAAGTAGACAGATTTCAGCAGAACTTCCAGATGAAGAACACATTATGATGAAGGCGTAAGCTGTTCCCTTCAGAGGAATTAGCTCCCCAATATCTTATGGATGATATTAGCAGGGCCCCAAATCTCCTATGTTCATTCCTAATTTCTTGTCATTTTCCCTTAGTTGTTTTTCCTGGCTCCTGCTCCTCAAATTGACCTTTTAAAGTACAACTGGGCCTCTCTACAGCTGGGCCTCTCAGCCAAGGAAGATGGAGTAAGGTTAAGCTAAGTGACGTGGAATGGAGGTGGCGTCCTAAGGCCATAAAGTCAATGCCAACCCATAGCGACCCTATATAGGGCTTGGTAGAACTGCCCCGGTGAGTTTTTCAAAACTGTAACTCTTCACAAGAGCAGAACGCCCTGTTTTTCTCCCACAGAGCAGCTTGTGCAACCTGCAGACCTTTCAGATCACAGCCCCAAATGTAACCTTTCCGCCACCAGCGCTTCTTTAGCAGCTTTTAATCAACTCCTAGAAAGCAATTTGGGCACTGAAAAGCCTCAGCCTATAATAACATGATTAATTGATTTACAAACATAGCTTTCAAAGCATAAGCCTGCTGCCAGAAAGAAGCAACCAATACATAAAGGAACAAGGGGGAGCGGGCTGCAGTTCTCAGCTAGCAGTCCAAAAAGGCAGCGTCCACCGTCTTGAGGAATGTCAAAGGAAATGTTGGCAGTGAATTTGATATTGAGGTTTAAATATAATATGCCTTGTGAAACCAATCACATTGTTCCATTAGCTACTTCCCTAGAATTCTCCTGTAGAGAAGTGTTAGTCATCATGAAGCTTGCTGCCCCACCCTGTAGCATACTGCATGGCACAGCTCCTGTGAGAGCATGGCAAGCTGTGCCTACAGATGTGCACTTTGTCGTCAGCCATAATTGTGATCTGCTAATTTGGGGTGATGCCACTTCAGCATTTGGTAATCCAAGGAGAAAAGAAGGAAGAGCTACAAACTGGGGATCAGAGTTCCTGGGTGATGCTAACAGTTTACATGTTCAGCTATTAACTGAAAGATTGAAGATTCTAGTCTAGCAGTAAAGCCTGAATATCTGCTTCTGAAAAGACTAGCCTTTTGAAGACCCAATGAACCACAGTTTTCTGACACAGATGTGCTCACTATAAGCAAAAATTAGCTCAGGACCAACCTCGAAGTGGGGACACCCGCCAACTAAAACAATTCACCAAAGAATCCTGTGCCTTTGGTTTGTGCCGCATTATAACAACAGTTTGGGCAGACTAAAGAAACACAAGTCATGTGCCTTTGAAATGTTATTTGATTTGAGGGAACAACAAGAAGCCCTGAGGGGATTTGGGGGCTATAGGATATGGACATAGGTTTTCCAATGAAATTCTCATAGGACAGCCCTTGATACACGAAGAATGAGGAGGTGCACTGTCGTGATGGGTGGGGGGAATCCTGGATGCAATATTTCCTAGACTTTCCTGAAAACATCTTCAAAATAAGTCCACAGGATCATCCTGTATCCTTCAAGAAAATATATCAAGAATTTCAAGACTCAAAACCAAATCCACTGCCAATGATTTGATTCTGACTCAGAAAGAAACCCAATACAGAAGCAGCTGATGGGTTTGAACTACCACCTTGCAGTTAGCAGTCCAAAGCTTCCCTGGCAATACCACCAGGGATCTTGGTGCCTTGAATTGAACTGGTCCATTAGATCCCCTCAGAAGCCAGTGTTTTAAATGGACTTTTTTTTAAGGTACCCTAACAAGAATAAGACAGGTGTGTAACTGAGAGTACTTGTCTGCAGCCATCTCCTAATAACAGAGACATAATTCACACATGTTTGGTTTGGAATAAACCTATGCCTGCATGAACTGGAAAAAAATTGTCTCAAAAGTACTGTTTGTTTGAGGATTGATAATGATGGTAAGAAAGACCTTGAAGAGTTAAGAAGAAGGAATCAAACAGATTGGCTGTGGGGTCCAGCCTGGTTTGTGGAAGACTTGATGAAGAAGCTGGAAAAAATGAAAATGCCGGTAATAATCTAATGGAAGAGTAAGTTAAGTCTATTAAAAGAGAGGCCAAAGGTTGAAATGTCAAACTTCAATATTTCAGAGATAAAACAATCCCTGATGATGGGCAGTCCATGGAATTTGGTATGTAGGTAGGTAAGTGAATAAAGAGTGGAGAAAATGTCTTTGAAGCAGATGAATTAGGCAGCGGTTCTTAACCTGTGGGTTGCGACCTCTTTGAGGGTCGAACGACACTTTCATAGGGGTCGCCTAAGACCATCGGAAAATACATCTTTCCGATGGTCTGAGGAACCAAGACACTGATTCTCTATCCGTCTCCAGGAGGGTTTTCCCACATGCAGATACACCCACATATGAGTACCCGGAGTGAACTGTTACCCATGCTACACCAGGCTTCCAGACAAAATGTTGTTTATTTGTAATTAGAAATAAATATTTCACAATATATAATTACATATTGATTTTGTGATTAACCATTATGCTTTAATTATGTTCAATTTGTAACAATGAAAATACATCCTGCATATCAGATATTTATATTACGACTCATAACAGTAGCAAAATTACAGTTATGAAGTAGCAACAAAAATAATTTTATGGTTGGGGGGTCACCACAACATGAGGAACTCTATTAAAGGCTCGTGGCATTAGGAAGGTTGAGACTCACTTAGGGATTCTTGTGGAGTTGGAGGGGTAATTCTGGATTTAGTTCAGAATTGTGTCAAAAGATAGAGTGCGCCAAGAGGAATTCCATGTGATTTGAAAAATGCATCCAAACAGTCCTATCCTTTCTCAAACCCTCTCTGGTGCTTAGTACTCTTGCCAGAGATACCCTCACCCAACTGTTTATGAACCTAAATTTGGGTCTATTATGATCGAAATCTTATAACTCAAAAAACTGAGTTACAGATCATGAATGTTGACATAATTACACTGCCCAACAACAAAACTTTGTTCTTGGTGTCTTAAATGTTAGGCCTGTGCCTGAGGTTATTTGGGGCTCAGATTCAGAAAACTACATCAACACATCACATGAATTCTAGTTTCTTATAGTGTTGCACAAATACATTCGGCTATTGAATTATACTACATTATTAATTTATCATCTTAGTTTTCAATATGAGAAGAATTCAGACCCACCAACCCCAGGATAAGAAAAAAGTGAGGTAATAAACGTTTGAAAAAGAATTAGGTAGTAAGGGACTTGCAAGGAAATCTGTATGGTGGCTTGTTGGCTGTGCTTTAAATTGTCAATCATAAGGTCATTGTTGAGACTCACCAGTCACTCTGCAGCCTTTGAAATATTTAAAGGTCTGAAAACCTAAAAAAGCCATTCTTCTCTGGCCTGCAGGGTCACTAGGAGTTAGAATCGATTAGCTGGCAGCAGATTTTCTTTCTGGTCTGGGAGGCTGTACAATAGAAAGACTACACATTGGGGTCTACAAAGCCAGAATACAGCTTCAACAAGTGGACAATTAAATGGAAGGTGTGAGGGCAATTTAAAATAATTAAAATGTAAGACTTCATAGCAGTCTTCATAAATGTTTTGAAGAACTAAATTACTCTTCTTCAAATTGTGCAGCAAACATTTCAGAATACCTTTTAATATTTAGAAGTCAATGGCTAATTCATGCTATGTTTCAGAGATGAGGTTGACTCCAGACTTCTTTATCAGAAAAATGTCAACTTTGTTTTAAGAGTTTCTGTGCACAGTTGGAGAAGTTGTTCCATATTCTAACAAGACCGGACCATTTTAATTTTAATAAAGAAGTTTGAACCCTAACAGAAACATTCTGAATATCAGAACATTTGGAGTCAGTTGGTTACTATTCATAGCTACCCTATTGGACAGAGTGAACATTTTCCTGTGGGTTTCTGAGGCTGTAAATCTTTATGTAAGCAGAAAGTTTTATCTTTATCTTTCTGAGTCACAAGTGGGCTCAAATAACTGACCTTGTGGTTAACAGTCAAACACATAACCCACTGCCCCACCAGGGCTCCTTAATTATTTTACAGTAATTCTCATTTCTGATCCCTTTTTAAGATAACAAATGGGACTATCTGCTATTCAGTCCCTAACGAAGGTGAAGTGCTGATTGGAAAAATTCCAAGATCGTGTAATTTGAACTGTTCAAATATATCTTTGGATCAAAATATACCATGTGGAGTATTACTTGACCTATATATTTAGTACAACACAAATTACTTCAAATAAAGCTGGCATGAATTTCTTCTATCTCAGGTTGGCTAACACTACATTAAAATATCCTGGTTTTTTATGGTTGAGCAGAGTGAAGAGGAGTATATGGCCTATGTTCTGTATCTCAAAAACTAGAACTGATAGAGGAAAATTGGTGCCATTTTTTGAATCATCAGGTCAAATACACGCAGAAACAAGTCTAATCTTTGAGGAGCCAAAATGTGTGTTGGCCAGCATTATTGCAACTCCTTATGCTAGATCTCCTAGGATGATTGAGCAAATATGCCTCAAGGATAGAGCAGCCAAAGAATTACCTCATTGCTTCATAGCAACGACTTGGTCTTGAGATGAAGCCAGGCACTTTAGCCACAGAATGCAAAGCAAGTTTATGAAAGAAATAACTAAAATATCACCATTTTTAAAACTTGGAAGCAATTTGCCTCAGAATAAATAAATAAAAGTAAAAACTTGGAAGCAAAGACAGAAGATTGTGTAAAATATCATTGTGTGTGTGTGTATGTGTGTGTGTGTTTCAACAGTTGCAATGTGAGTGAGAAGAGAAGCATATGCTTTGACCTGTCCTCATTATCTCAGCCTGGTCATCACTGGATGTCCATGGAGCCTATGGTCTTCAAATTTTAAACTACTTATTTTGTTTCATGCAATTTCTTCATATCACTCATTTCGCTCTCTATGTAAACATTAATCAAAAATTAATGCTTGCAAAATTAAGACATTAAAAGTGGATTTTTTCAGCAACTTATTATCATTGTAAATAACTGTTTTCAAGAATGTCATTGTAGTAAAAATTCAAATATGTATTTAGGGCGTGCCAAGTTCTGTTTACAGTACTTCCCATATATTTATCTATTCTTCATAGATCTACTGAAACAGGAATTCAAACATGGGAGCACATGTTCTGAAGCAGCTGTTAAACAACAGGGTAGTGCCCACTTACAAGACAAGTTCACGGCTTGAAGAACTGACAGTGGTTTGTGACCTGCTGTTAACCTAACGGCCGGTGGTTTGGCCACACTCAGAAATTCTGTGGAGGAAAAAGTCTGGCATACTACTTTTGCAAAGATTGCAACCAAGAAAACCTATGGGGTTGTTCTACTGTGTAATATATGGGATGACCAGGGCCTGACTCAATTACTATTATCCACAATAATCACATACAAACCTGTACTTTACAATAACATCAATTATATTGAACAAAATTACCTTTAACACTTGACTCTGTGTCATCAGCGAGAGCAGAGTTATACAACTATGCTGGCTTTCATACATAACTCTATGTATTACAAAATTAATACAGTTGATGAAAGATTTGTTCTGTGTGTGTGTATTTTCAAGTTGGTAGTCTATGGCTTTCTCACTCATAACAATTAACATGTTGCTCCTTCCTGAAATAACTTTTGCTATTTTGTTCCCTCTTTCTTTCTAAATCAGTAAGAAACCTGGTGACACAGCAGGTTAAGCACTGGGCTGGTAGGCACAAGTTTGGCAGATAAAACCCACCAGTTACTTGACTAGACAAAGATGCTTAATCCCATAAAGGTATTTAATCTCACAAAGATGTACAGACTTGGAAACCCTAAATTACACTTCTACTGTGTTATATTGAGTCAGTCAAGGTCAATGGGTTTTGGAGTAGGTTCCTCAATCAGACGCCTTGGCAAAGTCTTCTCTACCTCTGTCTTCCTTTGCCTTCAGAGGTTTGGTCTCCTCTAGGTCCCCACATTGTTCATACCTTTTATAGCAACAATTATATTATATTGATGAATGTTGCTTCATGGAATTATCACCCCCAAAATAGTGAGATATCTTTATCTCTCCAATCATTTGATACTATACTTGACCCACAGTAAGTGTTCAATAAATTTCATTTAATGCATGAACAAGAAACCAACAAGCACAGATGTCAGTAATCCTGCAAAATTTTTAATTAAACATCTTAAAACATCTGAATGTTGTCTCAGAATAGAAAAATAGTATTCCAATGTATCCCTAAAGTTTGATTTATTTATTGAAAATGTGTGTTGGGTTCAAAGTTAAAAGAATTTTAATACAGGTCAGTTTCCCCTTCATAATTCTTTGGAAGAACCATTCATCATGAGACACTGTTAAATTATACACAAGGCTAAAGATGAGTGTGCCAGATATCATTTAGTGTAACTAAGGCTAGCCATATGTGCCATTTAAATCCTAAATTAACATCTGTTCTTTCAACTTGTTCAAATAGGTTATTTTAGAAACATTCTTACCACTTCACAGTAAAGAGGGGGCGAGTAGGATCCTTTAGTTCAGTGGTTCTCAACCTTTCTTATACGATGACCCTTTAATACAGTTCCTCATGTTTGGTGACACCCCCCCAACCATAAAATTATTTTCATAACTGTAATTTTTATATTGTTATGAATCGTAATGAATCTGATATGCAAGATGTATTTTCATTGTTACAAATTGAACAGAAGTAAAGCATAGTGGTTAATCACAAAAACAATCTGTAATTATATATTGTGGAATATGTATTTCTAATTACAAATAAATGAAATTTTGTCTTGAAGCATGGTGTAGCATGAGTAACAATCTTAATATAACAACAGTAAACTACATTGCTACAGTTTGTGTAAAAACCAACATCAGTGCTAAGGTTGAGATAGCTTCTTTCTCACCAGATCAGAAATCCTCAGGGCAGTCTTTGCAAGAGCACAGAGAAGATCATCTTCCACAACAAGTATACTTCTGTATTTAGACTTGATAACCAACAAGATCAAAAACCCTGTTTCACAAAGATGTGTTGTTGGAAATGGAAGAAAAAGACACAGCACACTCTCAGACAGAACAGGATATGACTGCAAACACTTGATACAGAATTTTGTAACTGGCATTGTAGAGAAATCAGTTCTCACCGCATCGCTGTTAATAAGTTCAACGAACTCTTCCTGATCATCTTCAACTTTGACAGTGAATGGACTTCTAGCAAGTGCAAAAGGGGTGTGAGGTAGATTTGGAAAGTACCATGAAATTTCATCTGCAAGCATGTGCAAGTGTTCTTTCACAGAAATGATCATCGTAATCCTTTGGTCTGGTCGAAGATCATGTTCCTCCAAGAAAGCAGATAAGGTAGGTAAATTTTACTGACATCCAATTTTTTTTGCCAAAGCTGAAGTTTCATTTGGAATGATGGGATTTGTTCAGACAAATCAAGGCATGTTGCATTTGGTCCTTGTAGTGATCAATTTAACTCACTCAGGATGGCATAGATGGTAACCAAGTAAGCTATTTTCTGCAATTCAATTTTATTGATGAAAAGTGCTTTGAACTGCGGTCTTACTTTCTGGTTAAATAAAGGTTTTGAGTTCATCACGAAGCTCGAAGACACGTTTTAAAAGTTTTCCTCGCGACAACCATCTCACTTCAGTGTGAAACAGTAGAGCATTATTCGGTGCATCGAACTTGTTGCACAGTTGGGAAAACAGTTGACTGTTTAAAATGCTCACCTTAACAAAATTGACAGAACTTATGTTTTTCACTACTTCTTGTAACAGTGGAAGCATCTTCGTTGCTATTATTTGCCAATGAATCATACAGTGAGTTCCGATGACTTTTGGTGACTCATTCAGTACCAAACGTTGAAATCCAGATTGACATCCTAGCATAGCTGGAGCACCATCTGTGCAAACACCACAAACCTTTCCCCAAGAGACCTTATGCTCTTTCAGAAATAAACAGCTATATCAAATACATGCAGTAGTTGTCGTTTCAAGAGGTTTGCAAAAAAAGAAACTAATTTTTAAAGTCTCCTTCATTAATATGCCTCACGTAAACCAATAACTGAACAGTTTGCAACGTCTGTAGATTCATCAAGCTGCATGCTAAATATTGGAAGTGGAGCAGATTAAGTTTCATGAATTACCTGATCAAGAATATCAGCAGATATCCACCTGCTACCTTTATAGTAAACCTATAAATATATGCACATAGATCTATTTCCCCTTCATCATATAAATATTTACATATGTACATGTCTGTATTTAGACCTCTATAAGTGTCCTTTGCCTCCTAGTTCTTTCCTCTATTTCCTTTTACTTCCTCTTGTCCCACTATCATCCTCAGCCTTCATTTGGGTTTCAGTACTTTCTCTCGGTTACATTGCCCTTGATCAATCCCTACCAGGCCTCTTACACACTCTTTGCCACTGATTTTGGATCACTTGCTGTTCCCTTGTCCCTGGATTGGTCAACACCACCTCCTTTCCCACACTCTCTCTCTCTCATGTCCCCCCGGAACCATCAGTCCTGTTGTTTTCTACTCCACTGTTGATACAGCCTAACTTATCTATATAGACCTGCAGAAATATGCACACAAAAACAAGACAGAGCGAAACAAAGTGACAAAAGAAACCAAAATGACAGCAACAAAAAAACAATGACCAAAAATAATGAATTAATTTTTAATTAAAATTTTAAAAAGTAAAACCTGTAAATAGTTCAAGGTCTGTCATTGGGCCTCCACTCAAGTATTCCCTCAATGCAAGAACACTTTTTTCTATTAAA
>NW_022111322.1:3641678-3645493 GCF_000313985.2 Echinops telfairi | reverse complement strand
TGAGGGCAACAAATGTACAAATGTGCTTGACATACAATGGATGTATGTATGGATTGTGATGAGTTGTACGAGCCCCCAATGAAATGATTTTTTTTAAAAAAGAATATCAGCAGGTATGTCATCTATTCTTCTGAGGACGCTGTCATTAGATAAGGAAATTGCACTCAATTTCATAACAAATTCATCTCTGATCATAACTCAAACAATGTCTTTGAAGGCTGGCAGCACTAAATCCTCAACAATGGTGTGAGGTTTCATAGCTCTGGCGATTCTGAGTGCCACCAAATATGAAGCTTCAATGGCTGCTACCTTTTGTTTGTGGTACTTGCCACCAGTGTCAAGTCTGGCTTTCTTGAGTCCATCCGCTTTGCTTCTAAAATAATTGGTATCCTTGCCGGCAAAGCTCGATGCTTACTATCAAAATGCCATTTTAGTTTGTTCGGCTTCATAGATTCGGCTGATAGAATATCACAAGAAATAACACATTGTGGTTTCTCATATCCTGCTATAATTATGGAAGTAAAGCCCATACTGTAAAAAAATCCTCACTGTATTTTCTTAACATTCTTCTCTACACGATCCATTGTCATGGGATGCTTTGCTAATGAAAATAATATATAACAATAGCTTTAATTATACAAAAGATGATACATGGTATAGTTCAGTCAATACAGCTCATTAAAGTTTCCTATGATTTACCATTCTCTGTGTTGTGTTTTTTATTACATGCCTGTTACTTTCACAAGGGGGCAGTATTCACATCAACCACAGCTGAATATAAAAAGATCAATCAGAATTCAGATTAATTTCCCATGATACAGATAGTTTTTTTTGCTTTTTGGGTTTATTCAGTAGTTGATGATTTTACAGTACATGATTTTACATTTACCCATTAATTATAATTCATGATGTGTTGTTTTACCTCCAAAATTGCTGTTTTCAACACAGCAGCTGCTTTCTACACAGGAGCTTCTCTCTACACATGTGTTACTGGTCCACAAAAGTACATTACGGCACCAACCCTGTCCATACACCTGTATTTGTACAGAGTGTATGTGATGGGATTGGCACAATAATGTCATCACACCAGGTATTCTTTTGTGGACGTATCTGCATGTGGGCGGACCCACCTGGAGACAGATAGAGGAGTGGTGTCTCGGTTCCTAAGACCACCAGAAACATGTGTTTTCTGATGGTCTTAGGCGACCTCTGTGAAAGGGTATTTCGATGCCCAAAGGGGTCGCAACCCACAGGTTGAGAACTGCTATTTTAGTTGAAAGCATTCTAAGTAAGGCCATAAAGAAGGGGTTGCCTCAGAAAATCAGATGACTGATAGAGGCATCGGGAGGAGTCACAGGTAAACAAGCAAATACTATTACTTAAGTTAGCAGTTGAACATGAAAGCATGTAAACACATCCCCAGATTCCCCGTGGTGAAACGTGGAACACACCCAGTGGTAGTTGGGAAGAAAGTCCTAGCAATCTACTTCTGTAAAGAACCTTGAAACCCCAATAGAATATAGTTATATTTTGCAACACGTGGGGTCATCTTAAATCATAGCATACCTCTTGACAAGTGGTTCTAGCATTTCATAAGCAAACTAAGCACCGGCCAAGCTGAATTGCCCCCAGTACACCCCTCAATTAATGTCATAGACCACTTAATCTGAGATCTTAACAATGAAATTACTTGGTGGTTTAACTTTAAGGTTAAGAGATAATTCTCCCTACCTTTCTTAATAATAATGTCATCAAACTGGTCTTAGGCAAAATGTTAAGTCCTTGGAATGTATTCTCTTAAATAACCATAATTTCACTGCAAGTTAATAAATAGCATGCTCATTTTACAAATGAGGAAAGTATCATTTTGAGAGAGATTAAGGAATTTACTCTACTCACATAGTGTGACTTAGAGACAGTTTGCAAAGCCTTCTTCACTGTATTTTTCAAGCACCTTTCCCAAATTAACATCGTTTCAATTTGGCTCTTCACTAAACCTCTATCATTTTCTGAGTGTGTTCAATATTTTGAATTAATCTATATAGTCACTCTCACTCACTCACTACCTCATTGTAAGGTAGTGATTGTTTGTGATTTTCCTACCACATCTAGAACTATACATTCTTCTGCTTATGAAAGGGCTTCAAAAATCGTGTGGAAAATTTCATTACCTTTTAATTCCATTTTTTCCACGAAATTTCTGAAGCCATTTGCCTATTTGATATTGTGGCCATCCATTTAAAAAAATAAAGCACACACACACAAAGAAACCAAAGCAGGCCTATGACTCCAGATACTCAACACTTATTGAATAGAATTAAGTAATTAATCGAATTGACTCAAATTAGTAAGATGCTCAGACTTCCATAGAAAGCAAGTACTGGATGTATCTCTTTCCATCTGCCTGTGTAGTGGCATAAGTAGTATCTTACAGCACTTTTAATGCCTAAACTCGTACCAAAGTCTCTAAAGATGGCCTTCAATTTTAGGAGGCAAAACATTGTGTGTGTGATGAGGGAGAGATAAAAGGTTGCTAATTGTGCTATTTTCTCATCGTAATTCATTAGTATGAGTCAGAATCAATTTCAGGGCAGTGAGTTTGATTTGGTTTGGGGGTTTTCATTCTTTAATAAACAGGCATAGGGTTTGGTTCGGTTTTAGGGGTTTCACTATTTGATACAAATATGTCTTCGTTTCTTAGTGCTCTTATGATAGACATACTACAAGTAGGTGGTTTAATTTTATTTTCCTCACAGTTCAACAGTTTAGAAGTTTAAAATCAGAGCAGAGCATTATCTCTTAGTAGAGGGTTTTGTTTCATCTTCTATAACCGTGATGTTCATCAGTTCCTTTGGGGATACTCGCATATGTTTCTCTCTTCTCCAGTTTCTGCTTTCTTGACTCTGTGCCTAATCTGCCCTTTTTATATTTAAAAAATAGTCTAGCTTAAGACACGCCTTACATTGATAAGGGGTCCAGACTCCAATACATATTTTAGGGGACACTACTTGTGTTAGGCCAAATTCACTAGAGAAGCAAAGCCAGTGATGTGCATATGTATATGTGTGTATGTGTGTGTGTGCGTGCGTGTGCGTGCATGCGTGTGCGTGTGTGTGTGTGTGTGTGTGTGTGTGTGTGTGTTTAGGGAGAGCTCTTGCTTAAGGAATAGGGGGTTTGCGAAGTGTAATGGCGAATGCAGCTCACGTCACTGAATTGTACCCTCAATATGGTCTAAATGGCAAATTCACTATTATAAATATCTGACCACAATAAAGGAGAAAGTGAAAGAAAGGGAGAAAAAAAGGAAATGGGTGAGGTGAAGAGACAGAAGTAGCTACTAAGCAATCACACATATGGAACCCAATTTGGGGCAGTGTTCTGGGTCACCCTAGGGTCAAATACAGGGTGCTCATCAAACGCTCACGTCCTCCCATCACCCAGGAATGCTCTCCCCCCACCGTCAGGAAAAGAACTTTAGGTCACTCCCAAATACACTGGTAGGGGCAGTTTCTGACAACCAGGAGAGGCGCGCTCTTGTGAGTGCTGCTCTGGGAAATGCCCACGCAAAGTTCAACCCAGAGATTCTTTGCATAACTGGAAACCCAAACGACCAACGGGCATGGCCTTCTCCACGGCAGCGGCCAGTTCTGTCTGCGTGTGCCACAGAGAGAGGAGACAAGATGCGGATCATGAGGGGTGGGCAGGGTCTAACTCATTCAGATCCACATCGACTCCACTCACTAATAACTGCTCACGCTTTCGTTTCATTTTGCCTGTGCCAACCCAGCCAAAGAGAAAAACTTTAGGGGGGGGGG
>NW_022111322.1:3638947-3640945 GCF_000313985.2 Echinops telfairi | reverse complement strand
ACCTGCAGAAAAATGAAGCAAGACCCTTACCTCACTCCATGCACAAAAATAAACTCAAGGTGGATCACGGACCTTGATTCCAAATTATTAGGCCCATTAAGGAGGGAATTGGGATAAACCTGAGACCTTGGCACAAGGAATACATAGGCTATGGAAAATAGGGAAGGATACAAATATAGAGCAGTCACAAATTCACAAGTGGGATATACTGAAGATGAAACACCTATGTCCAGCAAAATAATTCACTAAGAGAGTAATAAGAGAGCCTACAGACTGGGAAAACATCTTTAGCAATGACACATCAGACAAAGGCCTTATTACTAAAATCTACAGTACTTTACAAACTTATAATAAGAAAAAAACTAACTGCCCACTAAAGAGGTGGGCAAAGGACCTGAACAGAAGTTTCACAGGAACAGAACTCCAAATGGCTAATGAACATATGAGAAAATGTTCCCAATCGTTAGCCATAAGATAAAGGCAAATTAAAACAACTATGAGATACCACCTAACATGCTCAAAGATAGCCCAATTTAAAAGATCAGAAAATAACAAGTGCTGGAGGGGTTGTGGTGAGGTAGTAACTCTTGTCCACTGCTGGTGGACTTGTAGGTATGTACAGCCACTATGGAAATCAATTTGGTGATATCTAAAACAGATGGAAATTGAGCTAACTTACAACCCAGCAATACCTCTACCGGGCATATATACCCAGAAGAGGCAAGAAACAAAACACAGCCAGACATCTGTCCTCCAATGTTCATCGCAGCACAGTACACAATTACAAGGAGCTGGAAACAACCCAAATTTCTATCAACAGATGAATAGATCAAAAATCTGTGGTACATACATACAATGGAGCACTACACATCCCTAAAAAGCAGTGAAGAATGAAGCACATTGCTGCATGGGAAGAATAGGAGGAAATTGTGCTAAGTGAAGTAAGCCAAGCACAAAAGGACAATTATATTATTCCACTGAGGTAAGCTACAAAGAGAGAGAAAGACTTCTGGGAAGATGGCAATTGAGTAATACATACCAGAGGGACTCTGCAGAAATCAGCCCAGAAGAGTTACTAAGAGGGAAATTCAACACTGATGGATCACAGGAGGAGCATCATAAAGATAAGTAGGCACAGATCCACAAGGTTGTGAGGTGCTGGGGGCTTTTGGTTTCTCATAGTGGAGGCCGGCTAGGGTTTGAGCTTAGCCCTGCCACTGTCTCAACCGAAGCTGGGACCATATGAAGCTGATGCAGGGACTTTATGTCAAGACAGCCACATCTTGCGACTGCTTTGGGGCAGGGATTAAACCCTTCAAGTCCCACAGGCAGGGATCGGGGCTCAGCTATATTGTTACTTTTGTTTCCCTCTCTTCTGTCTATCCCTGCACAGTCTCAGCAGGATTAGTTTTTTCTTTTTTTTCCTCTTTCTCTCTTGCCTGTTCTCTCACACACCACTGCCGACCTCCAGACCACTCCCCTTAACCTAGGGCATTTACACCTGTCCCCCACCCAGTTAGGTGAACTATATCCTCTGCAACATAGCCCAGGGCTGGGGAAAGCCTGCGGACCTCCACCAGGGTGGAGGTCAAATTCTTACCAGATAATTCCGGCATGTGTGGCTAGGGGAGCTCCTATTTTTCCTCTGTGGGCCCACGTGACTGAGGGAACTTCCTCCCGCACCTTAGTGCCTTACACTTCCTAAGGAAGCTCGGCCAACACTTGCCAATGTTCCAAGTTGCTCCAGGAACCTCTCGCTAACCTCTGCAGTGATCTACCTGGCCAGGACAAATCTGCCCACTATTCATGGTGTTCTGCACCAAAGCATGCAACCCACCAGACTTCTGGGGCACTCATCTTGAGAGTGAAGCCGCAGGAGGATAAAGTGGTAGTCTAATTCCATAGTAAAATTAGGTGTAGGCAGTTCAAAGAAGCATTCCTAAGAGTCTCCCAGAGAGAGCCAGTGCTCTTTGACTGCCTGAAAAATGGCACCTGGCT
>NW_022111322.1:3635485-3637298 GCF_000313985.2 Echinops telfairi | reverse complement strand
TTGAGGGAGTACTTGAGTGGAGGCCCAATGCAAAGAAGTCATCTTAAATAATAGTGAGAGAATTCTTGGAGAAAAACTTCCCCATCTTAATGAATGAAAACCAGGCAACCATCCAGGAGGCCGAAAGAATGCCAGCTACACTGAATCTCAAGAAGAAGTCACCAAGACATTTAGTTGTTAAAGTATCCAACTATGAGGAAAAGGAGAAAATTATGAGAGCAGCTAGGGGAAAATAGGCAATCACATATAAAGGCAAGTAGATAAGAATATACTCAGACCTATCAGTGGACACTATGAAAAAAAGGAGAGAGAGGAGCAACATATTCCAAAAATTACAGGAAAATAACACATACCCAAGAGTATTCTATCCAGCCACATTTTCTATCAAAGTTTATGGATAAATGAGTGTCTTCCCGGACAAGGAAAATGTCATAGAATACAGGAAATGGAACCCAGCATTGCAAAAGATCCTGGTAAACCCAGTATGGGCAGAAGAACAACACTCACCAAGCACATACAAGAGACCACCTGAGACCATCAAAGGGAAACAGCCCCCTAGACAGCAATGGTTCAACAATGGAAAGAAGGCAAGAATGAACCACGGACACACATATGAACAACCCACGGAAAGAAATGGAGGTAGGAAAACACACAACACAAGAGGGATAAAATGACATCACAGAATCCACAGGTAGATGTAATAAACCTGAATTTCAAGGGAATGAACTCAGGCCTCAAGAGGCAGAAACTAACAAATTGTCTTAGAAAACACAACCCCTCGATCTGCTGCCTACAGGGGACATATGTCAACATTACAGACAAGAATAGGCTAATAATAAAAGGCTGGAGAAAAATATACCAAGCAAATAGCAATTCAAAAAAAAGCAGGAGTTGCAATTCTAATCTCGGATAAAATTGACTCAAAGTGCAAACCATAAAAAGAGATAAAGAGGGACATTATATAATGCTCAAAGCAACCATAAACCAAAAACCACTAAGCATGCTAAACATTTAGACCCGAACAAGCGTTCAGTGGAATATGTCAATTAAATGCTCCAAAAGATGACAATAGAAATCCCAGCCTCAACAATTATACTAAGTGACTTCAATACATCTCTCTCTGAGAAAGATAGATCACAGCGAAAGAAATTCAACAAGGGGCTAAAGATCTAAGCCAGGCGTCCTCAAACTATGGCCCATGGGCCACATGAAGCCCGCTGAGGACATTCATCCGGCCAGCCGAGTGTTTTTGCCCTGTTTGTTTTTTTAACTTCAAAATAAGATATGTGCAGTGTGTATAGGAATTTGTCCATGGTTTTTTTAAACTATAGTCTGGCCCTCCAACAGGTTTGCGGGACAGTGAACTGGCCCCCTGTTTTAAAAGCTTGAGAATCGCTGATCTAAACAATACAATTAGATGATTTGACCTACTAGATATCAACAGAGCTCTCCACCTAAATACAAAAAAAATCACATTCTTTTCAAGCCCACACGGCACATATTGGAAAATAGACCACATGCTAGGGCATGTCAAATCTGCATAAATTTAAGTACATTGATATCATGCAGATTTCTCTCTCTGACCACTGTGACATAAGGCTGGAAATCAACAAAGGAAGATGAAGAAAACAAGGGCAAACAATTGGAGGATGAATAACTCTCTGTTGCAAAAGGAGTGTGCACTGGCCCAGATCTGAGATGAAATTAGGAAATTTCTAGAAACCAACGAGAATGAGAATATGATGCACCAAAACTTATGGGACACAGCAAAGGTAGTCAGCAAAGGAAGTTTTAAAGCAATGCATGCACACAT
>NW_022111322.1:3630007-3631626 GCF_000313985.2 Echinops telfairi | reverse complement strand
AGAAACAGATCAATGTACATATATTTATAGGTTTAGTATTAAGGAAGCAGCTTGACATTGGGTCTCTACTCAAGTACTCCCTCAACATAAGAACACTTTGTTCCAAAAAATATGGCACTCTGAGATGTTCACCTTCCCAACAGGATCACTGAAGACAAAGTGTGTGCATAAGCAAATGTGGTGAAGAAAACTGATGGTGCCTGGTTATCAAAAGATATAGCACCTGGGGTCTTAAAAGCTTGAAGATAAACAAGTGTCCATCTAGATAAGAAGTAACAAAGCCCATATGGACGAAGCACACCAGCCTGTGTGATCAGGAGGTGTGATGGGATCAGGTATTAGGCATCAAAGACCCAGAGCAAAAAATCATAATGTGATTGGGGTGGAGGGAGAGTGTGGAGTGGAGCCCCAAAGCCAATCTGTAAGCAATTGGACATGCCCTTACATTAGGGTCGTGAGGAGAAGACAAGCCAGTCAGGAGTATAGCATCAATGAAACATACAGCTTTCCTCTAGTTCTTTAATTCTCACCCCCTACCCACCCCCCAACTATCATGACCCTAATTCTACCTCACAAATCGGGCTATACCAGAGCATGTACATGGGTACAGATAAGAGCTAGAAACACAGGGAATACAGCACAGATAAACTCCTCAGAACCAATATTGAGAGTAGTGGGGGAGTGGGGGAAAAAGGGAGAACCAATCATAATGACCTACCTATAACTCCCTCCCAGGGGTATGGAAAATAGACAAGGGATAATAGGAGACATCAGACTGTGCAAGGCATGAAAAAATAATAATAATTTATAAATTTTCAAGGGTTCATGAGGGACGGAAGGAGGAAGGAAGAGAGGGGGAGGGAGAAGAAAAAAATGAGGAGCTGATACTAAGGGCTCAAGTAGAAATAAAATGCTTTGAAAATGATGATGGCAACATACAAATGTGCTTGACACAATGGATGCATGTAGGATTATGATAAGAGTTTTACGAGACCCCAATAAAATGATTTTAAATAAAAATAAATTTCTTTGCACAGATGAGGCACATTTATTTTATGCATGAGCTTTTGAACAGGTACATATTTGTCATTCTACTTAATGTTTTTTTCCTATAAATAAAACTAGATTAATGTGTATATATAAAAGATTTATGATGAGAGAAAATATTTGCATATCCATTTTTATTACAAAATTATTAAGAAAAATAAAAAGTGGATCACCTAAATGCCTGTTGGCAGAAGACTGGGTAAACAAACAGGCACATATACCCAGCGGAATACTATTAAATACACATACATACAAAAGAATATCATTAAAGAATAAAATGCAACACCTTGTAATATGAATGAACCTTGAGGACATTATGCTGGATAAAATAAATCAATCACAAAATAAAAATATTACACTTGACTACTGTTATATAAAGTCAAGAAATTTTTTTTGTCACAGAAAAATGTTATTTAATGGTTTCCAGAAGTGGAAGTGAAGGGGGCTATAAATTACTAGCTAGAAGATTATATACATAATGTTAATCAAGCTTTCTATTTAGAGGTTCTGAAAAGATTGTGTAACAGTTGTGACCAAAAAAAGGCCTGGTTTGCAGTCAAAGGGGAACTGGT
>NW_022111322.1:3627302-3628887 GCF_000313985.2 Echinops telfairi | reverse complement strand
CAATGATTTGGAGCAAGTTTCAGAGTCCTTGTGAAATTCACTTTAATCTTTTCTTTCTTTCCTCTCTTTTCACCAATCTATCTTTTGTTTTCTTCATGGATAATGTTCTTTGTTATCCAACAGCTCATCTGGTCTTCTGTCATTGCTATTCATTAGGTCAAATCTGTTCTGAAGAAGTTCTCAAAATTCAGGTGCAATAGTGTCAAAGTTGTATTTTGACTCTTGTGGAGTTGTTTCAATTTTCTTCATCTTCAACCTGAACTTATACATGAGCAACTGATGGTTTGTTTACAGCTCCTGTCCTGGTTTTAGATCCTAATATTGAGTTTCTTAATCATCTCTTCCCACAAATGTAGTCAATTTTATTTCTATGAATTCCATCTGGAGAACTCCATGTGTATAGTCACTGGTGGTATTGTTGACAAAAGGTATTTGCTGTGAATAAGTCATTGATTTTGCCATATTCTACTAGTTTATCGCCTTTGTTTTTGTCATAAAGATCATATTTTCCAACTACTCTGCCTTCCTCTTTGTTTCCAACTTTTACATTCTAATTGTCAGTAATTATCAATGCAGCTTGATTGCACATTTGATCAATTTCCAACTTAAGACATTGGTAAAATCATCAATTTCTTCATCACTAGATTTTGTGGTTGTTTCACAAATTTGAGTAACAGTTTTCCTGATTGAATTTCCTTGAAGGCAGATACATATACTCTTATCACAGAGAGCTTTCCCCTTCAGAATAAATCTTAAAATGTCTTTTCTGCTGATGACTGCAACACCATTCCTCTTGATTGTGTCATTCCTGTCATAGCAAACCACATCATTTTCTGACTCAAAATGGCCAATACCAGACCATTTAAACTCATTAAGGCTTACATTATCAATTTTTATGTGTTCTATTTGTTTTTTACAACTTTTAATTTTATATTTTTTATCATTTTATTGGGGGCTCATACAACTCTTATGACAATCCATACATACATCAATTGGGTCAAGCATATTTGTACATTTGTTGCCCTCATCATTCTCAGAACATTTGCTCTCCACTTAAGCTCTTAGTATCACCTCCTCATTTTATACCCCTCACTCCCCGCTTCCCTCTCCCTCATGAACCCTTGATAATTTATAAATTATTATTATTTTGTCAAGTCTTACACTGTCATCTCCCTTTACCCACTTTTCTGTTGTCTATCTCCCAGAGAACAGGTTATATGTAGATCTTTGTAATCGGTTCACCCTTTCTACCCCACCTTCCCTCCACCCTCCAGTATTGCCACTCTCACCACTAGTCCTGAAGGGATCATCTGTCCTGGATTCCCTGTGTTTCTGATTCCATCTGTACCAGTGTATATCCTCTGGTCTAGCCAGATTTGTAAGGTAGAATTGGGGTCATGATAGGTGGGGGGAGGGGGAGAGAAGGAAGCATTTAGGAACTAGAGAAAAGTTGTATGTCTCATTGTTGCTACACTGCACGCTGACTGGCTCATCTCCTCCCTGCGACCCTTCTATAAGGGGGTGTCCCGTGACCTACAGATGAGCTGTCGGTCTCCACTCGGCCCTACCCCCATTTACAAGGATA
>NW_022111322.1:3624823-3626282 GCF_000313985.2 Echinops telfairi | reverse complement strand
CAGGCCAATCCTGACACTGAGTCTCCAGTGTTGTCCCCCATAGGTCCATGGGTCAGTGAGGAACATCGTGTATCATAGTGGGACCAGTCATATTGTCCTCTCCATGCATTGGCTGTTCTGAGTGGGGATATAGTCCTCCAGGCTTGGTGGGTCAGGATGTACTCCACTCTCTCTTCCTCCCACTTCATTTGCTCCCATGTGCTGATTGGACATGTCCCTCTCCCCAAGCTGCAGCCTTCAGTGCTGTCCTCTAAAGTAAATTCTTCTGGGAGGAGGATAAATTGTCCATGTAGCTGAGAATGGGGCAGGGCCCCCAGACCCCACCACTGGCTCCCCTCTCCATGCCAGCCTGCTGCATTCGCATCCGAGAACGCTGGATTTAAGTCTGGTCCCTCTTTCCCTGTGTCCCTCCCCTTGTGCGCATTAGTGCCCTATTCCCCTGCTACAAATTTCTATCTTTTCCCCCTTTTTTCCTTTCCTCCCCCCAACTCCCTCCTTTATTGTTGGCTACCATATGTACCCCTGGATTTGGTCTGGCCACTGCCATACTACCCGGACTTCACCCCTGTACTGTTTATATACAGTAGCTTTTTCCTATGCCCCTTGTGCATTTTTCTTTCTTTTTTGTTATAAACATGCCTCGGGGGACTCATGTTGCACTTGTTTTGTGCTTGGCTTACTTCACTTAGCATAATTTCCTCCAGTTCTTCCCATGCAGCAATATGCTCCATGGTTCAAACTGCTTTTTAGCGATGCATTGTACTCCATTGTATGTATGTATCACAGTTTTTTAATCCATTCATCTGTTGATGGAAATTTGGGTTGTTTCCATCTCCTTGCGATTGTGAACTGTGCCACGATAAACATTGGAGCAGAGGTGTCTGTCCGTGGTTTGTTTCTCTCCTCTTCTGGGTATATGCCCAGTAGGGGGATTGCTGGGTCATATGGTAGCTCAATTTCCATCTGTTTTAGAAATTGCCAAATCGATTTCCATAGTGGCTGTATATACCTACATGTCCACTAGCAGTGGATGACAGTTCCTATCTCACTACAGCCCCTCCAACACGTGTTGCTTTCTGATTTTTTAATTGGGATATCTTTGAGGATGTTAGGTGGTATCTCATAGTTGTTTTAATTTGCATTTCTCTTATAGCTAATGATGGGGAACAGTCTCTCATATGTTTATTGGCCATTCAGATTTCAGACTCTGAAACTTCTGTTCAGGTCCTTTGCCCACCTCCTCAGTGGGCAGTTCGTTTTTCTCTTATTGTAAGCATGTAAAGTATTGTAGATTTTAGTAATAAGGCCTTTGTCTGATGTGTCATTGCTAAAGATGTTTTCCCCATCAGTGGACCCTCTTATTGCTCCTTTGGTGCATTTTTTTTATGTACACGGATGACTTATTTTCAGTATATCCTACTTGTCTATATGTGACTCCTCTGTATTTGTATCCTTCCCT
>NW_022111322.1:3619302-3623397 GCF_000313985.2 Echinops telfairi | reverse complement strand
GATGTTAAATAGGAGTTGGGACAAGCGGCATCCTTGTCTTGTCCCCTTTTTCAGTGGAATTGTTTTTGTCTTTTGTCCATTAAATACCACGTGGGCTGTTGGTTTTTCATATACAGCTTGTATAATATTGAGGAATTTTCCTTCTATTCTTATCTTCTTGAGTGTCTTAAACAGGAATGTTTGTTAGATACTGTTGAATGCTTTTTCCACATATATCAATATTATCATGCGGTTCTTATCATTTTCCCTTCCAATATAGCGAATAATACTGGTCTTTTGCATATTGAACCATCCCTGAATCCCTAGTATGAATCCCACTTGGTCATGGTGAATTATTTTTTATATTCTTTTGTACTCCATTGGACAGCATTTTATTAAAGATTTTTGCATTGATGTTCATTAGGGATATTAGTCTGTAGTTCTCAATTCTTGTGGGATCTTTTCCACTTTAGGTATCAGAGTTATACTAGCTTCATAGAAAAAGTTTTAGAGTTTTCTGTCTTTTTCTATGTTCTGGAAGAGTTTGTGTAGGATTGGTGTCATTTCTTCCCTGAATGCTTGGTGGAATTCTCCTGTGAAACCATATGGCCCAGGGAATTTTTTGGTTGGTAATCCCTTAATGACCGTGTCTATTTATTCCATTGTTGTGGGTCTGTGGAGGTTTTTGACACCCATGTGGGATAGACTAGGGAGGGATTGTGCTTCCAAATATTTGTCCATGTCTCCCAAGTTGATGAATTTGTTAGAGAATAGGCCTTCATAGTACTGTGTAATTATGCTTTTGATTTCATTAGGGTCCATTGTAATGTCCCCTGTTTCATCCCTCATCCTTGCAATTGACGTTTGTTCCTACCTTTCTTTGGTTAGGTTTGCCAGTGGTCTATCATTTCTGTTCATTCTTTCAAAGAACCAACTTTTAGCTGCATTAATTTTCCCCACTGTTTTCTTGTTTTACCTCTCCTGTATCTCAGCTCCGAATTTTTATTGTTTCTATCCTCTTGATATTAGTAGGATTTTTTGTTGACTCTGCGCCAATTGGTGTAAGTTTTGTCCCAGCATATCATCCACTAATCTCTCTTCTTTTTTCAAGTGTGACTTTATTGCTATCAGCCTTCCTCTGATAAATGTCTTTGTTGTACCCCAAAGATTTGGGTATGCCGTATTTTCGTTCTCATTAGTTTGTAGAAACTTCCTGATTTCATCGCTGATCTGGGTCAATACCCACTCCTTTTGCAATAGGGAATTATTCATCCTCCAATTGTTTGCTCTTGTCTTCTTCACTATCCTTCTGTTCATTTGCAAACTTATGGCACAGTGTTTGGAGAGATATGTCTGTATAACCTCTATGTGCTGCTTTTACTCAAGTTCAACTTGTGTCCCAGCATGTGGTCTCTTTTCGAATATGTGCCATGTAGGCTTGAAAAAAAGTGTGAATTAATTTTGCATTGGGTGGAAACCTCTGAAAATATCTGTCAAGTCAAGTCGTCCATTTGTGTTGTTTATATCTATAGCCTCCTTGTTGATTTTCTTTCCCAGTGATCTGTCTTTTAAAGTCACCAACTATAATTGTTGAGCCTGTGATTTCTTTTTTAATCTTTTAGAGTGGTTGACGTACAAATATCACAGGTCTCTCGTTGGAGCACCTCGGGTGGTGTTTCCTTTTGTAACTGCAGTGCCAAGGAGGGCGTGTAGAGCACCATAGCTGGAAGGGGGGATTATCCTAGTCAGAGAGATCATCTTGGAGGTTGGGGGGATGTTCCCGCGGCAGCATGGAGTGTGGAGCCCCACTGGTGGTAGTCAAGAGTCACTTGTAGGGCCTCAGGGTTTAGGCTGGGGTGCCCCCCACTATTTGAAGGGGAGAGCCCCTGCTACTTGGTGGATGGAAGAGGACTGGCGTGATTTCCTAAGCTGCGTGTAAAGCCAACAAATGCAGGTGGGAGTTCCCCCAGTTTGGCCTTCTGAGTTGCCCTAGGCAGAGGGGAGTTGCCTGGAGGCCGTCGTGGTTTGTGAAAGGAAAGAGAGGGAGAGAAGAAGAAAAAGAGAAAAAGAAGAAAAACAAAGAATGGAGCAAAAATGTCAAGCAAACTAACATCCACTCACACACACAAAAAATGCAGCCTAAACAAAAATGAAAACAGTTTAATAAAAAGAAAACCAAAAAAAGTAAAACTGAATCTGCTGAGACTGTGGCAGGAAAGAAATAGGAGGTAGAAAAAGAGGAGCAAAGAAGAAAAAGTGAATTAACAAAAAGAAGTAAGAAAAAATAAGAAAAAAAGAAAGTGAAGGAGAGGGGGGAAAAGATAGATAGCTGAACCCCATGCTGTACAATGTGTAGCACTGTCTCGTGCCATGTGCAGCACTGTCACAGGGGGCAGGCTGTAGCTCTCCCCATTGGGTGGGCGGAGTTGCCCTACTTGGCAAGATCACCTTAGAGGCCCGACAGAGGCCTCTAAGTGCAGAGTGCAGAGTGCTGTACATGGCTGTCACAGTGCTTTGTTAGAAGCTTAGACTTGCTTCAGCGGGTCCTTGTCATGCAAAAAGCCTCTAGACCCTGTAGCTAAATTCTGGCTTTCCTTACAGTAGGCTTCTTCTTATGCTGATTTATGTTAAGGAACCCCTTCTACGTGCTTCTTGGAGCTGAGCAATTGAGCAATGAGCCTGGGTTTTGAAGTTGTTACCAAGAATATATATTCTCACTCTTTTTTTATATTATGCTAATGAAGTGTCCTGATTTGGGGGCTGCCACGCTGACCCCTAGAGGGGGAGATCCAGATAATCAGGAGGGTTGTTTCCTTCTCAGCCAACTGAAACTGAATTTACTCCAGACTATGACTACCTGCCTATTTTCTTCCACACCACAATCTGCCTCAGGTAAATTTCTATATTTTCTTCTATTCCAAATTATGGCTACCCACAACCACCACGCCCAGGGCTATGAGCTCAAGGCAGCTAACAGCACAGAGAGCTCTGGTGTGGGGGTTCTCATTTCTGGGATTATGTCCCCTTTAGGGCGTCAACCTGGAGAAATCACTACTCCTGCGAAAAGGTGGGAGTAGCTTTTTAGCTGGAGCCTGTGATTTATTGTGTTCTTGTTTTGCTTTGTGAGTGGAATTCACAAAACTAGGGGTTCAGGAGAGACCCTAGTACCATAATTCTAATTTCAGGACTCCATCTCCCAGTTTCCTTCACCTTACCTCCCAATTTTCTGGTCGGGCAGCAGGAGCTTCAGACAGGTGAGTCTTAACTAGTCACCATTTTCCTCTCCCCCCTCACAACTTCTAATTTTTCTAGATACAGATGAGTTAACTTTGACTCACTGGCCGTGAATTTGGTTTTGTTTTTTAATACTTTGTACATTCCAAGTTCAGATAATTAGTAGATTTTTGTAGCTTTTTCTCCTTACCTTAAAGTCGTGCCCCAACAGCAAGGTCCACTCACACAGGCTTCATTGCACCCATGTAGCCATAGCCTAATTTACTTTGTGAAAGCAGCTTCTCATCAGTTACATTTTGAATGTTTTGCCACCCGAGGGGCCAATCCTCAGGCGTTATCTCTGAGAATGTTCTGATTCTTTTTATCATGCCTTCAGCATCTGACAATGCTTCCAAGTTATGCACAAGGGTTTCAATGTCTACCTTTTGAAGATGATTGCTCGTTCCTTCCTTATTGTCTGTTCATAGTCTGGAAGTTCTGCTGAAACTTGTTCACCATGCTGGCATTTGAAATAACAGAGGCAGAGCTTCCAACATCACAGTAACACATAAGTCAACACAATAGGGCAAAGTGACTGAAAAAAACTCTCACTGCTATTGTGTTAATGCTGACTCACAGTGAACCCCTGTGGGTTTCTGAGACTAACTCTTTATAGGAATAAAAACTCAGCCCTTCTCCCATGGATCTGTTGGTGGTTTCAAACTGCCAATAATGTAGATCAAAGCCCAACAGACAACCAGTACACCACCAGAATTGGTATACTTGCCTATATATCTAATATGTCTATATGGATATTTGTCTATATATCTATATCAGTACCAACACACAAATATATATATGTATGTATTTGTAGAGAGAGAGAGAGACAAATAAAGCAAAGTT